>NC_065598.1:47937757-48285257 GCF_024542745.1 Macaca thibetana thibetana | reverse complement strand
TGAGCCACCGCGCCTGGCCCAGAGAGGCTCTTGATGGTAAAGTAGTTGACAAACACACAGGTTCAAAGTCAGACAAAGGGCAGGGAACAATTAATCAAAGCCTCGATTTGAGGCAAGACCAGAGGGGCATTGATAGTGGAATGGTTGACAGAGCTTCAGATCTGATGTGAAACCAGTGATGCTGGACAAGTTAACCGAGGCCCGACCAGTGATGCTGGACAAGTTAACCGAGGCCCGAATGCGACTGATAACACTCTTTTTATTCTTTCTGCATTATCTATTCCCCCTCAGGTGGTGAGTCAAGAAAAGTACCACCAAGATGAGTTTAAAGTAGAATGTCAAATCTGCCACCTCAAAATTTCACAAAGAGGAGACCCCCAAAATCATGCACAATATTCATGATCAATCATCTTGAATCTAGACTCAATAGAGAATGTGGAGTGTAAACAAAAGAAGAAAAATGTTAGCGAAAAAGGAGGTTCCTCAAAATTATCTTGCCATCCACAGACCTTGGTGGAAACTGGGCATCTGTGTGGTGTTGCATACTGTGCAGAAAAACAGTAACAGAGCAGGCCTCAACTGCGATCTTTGGAAAGGCCTGCTTCAAGGTTGGCCCTTGACTGGTGTCTAGGAACATAGATTCCAGGAGGGTTCCCACCATTCCCTAAGAGATAAGAACAGCTCACTCTGGCCGGGCGTGGTGGCTCACACCTGTAATCCCAGCACTTTGGGAGGCCAAGGTGGGAGGATCACTTGAGCCCAGGAGTTCAAGACCAGCCTGGGCAACATGGTGAAACCCATCTCTACAAAAATCAGCTGGGGTTGTGGTGGTGCATGTCTGTGGTCCCAGCTACTTTGGAGGCTGAAACAGCAGGACTGCTTGAGCCTGGGAGGTTGAGGCTGCAGCGAACCGTGTTTGAGCCACTGCACTCCAGCCTGGGCAACAAAGTGAGACCCTGTCTCAAAAAAAGAAAAAAATAAAAAATAAAAAAGAATGGCTTACTCTACCTAAGCTGTTTGTATAAAAAAGTGGGCCGGGAGCAGTGGCTCACGCCTGTAATCCCAGTATTTTGGGAGGTCGAGGTGGGCGGATCACAAGGTCAAGAGATGGAGACCAGCCTGGCCAATATGGTGAAACCCCGTCTCTACTAAAAATACAAAAGTTAGCTGGGCATGGTGGCACGCGCTTGTAGTCCCAGCTACTCAGGAAGCTGAGGCAGAATTGCTTGAACCCAGGAGGCAGAGGTTGCAGTAAGCCGAGATCGCACCACTGCACTCCAGCCTGGCGACAGAGCGAGACTCCGTCTCAATAATAATAATTTAAAAAGGTGATTTATGCTGAGCCCCTGCTTTCCTTTTGGGAGTCTGGGATTTGGGTAGGTGCCAGGCAGGGGGTGCCTGTGTGACCATACCCCAGTAAAAACTTGATACCAGCCAGGCGCTCACGCCTGTAATCCCAGCAGTTTGGGAGGCTGAGGTGGGAGGATCACTTGAGGTCAGGAGTTCAAGACCAGCCTGGCCAACATGGTGAAACTCCATCCCTACTAAAAATACAAAAATTAGCTGGGCTTGCTGGTGTGCGCCTGTAGTCCCAGCTATTCGAGAAGCTGAGGCCCGAGGATCGCTTGAACCCAGGAGGTGGAGGCTGCAGTGAGCCGAGATCACGCCATTGCATTCCAGCCTGGGCATCAGAGCAAGACCCCCCCCAAAACAAAACAAAACAAAACAAAACAACAACAACAACAAAAAACTTCTGAGTGCTGAGTCTCTAATTGAGCTTCCTTGGTTGACAACATTTCGCATGTATTGTCACAACCCATTACTGTGAACCGAGCACATCTTCTGTGACTCCAATGAGAGAGGAGCCCTGGAAACTTGTCACTGGGTCTCTCTGGGAGTTGGTCCTGCACACCATTTCTTTTTGTTGATTTTGCTCTATATCTTTTTGTTGTAATAAATCAATCATAGCCATGAATACAACCACATACTGAGTCTTGGAAGTCCTCCTAGCAAATCACTGGGCCTGGGACTGGTATTGGGGACCATGACACACACACACATACATGACCTTTACCACGGGAACAATCTAGCTCACTGATGTCCCTATCTCACCACCATGTACCCTGAGGTCTATTAGATGGAAGTGCCAGATAGAAATGCTTGGGGTAAAAGTAACCACACTGTCAAATAACTGGACTGAACAAACGGGAGATTATTTCCCTCCAACAAGACTCTTGGTGCGAGTTCAGCAGCTCAGCAACACTGGACCAAGCTGGAGTCTCTACCAAGCTGTGGACTGACCCTAAGGTCCCAAGATGTCAGTCGCAGTTCCAGTCAACGCATATGTGGCAACAAATGGAGCTGAGGAGGAAGGGAGGGGATGGAGCAAGAGCCTCTTTGCCGCTTCAGGTAACTTTGACATTTTCTGGTGACACAGGCCACTGATAAGCGATTTTGGTTATTTACTCCCATCAATACTCAAACCTTTTTCTCCTCTCTCGGGGCTCCCCTCAAATACTTAACATCATTTTTTGGTCTCTAAGCTGTTCCAGGGCTGGAATTTGCACCCTGAATGGGGCTGGGAGGAGACAAGGGTGGTCTGAGGGATGGAGATTCCACCACACAGCAGGAGGCCCCAGGTCAGCCTTAACTTCCAGTTGCTCCTGCACCAGCTTGGGGCTCCAGGACCCAACACGTCTGCTCCCTGCTTTCAAGAAACAACACTATGCACAGAGAGAGGTGGAGCCCAGGCAAGGGCTGCTGTGTGGAGGAGTCTGGGAATATCGCCCCCTGAGGAGGCAGCAGAGTCCTGCAGCCTAACATGGTGAACCCGCTGGGGGTCCAACCCAATGTTCCCTGCCAACTCCTCCACTGTCACTACCCTGGTGCAAGTCCCCATCACTGCGCTCAGAGGGGTCTCCTGCTGGGTCCCCTGCTTCTACGCCCACCCCCAATTTGTTCCCTTCAGCAGCCAGAGGGAGCCTCTATGACCAAGTCAGATCATACCCCTCCTCTGCTTGAGACCTTCTGGTCACCCCCACTCAGAAAAAAAGCCAAAGTCCTCACTGTGGCCCACGAAGCATCTGGCCTGTCTGACCTCATCTACTGTCACACTCTGGTCCAGCAAGACTCTGGCATACACAATGATCCTTCTGGAGCGCTCTAGCCTAAGTGCCTTTAGGCTGGCTTTCTCTCTGCCTAGAATGTTCTCCCCCTACACTATGACTCCCACTCACTTCATTCAAGTCTTTATTTAAATGTCACCCTGAGCCAGGTGTGGTGGTTCACGCCTGTAATCCCAGCACTTTGGGAGGCTGAGGCGAGTGGATCGCTTGAGCCCAGGAGTTTGAGACCAGCCTGGGCAACATGGCGAGATCCCGTCTCTACTAAAAATACAAAAAGTACCCAGGTGTGGTGGCACACACCCATAGTCCCAGCTACTTGGGAGGCTTAAGTGAGGGCCACTTGAGTCCCGGAGATTGAGGCTGCAGTGAGCTATGGTCATGCCACTGCATTCCAACCTGGGTGACAGAGTGAGACCCTGTCTCAAGAACAAAAAAGTCACCCTGTCAGGATCATCTTCCCTGATGCTGTCACCATAAAGAGCCCACTCCCCCAACTTCTGTAGCTCTGTCTCCCATCCTTGCTTTATTTTCTTCACACCACTCATCATTAGCTGGCCTGTTCCGTATTTTTGTCTACTGTCTCCATTATGATGCAAGCCCAATGAGGGCAGGCATTTCTGTCAGTTTAGGTCAGAGCAGTATCCCCAGTGCCCAGAACGGTTCCTGGCACACGGTCGGGGCTCACTAATGTCTATTGAATGCATGAGTATGTAAAACAGTTAAGGCGGTGCCTGTGACCCAGCAGACATTCAATCAATGCTTGTGGAATGAATGAATCCGTCGATGCATGAATGCACGAATGAGTCAATGAACCCCGTTCCACTGTGTTCCTGGAGCTGCCCGCTGCCCTGCCCGTCCCTGGCAGAGTTGGGAGCTGGCCCTCAGCACGACCACCGAAACTTTATTTACAACACGAGGCTGGAGTAAGAGGGGTGGGATGGAGGACAGCAGCAGGGCTGACAGGACCCTACTTCTGCTCCCGCCTCCAGACGATGACCATGCCGCTGGCGTCACTGGAGGCCAGTAGGCTCTCGTCGCAGTTGAAGCTGACATCAAGCACAGGTGCACTGTGGCCCTGCAGCTTGTTGACGGCAGCCTTGGCCGCCCGCTCCACATCAAAGAAGTGCACGCACATGTCCTCACTGCCCGTCACTGTCGGGGTGAGAGGGAGAGGCCATCGGGAGGCGCCTGGGGTGCCCGTGGTGGGAAGTCCCTGAGGTGTCTGAGGTGTTGAAGTGTGTATGTCCGAGGTGTGAGGTCCTAGCATGGCTTGGGGAGGTTTGAGGGGGCCCCATCCCTAGATGGGAGGTCGCCTGGCTGTTTCGGTACTGTGTGCAGAGTGCGAGGTCTCTGGGCTGTTTGGGGGGAAGTGCGTTCAAAGTGTGAGTTTTCATCACTTCTCGGCCTTTTGGCCGAGACCAAGTGCAAACTGTGAGTTCTCTGAGCTGTTTGGAGCTGTGAGTCCCAGAGTGAGGCTGTTGGGGCAGGAGGGGTCATGAGGCCTAGGAAGTCAGGGCATCAGAGTGTCATGATGTCTGAGCCAGGCTGGCACCAGCCCTGGCTCCTGCCCCTCCCCAGTCACCCAGATCCCCTGTCCCTACAGGACTCACCCACGCAGGCCCCCTGGCGGAACGACATGAGGGGACAGAAGATGCTGCGCACAGGATGTGAGCTCTGCTCGATGGGGAAGCTTCTCTTCAGCTGCAGGGTCCCCTCGTTGTCTACCACCCTGACAGGAGGACAGACCGGGTCAAAACACAGCCCCAGCAGGGAGACAAGTTGTGGGCCTATGTCCCCACCCCTGTGCCTAAGTTCTTTTCAAGGTGCATGAAACCCGTTTTTTTTTTGTTTTAGTTTTTGAGACAGGATCTCACTCTGTCACCCAGGCTGGAGTATAGTGGTGCGATCATGGCTCACTGCAGCCTCAACCTCCCAGGCTCAAGTGATCCTCCCGCCTCAGCCTCCCGAGTAGCTGGGACTACCTATAGGCACACACCACACCCAGCTTATGACACCCAATTCTGAGATGACTGCATAAACTATAAATAGGGGCTGATGTGTGAGTTACTGATGGTTCAGAAACCATCTCTGTTGGTATAAATGGGAGCCTCTGCAGTTTCATTCACTAGCTTTTCTTTCTAAGGGTCTCTAAAAGATCCGGTGTTAAGACAGGCACAAAGAGAGGAAATAAACACACTATGGTACGCCCACACTGTGGAAAACTGCACAGCCCTTAGAATAAACCACAGTCCCCACAGGTGACCTGGGGGGTTGCCACAAGGCATCGCATGGTGAGAAACTTGAAATGTAGGAAAGGCCATTTCTTTTTTCTTTCTTTTTTAAGAGATGGAGTCTGGCTCTGTCGTCCAGGCTGGAGTGCAGTGGCACCATCTCAGCTCACTGCAACCTCCGCCTCCCAAGTTCAAGCAATTCTCCAGCCTCAGCCTCCCGAGTAGCTGAGATTATAGGCACCTGCCACCAAGCTCAGCTAATTTTTGTATTTTTAGTACAGAAGGGGATTTGCCATGTTGGCCAGGCTGGTCTCGGACTCCTGACCTCAGGTGATCCACCCGCCTTGGCCTCCCAAAGTGCTGGGATTACAAGCGTGAGCCACTGTGCCTGGCCGGAAAAGGCCATTTCTTTAAAATGTCTTTCCTTCAAAACTGTGGTGGGAGCTAGGCAAGGTGGCTCACGCCTGTAATCCCAGCACTTTGGGAGGCCAAAGTGCGTGGATCACTTGAGGCCATGAGTTCGAGACCAGACTGGGTAACACAGCAAAACCTCATCTCTACAAAAAATAGATTAAAAAAGTTGGCCGAGCATGGTGGCGTGTGCCTGTAATCTCAGCTACTTAGGCTGAGGTGGGAGAATCGCATGAGCCCAGGAATTGGAGGTTGCAGTGAGCCATGATCATGCCACTGCACTCCAATCTGGGTAACAGCAAAACCCTGTCTCACAAACAAAAACACACGTGGATATGTGTACACGCCTAGGATTTGTAGACAGACAAGGATATGTGGAAAGATGTGGATCGTTAATGGGCTTTACTGTGGCAGAAGGAGGCCAGAGGTGGCAGGAGGAAGAAAGGAGAGGCTGTGGGAAATGGGTACAAACTTAAGGGTACACTTAAATTTTTAAAAATTTAAGTATATATAGAAATTGTTTAAAAAGGAGGAGAGAAATAAAGGGGTAGAATAAAAAGCATCCTCTTAGGCAGTGGTTTTCAGGCCTGGCTAGATATCGCTTAGGGAATTTCTCAATCTACCAATGCCCAGGCCCATCCCAAAGCTTCTGAAATTACTGGCCTGCAGAGGGGCCCGGGCAAGAGTTTTTGAAGCTCTTCAGGTCATTTCAATGTGTAGCCCAGGCTGAGAACTGCATTTGGGCAACATGACAGATGTGAGTGGGGACAGTAAACCCCAAATTGCCCCCCGCAAAAACAAAAACAATAAAAGAAAAAAGAAAGGAAAACAGGCCTCTGCTTTAGGTAGCCCTAATCTATTTTATGCTTCAGTTTGCTCGCCTGCAAAATGGAAATAATAACAGCACCTACCTCACAGGTCGGTGCAAGGATTCAATATGGTGATACGTGGAAACTGCTTCGAACGGGCCTGGCCGCAGTGATTGCTGTAAACACGCTCACTATTGCTATTACTGTTAACTGCTACTACTGCTCCCTCAATTAAATTAACCTGATGGAGGAGATGAGCTACTGTCCCAGTGTGCTGGAGGAGGCAGGCCCTCCATCTCCAGGAGGCCCTGATGGGGGACCCACCTGTAGAGCAGCAGCTTGTTGAGGCAAGCATTGATGAGCAGTGAGGGATCCCGGGCCTCGCGGCTGACCCAGGACCGGGCTGAGATGCTGGTCACAGGGCTCCCCTCATGCACCACCAGACGCTTGGCTTTAGTCAGCTTCCCTGCAGCAGCAGAGGGAGGGAAGGCAAAGGCGAGGGTGAGGGCTGTGCCCTGGAAGGGCTGGAGGGCGAGCACTCAGATGCAGGCCTGCTGTCTGCCTACCCGTGGCCATGTCGAAGAGGAAAGAGAAGACACTGCCCCGGTCATCACCCGCCCAGAGCAGCCGGCCAGGGGCATCAAAGGACAGAGCAAGGACACGGCCCGTCAGCTTGCTGGAGCCCCCCTTCACTTTCTTGCCCGTGGAGATGTTCATGACATGCACGTTGTGCTTGGCGTTCCCCACCTGTGGGGAGAATGCACAGACCATCATCCTGCTCCCAGCCAGGCCCTCCTTGAGTCTGACCACAATGGGGTTGCTGTTGATGCGACTGGCTAGTCCCTGAGTCTATTCACAGTGCGGCTGTGGCAGGTAGACAAGGTGACCAGGCATGAATCCACCTCCCTAGCCAGCCCCTTTTGCAATCTGCCCAGAGTAGGCCACCTGCCTATGGGACTAAAGGGCCTTCGGAGCCATCATGCTGCCCCTTGGTTGGTCCTCCCACAGTGTGAGAACCACAGGGCCCATCTAGGCCTGTGATCCCAGCTTTCCCCTGCTCCCTGGCTGCTCCTTTCTGGAACTTGTGGGGCTGCTGCTGATGTGGGGAGAATCCCGGCCCACAAGCTCACCCTTAGTCGGTTCCTCTGCAGTTCACCCCACCCCACTCCGGGTTACACCAGACTTTCTAATGTCCTTCCCCTGCTCTCTGACCAATCTACCCTGGAGTCTGACATGGTGGGGCCACTGACAGACCAGACAAGGCTCAGCCTCATCATCCTGCTCCTCAGAGGTAGCCCCTGCAGTTGGAAAACTGTAGGACTGCAGCTGATGGGACCAAAGGGGCCCCAGAGCCAGAACCCTGCCCCTGGCCAGTGCTCCCTGGAGTATACCACAGCAAGGCCATCCCAGACCAAGAATGGCACTCCCCTTTTTTTTTTTTTTTTTTTTTTGAGACGGAGTCTCGCTCTGTCACCCAGTGGCGCCAGCTCGGCTCACTGCAAGCTCTACCTCCCAGGTTCATGCCATTCTCCTGCCTCAGCCTCCCGAGTAGCTGGGACTACAGGCGCCCGTCACCACGCCCGGCTAAGTTTTTGTATTTTTAGCAGAAACGGGGTTTCACTGTGTTAGCCAGGATGGTCTCGATCTCCTGACCTCGTGATCCACCCGCCTCAGCCTCCCAAAGTGCTGGGATTACAGGCGTGAGCCACCACGCCCGGCCCACTCCCCTGTCTTCTGATTTGCTTCCCTTTTAAGTCTGACCACACTAGGACTGCTGTGACGAGATTGGGCGGGTGCGGGGGGATCCTAGGCCCCCCTGGCTGTCCCTCCTTATACTCTGAATCCCTCAGATGGCCTTCCTGACCCAGCCCATCAGCCCTTGATGAGTGGGTGTCCTGGAGCCTGACCACGGTGAGGTTGTTGTTGACGGGCTGGAAGGTGCAGCAGAGCAGTTCAGCGCCATCAGGGTCAGGGATCTCCCGGATGCAGCGGCCATCCTCAGAGGCCCAGATGCGCATGGTGGCATCCAGTGAGGTGGACACGAGGATGTCATTGGAGAGGGACCAGGCGAAGTCAGAGACACCACGGGTGTGGCCCCGTAGCACACGAAGCACTGTGGGTGGGGCGGGCACCAGCTGGCACAGGGAGATGCTGCCGTCGAGTGAGCAGCAGGCCAGGCGGTGCCGGTCATCATTCGCGAAGCGCACCCTTGGGACTGCAATGCCAAGAAGCCATTAGTGGGAGTCTGCACACTCATTGGGCACTTTTCTCTCTAAAAGGCTCTGACGTGTGTGCCAGGGGCTGGGGCCCCACGGCATGAGGCACGGTGGCCTCAGCAAAGGGCTTTCCTTGGCTGACAAAGGGAACTGTAACCCCAGAAGACTCTCTGCCAAAACTCCCTAAGTCTTAGCAGCTCCTTTGCAGATTGCAAGTCTTCTGCAATGTGAGAAAGTTCCTGTCTTAGGGAACACTTTATAATCAAGTTCTTGGCAGTTTGCAAAACCCTTGACACTGTAGCCCACTCTGCCCTCTGCAAGGGGATTTATCATCAGCAAAGGCTTTGAACTCTTCCAAGTGACTCAGGAACCCAGGCAGCCTGCTGCAAAGGGCTCTCTTAGGCTTCTGAGGCCCTTTCCAATAGACGAAGCACTGAGACTCTGCAGACCACTTTGCAGAGGGATTTTCAGTCTGCAAAAGGCTTTACGGATGGTCATTCCTCCTTTGGAGGTGTGCCAGGGGCCTTGGATTCAGAAAAGGATGCCTTGGTTGGTTGTCACAGTTTGGGCAAATGCTTGGTGATGGAACCCGCCACCCACTGGCTCACCTGCCTCATCCACGTGCTGGTCAAAAACATGGTACATGCCCGCAAAGGCATAGTTCTCGCTCAGTGATGTGTCCCCGGCCATGGCCCGACTTGCCTCTGCCGCTGACGTGGGCACCACGCTGCCAGGGGGCCTGGGCCCCAACAGGAAGTGAGGGGTGACAGGAGGTAGATGCAAAAGTGTTCAGTCTGCCATTGCCCCAGGGCCCCTCTCCTCCTCGCAACCCACCCCCAGCCTTGGTTGCCTCTGTGCATACCTGTCCTCATAGACAGCACGGTTCATCTGTGCCTGCAGCTGGTAGGAGCCTCGGCTGACAGAACGACGGTGCCCACGGGCCCCCAGGGCCCGAGGATCATCCTCGAAGTCCTGCAAATGGAAAGGGTCAGGGTGGGTGCATCCTGCAAAAAACCCGAGAACCTTTGAGGTATGGAGCCCTGAAAATCTACCTAGAGCCAGATCACTTCTCACCGTGCCCCCTGCCACCACCACCGCTGCCTGCTTGTACAGTGGCTTCCTCATGAGTTCTGCTGTTCCTGCCCTCCCCCTGCTCAGCAGATACTCAAGACAGGGCTTGCTATATGTTTACTGACCTGTTTACCAAGTTTATTGTCTGTTTATTGATTTACTTGGCATATTATATTTTTGTCCTCTGCTGATGCAGAACAGTGCCCAGCAAAGAGCAGGTGCTTGATGAAAGTCAGTGGAGTGAATGTGTGCAGGCAGGGTATGCCCAGGGGGTGAATGTGGCCAGGAGCTCACCTCCATGCGGTCAAGGGTAGTGCGGCTACTGCGGACGATGCTGTTGCTATAGGCACGAGCACTGCCTGGCTCGGAGAGGGGTCCGTAGCGCTGGCCCAGCAGCTGCCCCCGAAGCCTCAGGTACTGCCGACGCAGCGCTGGGGGGTGCCCAGCCTTGGCATTCTCCCGCAGCAGCTGGCTGCGCCGGCGGATATACTGCGTCCGAAACTGTGGAAACGTTGGTGTGCGGTACGCGTTGTACCTGCAGGGTCAGGATGCAGGGCAGGCAGCAGGCACAGGACAGAGGGAATCAATCAGCTCGGGAGATAGGGCAGGAGAGTGAGGTGTGTGGCAGTGACTGGGGCCTGGGTGGTTAGAATGACTAGCAGTGGTGATGGGGGACCTCTTGGTCCTGCAGTGGGAGTGAGTCTGCAGTAATAATGAGCATGGTCATGAGGTCAGTTTGCAGACAACAGTGTCAGTCTGCTGCCCTGCTGGGGTCCATACGGGGTGACTGAGTCAGTGCAGACAATAATTGGGGTCGGTATACCAGGGCGACAGAAGTCAGAATGACATTAAGGGGGTCAGCGTTGGGAGGTGATGGGGTCAGAATGGGGATGTAAAAAAAAAAAAAGTCCAGGGGACACCCATAGGGGATAGGATGTCACTAGCCTGAGCCCCACCTCCCTCTCACAGGCAGCGTCGTTGCGCATGCCTGTATCTGACCACACTTTCCCGGCTTGCTGTTTAGAATCCTCTCCGGCCCAGCCAACTCACCGCGGGCGTGCCCGCCCCCGCTACTGCGCATGCTCACCTCCGGCATGCCCACGCAGCCGCATTAAGGCAAGTTCTCCGCCCAGCCTCACTTATCGCCATTGCGCATGCACCACAGTAAGTTCTGCTCCCATGGGCTTCGACCCCACGCCTCACCTCGCGTCCACTGCTAAGACTTGCTGCCACACCGCGGCCATTCCCCGGCCTCCTCCTCTGGCGTGTCCGCCCGCGGGAGCCTGCAGGACAAGGGCCTGGAATGTGAGCGTCCCGAGCGAAGGGATCTAGTTCCGTCCCGTCCGCCAGGCGACCACTGCCATAGACATCGAGTCCCTCCGCGCCGGAGATGTCACGAACTCCCACCCGGCTGTTACCATGGTCATCACCCCAGCCCTGCCCTTCCTGGGCAGCGCCGGGGTGACACACAGCGATTCAGAACAGACACCGCCCCTCCCCAGTCGCCATAGCAACGCCCCTCCCCCGCCTAGCATTCCTTGCTTGACATTCCCCATCCATCCTGTCCCCGCCGCCCTCCGCCTTCCCTTCTCAGGTCCAAGAGCATAGCCCGGGATCGGGAACCACCTCCGGGGCTGCCTCCGGTTCTTGAGGCCCCCCGGAGCGGCCCTGAGACCACTGTCGCCGGTTCCTTCTGTCTCTCCTCCCTTTCTCAGGCTCCAAGCAAGATGGCTGCCTGCTATCAGAAAGAGCTGCCGAGCCCAGAGCGAATCGATAGACATCCTTCCCAGGGTGTGGGAGTCTCGCAGGCGCATTGAGGGACATTCGCTTCAGGCCCAAGGACGGAGGCTCCACCCCTCGAGTTCTACCCACTCGTTAATGGCACTTTTTGTATATGGAAGGATAGTGTCTAAGGGACATAGCGTCAGGGGTGAGTTTGCGAATCATTCCCTAGAAATCAGAAGTACATTATAAAAAAGAGAAGAAACACGACTTTTAAAAGTGGTGTAGGGCCGGGCGCGGTGGCTTATGCCTGTAATCCCAGCACTTAGGGAGGCCGAGGCAGGTGGATCACTTGAGGCCAGGAGTTCAAGACCAGCCTGGCCAACATGGTGAAACCCTGTCTCTACTAAAACTACAAAAATTAGCCGGGTATGGTGGCGGGCGCTTGCAGTCCCAGCTACTCGGGAGGTTGTGACAGGAGGATTGCTTGAGCCCAGGACGCGGAGGTTGTAGTGAGCTAAGATCGCGCCACTGCACTCCAGCCTGGGTAACGGGAGTGAAAGCCTGTCTTAAAAAAAAAAAAAAAAAAAAAAAAGGGGGGGAGGAGGCCACTTTTTAGCAGCACAATCTTGTCCAAGCAAAACTTGAATAATGTAATAAAAAATCATCATATATGTAAAGACGCCTTGAAAGTTCACCAGTTCTTGCAGTGGGCCTCTGCACACCCCTGGGATGAATAAGGTCGGTTGTGTGTGTGTGACTGGGATGGTTGGACTTGGATGCCCCCAGAAAGCTTGAGGCTTGAGTTTCTAAAGACAGAAGATAGAATTAGGCAAAATAAGCTTTGGGGTTTGGATCCAAGGAGGCTATCTGAATCATCTCTATTTCAACTTCCAGCAGGAAGCTGCGTTTCAAATTGTTCATCTTAACGTTATCAGGGTAAACTTCCTGTTGGATCTTAACATCAACTGACATAAAATTCGAAGCTGTTATTTTCCACACTATTTTTATAACAAACACAATCAATTGAACAATGTTTTAAAGTCACTGAAAGATCCCACTGTATTGTATTGACTCAGCATCTCCCTTGTCCATGTAACAAGCTTATCAGTGTCTTTTAATATTAAATACTCTTTTGTAACATGATTGATAAAGAATAGACTCTATTTCACTGCACAAACGTGTAACGTTAACAAGAACAATATTTATGAGACAATGTGCTGGGTACTGTTCAAGGTATTTTATATATGTTAATCTATTTAATTTTTTTTTTTTTTTTTTTTTGAGATGGGGTCTCACTCTGTCACCCAGGCTGGAGTGCAGTGACATGATCTTGGCTCACTGCAATCTCTGCCACCTGGGCTCAAGCAGTCCTCCCATGTCAGCCTCCCGGGAGCTGGGACCACAGGCATTTGACACCATGCCCAGATAATTTTTCTATTTTTGGTAGAGACAGGGTTTCACCATGTTGCCCAGGCTGGTCTCAAACTCCTGAGCTCAAGTGATTCGCCTGCCTCAGCCTCCCAATGTGCTAGGATTACAGGTGTGAGTCACTGCACCCGGCCAATTTAATCATAATAACTGAAGGTTGTGGGTCCTATTACTATCGCCAATTTACAGATGAGGATATTTGAAGCCCAGGGAATTCAAGGGTGACATTTTATGGAACTGGTTCCCTTAAGATTTTTTTTTTTTTTTTTAAAGACATGGTGTCAACTGGGCATAGTGGCTTATGTCTGTAATCCCAGCACTTTGGAAGGCTGAGGTGGGAGGATCACTTGAGTCCAGGAGATTGAAACCAGCCTGGGGAACAAAGTGAGACCCCATCTCTACCAAAAATTAGTCAGGCATGGTGGTACATGCCTGTAGTCCCAGCTACTCGGGAGGCTGAGGCAGAAGGATTGCTTGAGCCTGGGAGGTTAAGGCTGCAGTGAGCTGTGATTGTGCCACTATACTCCAGCCTGGGCAATAGAGCGAGACCCTGTCTCTGAAAAAAAAAAAAAAACTGGGTGTGGTGGCTCACACCTGTAATCCCAGCACTTTGGGACGCTGAGGCGGGCAGATTACCTGAGGTTAGGAGTTCGAGACCAGCCTGGGCAACATGATGACTCTGTCTCTACTAAAAAGATAAAAATTTAGCCGGGCATGGTGGCAGGCGCCTGTAAAAATCCCAGCTACTTGGGAGACTGAGGCAAGGACAGTCACTTGAACCCTGGAGGCAGAGGTGGCAGTGAGCTGAGATCGTGCCATTGCACTCCAGCCTGGGCAACAAGAGCAAAACTCCATCTCAAACATAAATCAATTAAAAAAGAGAGAGAGAGAGATGGGGTTGGCTGGGCATGGTGGCTTGCACCTGTAATCCCAATACTTTGGGAGGCCAAGGCAAGAAGATGACTTGAGTCTAGGAGTTTGAGACCAGCCTGGGTAATACCTTGAGACTACATCTCTACAAAAACAAAATTAGCTGGGTGTGGTGGTGTGTTCTTATAGTCCCAGCTACTCAGGAGGGTGAGGTGGGAGGATCACTTGAGCCTGGGAGGTCAAGGCTGCAGTGAGCCATGACACTGCACTCCAGCTTGGATGTTAGAGTGAAACCCTGTATTTTAAAAAAAAAGAGATGGGGGGATGGGTCTTGATATGTTGCCCAGGTTGGTCTCGAACTTGTGGCCTTGAGGCATCATCCCACCTCAGCCTCCCAAGGAGCTGGGATTTATAGGCATGAGCCACCACACCCAGCCCTGAACTGGTCCCCTATTTGTGACCGGCATTGGGTTTATTTCCATGTTCTTTTTTCATCATAAAGAGTGTTGTGATAAATGCCTTTCCCATTCACTTCCACCTACTCTCAACAGAGCCCTGCCCCTTCATCCCACCACTCTGCTTCCAAAGAAATGTGATGGAATGAAATCACAGGAAAGTCAGGAATTCGAGTCAGGGATACCTGGAAAATTCTATTTTACCATTGGAATGAATTATTTTATTGTTGTTTTTCAATATTCACATATTAAATTTATAAAAATTATTTTTAAAACCTCTTCTATAAGGCTATAAGATACTAGACAAAACAAACTAATGAAAGGTTTGTTGCCCAGGCACTGTGGCTCACGCCTGTAATCCCACCACTTTGGGAGGCTGAGGAGGGTGGATCACTTGAGACCAGGAGTTAGAGACCAGCCTGGCCAACATGGGCACCTCTGCCTCCCGGCTCAAGCAATTCTCGTGTCTTAGCCTCCCATGTATCTGGGATTACAATCGTGGACTACCACGCCTGGCAAATTTTTGTGTTTTTAATAGAGACAGGGTTTTACCATGTTGGCTAGGCTGGTCTTGAACTCTTGGCCTCAAGTGATCCACCCGCCTTGGCCTCGTAAGTCCTGGGATTACAAGCGTCAGCCACTGCACCCAACCTGTTTGAATTGTTTTAACATGTATGTGCTGTCATTAGATTAAAAATGGTTTTTGTTTTTGTTTTTGAGACAGAGTTTCCGAGTTTTTGTTTTTGAGACAGAGTTTTTGTTTTTGAGACAGAGTTGTTTTTGAGACAGTTGTTGCCCAGGCTGCAGTGCAATGATGTGACCTCGGCTCACTGCAACCTCTGCCTTTTGGGTTCAAGCCATTCTCCTGCCTCAGCCTCCCGAGCAGCTGGGATTACAGGCACACACCACCACATCTGGCTAATTTTTTGTATTTTTAGCAGAGACGGTGTTTCACCAGGCTGGTCTCAAACTCCTAACCTCACGTGATCTGCCCACCTCTGCCTCCCAAAGTACTGGGATTACAGGCGTGAGCCACCGCGCCCGGCCTAAAAATGGGTTTTGAACAACAAGCCGATGAAAGAAGGCAGTTGCAGCTTGTTGAGAACTTGGAGAGAAAGGGGCAGTTTTATCTGTGGGAATGGCAGGTCAGTGAGTCGGGGAAATGAGGGTCTCAGGCCTGGGGGTATCAAGGAGAGATTGTGAATGACTTTGGTTGCAATCATGACATCTAGAAAAAAAAGCTCAAACCCATGGAGGACCACACACCCCATTCACTCTAACAGGATCCAGGGCTGTTTTACTGTCAGAGTGATGGGTAAAGGTCCCAGCCAAATGAACAGCAAAACCAGATTTGGACAGAAAAGACAGGTAAGCCTGAGTTGTTTGAAGATGATACTCATCACAACAGTGACTATGAGGGTGGAAGAAACGGGCAGGGGCTTTTTTTCCAGACTCGTCCTTCCTTTATGAGCCCCCTACCTATCTGGCTCCCAGAGTTTAGAAATGCAAAGGAAAGGCTGGGTGTGGCGCCTCACACCTATAATCCCAACATTTTGGGAGGCTGAGGCAGGAGGACTGCTTGAGCCCCAGAATTTGAGATCTGCCTGACAACATGGTGAGACCCTATCTCTACAAAATAGAAAAAAATAACTAGGCGTGATGGTGCACACCTGTAGTTCCAGCTACTCAGGAGGTTGAGGTGGGAGGATCATTTGAGCCTGCAAAGTTGAGGCTGCAGTGAACCGTGATCACACCACTGCACTCCAGCCTGGGCAACAGAGTGAGACCCTGTCTCCAAAAAAAAAAAAAAAGAAAGAAAGAAAGAAATGCAAAGGAATGCAGTGGACCACATTGGCTGTGTCTGCCTTTTTTTTTTTTTTTTTTTTTTGAGACCGAGTCTCTAAGCTCTGCCTCCGGGGTTCACGCCATTCTCCTGCCTCAGCCTCCTGAGTAGCTGGGACTACAGGCGCCCACCACCGCGCCCGGCTAATTTTTTGTATTTTTAGTAGAGACAGGGTTTCACCATGGTCTCGATCTCCTGACCTTGTGATCCGCCCGCCTCGGCCTCCCAAAGTGTTGGGATTACAGGCGTGAGCCACCGCGCTGTGTCTGTTTTCATTGCTCCCACAGGCTGAAATAAAATCTCAAGTTGGGCCCCAACTTCAGGGGACAAAGTAAAGCATGATTTGAGGGAAAGTGTGGGTGGTTCAGGGGACAAAGTAAAGCATGATTTGAGGGAAAGTATAGGTGGTTCAGGGGACAGGTGTGCTGAGAATCAAGGCCAGAGACAGAAACGGGAGGAGCCACAGAGCTGAGGTGTAATTGGAGTGGAGACACGGAATCGTCATTCACTTATCTCACCCCTGGTTTCTTCCTAGATGGGGTGAGTGGGGGTTAGGATATGAGGTCATAACTTTCATCATTTCCTGATGGGAAAACATTTGCCTCTGAAGCCAAAGTTCTCACAACCCCCAAATGGGGGTTGGTGACAACTCTCTATAGCCAAAGTCAGAAACGAGATTTCTGCCTTTGGAAGAAGCCTCAACAGAGCCCTGAGCGGCCCCTGGCATGCTGAACTAGTGAGCCAGCCTTCTGACAGATACTTCTTCAGTCCCTGGAGCTACGATTCTAACTGCCAAGATCAACAGTAAGAAAATAATAATGTAAGAAATTGGTAAACTTGTAAATGAAATAGTAGTTTGGCCGGGCATGGCGGCTCACACCTGTAATCCCAACACTTTGGGAGGCCATGGTGGGTGGATCACTTGAGGCCAGGAGTTTGAGACTAGCCTGTTCAACATGGTGAAACCCCTTCTCTATTAAAAGTAGAAAAATTAGCTGGGCATGGTGGCCGGTGCCTGTTATCCCAGCTACTGAGGAGGCTGAGGCGGGAGAATTGCTTGAACCTGGGAGGTGAAGGTTGCGGTGAGCAGAGATCACACCACTGCACTCCAGCCTGGGCAACAGAGTAAGATTCTTCTTTAAAAAAAAAAAAAAGTAGTTTGGTTATTGTTGCTGGGGGGCAGGTGTGAAAAATAAATTTGAACTGAAACCAGAATGCACAAAGCCTTCGACTGCTGAGTGTGAGGATAAGGCGGCTGTTGAAGCCTGCCGGCCACGGATTCAGAGCCAGCGGAAATCACTTCACAGGGGTAGGACTAGGGTCACTCTGGTCTTGAGATCTCAATTCAGCTTGCCCAGTGAGGCATTCAGGGCTAGACTGCAGGTCTGGGAGGGTTTAGCCCTTGGATCTGATATCACAGTCCCAGGCGATTACAGCCCTTGATTCTCTTTCTTTGCTGCTAATATGTTGAACTACATCTCATGCTTTTCAAATGTCAAGCCACCCTTGCTGTCCTGGGATAGGTCCCACCTGGTTGTGGTGATAGCCTGCATTACTGAGTGCTGACTATACTGATCTTATATGTACTGTCACAAACCTAAGAAGGTAGGTATGATATTTAAACCCCATTTTGAAGATAAGGAAAGTGAACTCTGGAGGGGTTTACTGCCCATGGCCACAGATGTAGACAATATTAGAACTAGTGTTTGGACGTCAGTGGGAAGTCGAACTGTTTTTGTTTTGTTTTGTTTTGTTTTACTTTAAGTTCTGGGATACCTGTGCAGAACGTATGCAGGTTTGTTACATAGGTATACATGTGCCATGGTGGTTTGTTCCACCTATCAACCCGTCATCTAGGTTTTAAGCCCTGCATGCATTAGGTATTTGTCCTAATGCTCGAACTGGACTGTTTCTTATCCTGGACACCAGAAACCACCAACCCCTAGTAACCAGCCAGCATTGTTGACAATAATGACCGGTCCCTCTCCTAGCTCTGTGCACCCCCAGCACTAAGTCCCAGATCTAATTATGTTCCTGTGTCTCTTCTGACCTCCAGGACTGCTACATGCGCCAAGGTCTGCAATGGTGTCCAGCTACCGTGAGGGGCTGATCTCCACCTAGGCTTCCTCTCCAACCTCACCCCTTGGCACTCTTACTCCATCAGGTTATGTTCCAGCCACGCTGGCTTCCTGTCACATGCTTTGAAAACTGTACAGTGTTTCTGGTATCTGGAATGCTCTCTGCTATGACTCACTTCCCTGACACTTCTCATCCTATGGTCATGTCACTAATAACAAGCACTTTATTTATGCCAGTCATAATTTATTTATTCATTTAAATTAATTAATTTATTTATTTTGAGACAGAGTGTTGCTCTGTCGCCTAGGCTCTGGAGTGCAGTGGCGTAATCTCTGCTCACTGCAAGCTCCACCTCCTGGGTTCATGCCATTCTCCTGCCTCAGCCTCCCGAGTAGCTGGGACTACAGGCACTCGCCACCACCCCCGGCAAATTTTTTTGTATTTTTAGTAGAGACAGGGTTTCACTGTGTTAGCCAGGATGGTCTTGATCTCCTGACCTTGTGATCCGCCCGCCTCGGCCTCCCAAAGTGCTAGGATTACAGGCGTGAGCCACTGCGCCCGGCCTAATTTATTATTTTTTTGAGATGGAGTCTCACTGTCATTCGGGCTGGAGTGCAATGGCACAATCTCGGTTCACTGCAACCTCTGCCTCCCAAGTTCAAGCAGTTATCCTGCCTTGGCCTCCCGAGTAGCTGGGATTACAGACATGTGCCACCATGCCTGGCTAATTTTTGTATTTTTAGTAGGGACGGGGTTTCTCCTGCTGGTCTCGAACTCCTGACCTCAAGTGATCCACCTGCCTCAGCCTCCCAAAGTGCTGGGATTACAGGTATGAGCCACTGCGCCCAGCCTGAAGCACTTTACATTAATAGAAAATCTTGTGTAATCCTTACAACAGCAGCCTTGTGAAGTAGATACTATTGCCATCTCATCTCACAGGTGAGGAAATGAAAACAGAGGAGGTGACCTGCCCGAGGTCACGCAACCAGTAAGCAATGGAACTGGATTTATACATAGGCCACTTGGCTCCGAATCCCTGTTCTTAACCACAACACTAACACCAACTGTCAAGTTACTTTTTGTGAGCTCGTCTAGTGTGGATTCCTAACAAGTACTTTGTCATCCTGCCCCCGCTTTGATCTGTCAGCAAACCCTGTGAGTTCCACCTTCAGAATATGCCAGGATCTGAGCTCTCATCTCCGCGTCCACTGCCGCCACCACCATCGCTGGTCTGGACAATTGCAGCAGCCTCCTCACCACTGCCGTCCTCGCCCCCTCTCCTCAATCTGTCCTCACGGCAGCCAGAATGATCCTGTTGCAACCCAAGTCAGCCCAGGGCTCTCCTCTGCTCGGAGCCCTGCCGTGGCTCTCATCTCTCTCAGAGAAAAAGCCAAAGTCTTCTCCGTGCCCCACGAGGCCCTCCGGACCCTCCCTGACCTCACCACCTGCCACTGGCCCCTGGCTCACTCTGCTCCTGCCCCACTGGCTTTCTTGGTGTTCCCCACACACCAAGCAGCTCCCTCCTCAGGGCCTTTGCACCTGTTTGCTTTTCCCTCTGCCTTTAATTCTCCTCTTCCAGATGTCGTAGCAAGGTAAGGCTGACAGGTTTGGCCGGAAATGAAACGAGCCCTTGTTACATTCGGATGTTATATACATGGACCACGAAAGCAAGAACAGCCACAGATTCTGGCTCATGTCTCTTGGGCCGGGCAACACCAAAATGAAAGGGGCGAGATGACCACACCCCAGGTGGCAGGACACCTTGTTGCTGAGGAGCTCATTTCATGCTGCAGCTAAGCAGTTCTATAACCCAGAGGTGAGGGGTAGAAAGCCTCAAACCCCACCAGAACCTCAGGAGGTGGGGAGAAAACTCTCACAACAGGCTACTTGGTAGATAGGGAGGTGAATGGTAAATGGCCTCGTGAGAGCTCCCCACAAACCTTCCGTGCTCTGTGTTCCAAAGATTACAGGGCATTCTGCCAAGACTTACATCAACTTAGCTGCGTGGCCTGTGTGGAGACGTGCAAGGGAGCCAGAGCACTGTGGAGGAACCATTCCCACGAACTAGATCACTGGATATCCTCGACTGCTCTCCCTCAAACATCGGGTCTCTGTTGAAAGGCACCTTCTCAGAGTCACCTTCCCTGACTGCCATGTGTAAACCAGCACGTCTCACTCTCCACCCCAACCCTGCTTTATTTCCCTTAATGCTTCCCACTCCCTAACATTACATTACACAGCAATGTTTTAGCTTATTGTAGGTGGACCCCACCAATGCATGATTCCTGAGGGAAAGACATGTCCTGTCTGCTGTGGTGTCCCTGTTGTTATTATGTGACACACAGAATAAATGCTAACATTGACTCCGTCCCAACTACCAGACACTGATCTAGGTGTTTCCATGTCTTAACTCATTGAATGGGCTACCTTTATTATCTCCATTTAACAGGCGAGGAGACTGGTGTTTAAAAGAGGTCCTGGGTTCGAGAGGAGAGAAATAAGTGCCTGAGGAAGCCAGGGGGGTCCTGAGGGCTGTCACTGGGGAGGGGAAGCAAGTAGGGTTCTAGAGCTAGTGTCTGGAAAATGTCAACTTTATTTTTATTTTTATTTATTTAGTTTTTCTGAGACAAAGTCTCAAGCTGTCACCCAGGCTGGAATGCAGTGGCGTGATCTCAGCTCACTGCAACCTCCACCTCCCGGGTTCAAGCGATTCTCGTGCCTCAGCCTCCCGAGTAGCTGGGATTACAGGCACATGCCACCACGCCTGGCCAATTTTTGTATTTTTAGTAGAGACAGGGTTTCACCATGTTGGCCAGGCTGGTCTCAAACTCCTGACCTGAGGTGATCCACCCACCTCAGTCTCCCAAAGTGCTGGGATTACAGGCGTGAGCCACCGCGCCCAGTCAAATATCAACTTTATTAATGAATGTCAGATATCGGGAAATAGAAGGTAGCAATTATAGAACAGGGCTTCTTGAGGCCTTTGGAATAGAAACGCCTGTAACTAAGGAGAGGGCTGTGGGAGACACAGTGAGCCTGCAGAAAACACCTGAGGGTCTGCACTGCCCACACCAATGTGGAAGGGGAACAAACCACATCCCTGACAGCTTTCTTTTTCACTCTTTTAATGGAAAATTTCAAACTTACACAAAAGAATAGTATTGGTATAATGAACCTTCACAAAATCAAGTTTTAACAAGTTTAAGAAGAATGAAATCATATCAAGAGCCTTTCTGACCACAATGGTATAAAAGTAGAAATCAATAAAAGGAGGAAAATCAGAACACTCACAAATATGTGGAAATTAAACAATACTCTTCTGGCTGGGCACAGTGGCTCACGCCTGTAATTCCAGCACTTTGGGACGCCAAGACAGGAAGATGTGTTTGTGCTTTGTTTTTTGTTTTTGTTTATTTGTTTTTCAGACGGAGTCTCACTCTGTCTGGAATGCAGTGGCGCTCTCTCTGCTCACTGCAACCTCCGTCTGCCAGGTTCAAGTGATTCTCCTGCCTCAGCCTCTCAAGCAGCTGGGATTACAGGCGCCTGCCACCACGCTCGGCTAATTTTTTGTATTTTTAGTAGACACAGGGTTTCACCATGCTGGCCAGGCTGGTCTCAAACTCCTGACCTCAAGTGATTCACCCACCTCGGTCTCCCAAAGTGTTATGATTACAGGCGTGAGCCACTGCACCCCGCCAGGAAGATCTCTTGAGGCCAGGAGTTCAACACCAGCCTTGGCAACATAGTGAGACCCTTGTCTCCACAAAAAATAAAAGAATTAGCCGGGCATGGTGGTGTGTGCCTCTCAGCTACTCGGGAGGCTGAGGTGGGAGGATCCCTAGAGCCCAGGAGGTGGAGGTTGCAGTGAGCTGTGATCTTGCCACTGCACTCCAGCCTGGGTGACAGAGCAAGACCCTGTCTCAAAAAAAAAAAAAAAAAAAAAAAAAAAAAAAAGAAAGAAAAGAAATAAAGATCTCAAATAAACAACCTAACTTTATACCTCAAGGGACTAGAAAAAGAATGAAGTTCAAAGTTAGCAGAAAGATGGAAATAACAAAATCAGAGCAAAAATAAATGAAATAGATGAAAAAAATAGAAAAGATTAATGACACTAAGAGTTGGTTTTTTGAAAACATAAACGAAGTAAATAAAATCAGAAACATTACAAGTGAAACCACAGAAATACAAAGGACCTGCCAGGCACAGTGGCTCATGCCTGTAATCCCAGCACCTTGAGAGGCTGAGGTGGGAGGATCACTTGAGGTCAGCAGTTCGAGACCAGCCTGGCCAACACGGTGAAACTCCATCTCTACTAAAAATACAAAAATTAGCCAGGCGTGGTGGTGTGTGCCTGTAATCCCAGCTATCCAGGAGGCTGAGGCAGGAAGGATCACTTAATTCTGGGAGGTTGAAGCTACAGTGAGCCGTGACTGTGCCACTGCACTCCAACCTGGGTGACAGAGTGAGACCCTATCTCAAATAATAATAATAAGCCTACTAAAGACTACTATGAACAACTGATACACAAATTGGATAACCTAGAAAAAATGGACACACTCCTAGAAATATACACTCTACCAAGAGCGACTCAGGAATAGAAAATCTGAACAGACCGGTAACAAGCAAGCAGACTGAATCATTCATCAAAAATCTCCCAACAAAGAAAAGCCTAGGACCAAGATGGTTTCACAGTGATATCTGCCAAGTATTTCAAGAAGGAGTACCAATCCTTCATAAATTCTTTCAAAAAATTGAAGAGGAAGGCCAGGAGCAGTGGCTCACGCCTGTAATCCCAGCACTTTGGGAGGCCAAACTGGGCAGATCACCTGAGATTAGGAGTTCAAGACCAACCTGGCCAACATGGTGAAAACCCATCTCTACTGAAAATACAAAAATTAACCGGGCATGGTGGTGGGTGCCTGTAATTCCAGCTACTCAGGAGGCTTAGGCACGGGTGATGCATCCCTGTAATTCCAGCTACTCTGGAGGCTGAGGTGGGGGGATTGCTTATTAAGCCTGGGAAGTCGAGGCTGGAGTGAGCCAAGATCACGCCACTGCACTCCAGTCTGGGTGACAGAGCAAGATGTCATCTCAAAAAAAAAAAAAAAAAAAAAGGTGGCCGGCGCCTGTAGTCCCAGCTACTCGGGAGGCTGAGGCAGGAGAATGGCGTGAACCCGGGAGGCGGACCTTGCAGTGAGCCGAGATGGAGCCACTGCACTCCAGCCTGGGAGACAGAGCAAGACTCCATCTTAAAAAAAAAAAAAAAGAAAAAAGAAAAAAAGATTTGCTAAACAAGCTTATAGTAGGGGCATTAATTGATCTTATAAAATATTGACAGATGTACTTATGCGTTTTTTTTTTTTTTTTTTTGAGACAGGGTCTTGCTGTTGCCCAGGCCAAAATGCCACTCACTGCAGCCTAGACCTTCCAGGCTCAAGCAGTCCTCCCACCTCAGCCTCCCAAGTAGCTGGGACCACAGGTGTGCACCATCACACCCGGCTAATTTTTATTTTGGTTTAACAGGGGCAGGGGACAGGTGGCAGGTGGTGGGTGCCTCACTGTGTTGCCCGGGTTGGTTTGGAACTTCTGGGCTCAAGCGTTCCTCCTGCCTCAGCCTCCTAAAGTGCTGGGATGACAGGTGTGAGCCACCGTGCCCGGCCCCACGTCATGCTTCTAAGTTCCCCCAGTAAAGCACCCTTTACCAACAATTTTTGTCTGCCTTGTTTCTTGGCTCCTTCGGCATTTGGAGGTTTGCGTACAAGGCTCTTTCATGGGAACAATGAGTAAATGGATATATGTATTAAAAAATGAATAGACTCTTTCACAGCATATTAGAAATGTTTATTAAGAATAACGACATGAACTGCTTTTAACAATTTAGAAAAGACCACCCCCACCCCCTCGCCCGGCCCACAGATCCAGGGCACGTCCTCTAAGTAAACACAAATATTTTTGTAGTGAACTGTATGCCTATTCCCACTGAGTAAAGGTTGTAAGAAGCCTCAGGTCAGGTCTTACCATCAAACTTGAAAACACTTGGAATGCAGCTGGGCAGGGACTTGGGCAGGTTTTGTCTTGATAAGCAGGTAAGAATGGCAGAACACTGGCTGTCAGTCAATTTTTTTTTTTATATACATGAAGTATTCACAGCAACTTATTTTAAAAACCTTTTTAAAAGTTCTACACCTTCACCCCCCCAACTCCCCAATCCAGAACATGGAACAAGACTGTGGAGCTGTTTGATGAACTTGGTCTGCTCTTAACAATTTTTTTTTTTTTTTGGAGACCGAGTCTCACTTGTTGCCCAGGCTGGAGTGCAGTGGCACAATCTCGGCTCACTGCAAGCTCCGCCTCCCGGGTTCACGCCATTCTCCTGCCTCAGCCTCCCAAGTAGCTGGGACTACAGGCGCCCACCACCGCGCCCGGCTAGTTTTTTGTATTTTTAGTAGAGACGGGGTTTCACCGTGTTAGCCAGGATGTTCTCAATCTCCTGACTTCGTGATCCGCCCGTCTCGGCCTCCCAAAGTGCTGGGATTACAGTCGTGAGCCACCGCACCTGGCCTGTTCTTAACATTTTACATTTAATACTCTTAGCCCCTAGGTCAGGCACGGTGGCTCACGCCTGTCATCTCAGCACTTTGGAAGGCTGAGGCGGGAGGATCACTTGAGGTCAGGAGTTCGGGACCAGCCTGGTCAACATGGTGAAATCTCATCTCCACTAATACAAAAATTAGTTGGGCATGGTGGCAGGCACCTGTAATCCCAGCTACTTGGGAGACTGAGGCATGAGAATTGCTTGAACCCGGGAGGCGGAAGTTACAGTGAGCTGAGATTGCGCCACTGTACTCCAGCCTGGGAGACAGTGAGATCCTGTCTCAAAAAACAACAAAACACTCCTAACCCGTGTGGGGTGGGTGGTTATTTCCATTTTATGGATGTTAGTTTGAAACTGAGGCAGAGATTAGGAAGCAAGGATCTGCAGTGATTTCTGCCTAGGTGGGTTAGGAGGGGTGGGGCTTAGGACTTGAAAGCCTAATTGAAAACCAAAAGCCAATCTCTTTATTCTGGACCTTGACAAGAGATCTGGTGAACAGTTTAGATTTTTGGTACAGACAAGTTCCGGGGCTTGAAAGTGAAAGTAGTCACAGGCCATGCGTTTGGTCTTTGCAGGTCTTGGGGTACATGTTCTCAAGGTACCTTGAGTGTTTGGGGGGTTTCTAGCTTCAGTGGGTTCTTGACAGATGTGCATTAGTTGGATGCTGAGGTCAAACCAAAGTAGACCAACAAGGTTGGTGGGGGGTTGACCTCAAATCTGGAACTTTATTCATCAGGGACTATGGCACCATAGAAAACCGTGGGCTCTCTTCCTTAGAGCTGATAGACAGCCAGAGACTGGGACTCCCTGGGCTGGATGATCAGAAAGCACACTGTAAACACAGCAGCGCAGAGCAGGTTGAGAGCTGTTATACAAATAAATTTTGGTCTTTATTGATTTCACTTAGGGGGTCATTTTGTTGCAGGAATATTACTGATTATGGATCCTACCTCAACTGACACTGGGGGTGAGAGGTACATTGCTGTCCTGAGAGGTGGGGAGCAGAGGACCCCCTCCAATCCCCCGACCTAGAAGGCATTCACAGTCCTCCTGCCAATTCTCACTACCCTAGCTCCCCAAAGGCCCAGAATAGGATGCCTCCTCAGACCAAGTATCCACCTGGTGGGCTTAGCCACAATGCCCCACAGCCTGGGCCTGGTTTAGTGGGTGAGGTGGAAGTTCCCGAGTCTCCATCCACCTGCCAAAGCAAATTCATGACTGGGTTACAGGAAAAAGGGATATTGGGGCCTGTCCCAACTAGCTGGGAAACTCAGGAGCCAGGCCTCCAGGACTGAGACTCACAATACAACGCACCAGCAAAGGAATAGGCAGCTCAGGACAATAATGTCCTGGAATTTGCGACCTGGTGGTAACTTGGCTCAGTATTAGCCAAGTGAAAGCCATGAACAGATATCTCTGTTCCAAACTAGAACAAATGGAGGGATAACGCCTATGGGGCCTCAATACAGCCACTAGAAAGAATCATGACTAAAGGGAGCAGAACTGAGGAACTAAGACCAGCTAGAATTACAAAATCACCACCAACTTACCACCCAAGACACACACACACCAAAAAAGATCAAATCTCTGTGACTGAAAGCTTTGCCAACTCTTATCAGTGGCTTTATATGCCAATTAATCTAACCCTCCCCAGAAAATGTAAAATGGCATGAGGCTGAAGTAAAATGACTCACCCAAATACCTGGGAAGTATAAGAGCCCCACATAAATATTGGTATATGAGCTCTTAGCATTCTGTTTTCAAACCAGGCCTCTCTCATGGCCCTCATACACAAAGATGAGTCCAGTGCACCTTTCCCCAACCCCCATCATTTCAGGGGAAGGAATAAACTGGTACCACTATTTATGATAGGGATTAGCTCACGCCATGAGGTCAGGTGCTTATGGTCTCAGAACAATCCTGTGAGGACAGTGCCCATCTAACGCTCAGAGGCTAGGGAGATTCAAGCCCAATGATTAGACAACGGGACTAAGGTAAGAGACCAGCTTAGGAAACCCAATTCCAGCCGGCCTCAGGCCTCAACGTACACCTAACCCCCTTGCAGTCCCTGCCCACCCATCAACCAAATATTCTCCAAGCCTCCCTCTCACTGATGTGCCCCCATTATTTTCTGAGACAGAGTCTTGTTCTGTCACCCAGGCTGGAGTGCAATGGCATAATCTCAGCTCACTGCAACTTCAACCTCCTGGGTTCAAGCAGTTCTCCTGCCTCAGCCTCCTCAGTAGCTGGGATTACATGCACCCGCCACCACGCCCTGCTTTTGTATTTTTAGTAGAGACGGGGGTTTCACCATGTTGGCCAAGCTGGTCTCGAACTCCTGACCTCAGGTGATCGGCCCACCTCTGCCCCCATTTTTAATTTGGAAAGTGGGCTGAGTAAGAAAAAAGCAGGTTTTCAGGTTTCATCTTTTTAATAAGCTCTGTGAAAGACATCCTAAGCACTGTATGAGACACAACAGAATATTTTTTCTTCCAGTATTAAAAAAAAAAAAAAAGACATTTGCAAACATTTTAAAGCAACTCTTCTATATAATCAGTTTGATTATCTGAATTAGAAAATACCCCTGGATAATCATGTTATTGATACACTTTTCTTTTTTTTTGAGATGGAGTCTCGCTCTGTTGCCCAGGCTGGAGTACAGTGGCGTGATGTCGGCTCACTGCAATCTCCGCCTCTGGGGTTCCAGCGATTCTCCTGCCTCAGCCTCCCGAGTAGCTGGGATTACAGGTGTACGCCACCACGCAGGACTAATTTTTTTATCTTTAGTACAGATGGGGTTTCACCATGTTGGTCAGGTTGGCTTGACGCACATTTCTTATAGGTACGTTTGGAAATTGCTTCCTAACCACAATAAACACTGTGTACAGGTTTTTAAAATGTCCTGGATACACATTAATTTTCTGAAACCAGTCTGGCCAAACTTGCCAGAATCAATTATTGCTAGCTCCAATAATCCTGAGAGATCTAACTAAAAAACTGGTAAAAAGAAAAACACTCAGGCTCTACAAACGTTCCATAATTTGTCTTTAAATAGGCAGAAAAAATTTTTAAAAAGATGGAACTGTTAAAGATCTTTAACTACCTTGGCAGGTCAATTTAAAAACAAAAGGTTGATATGCTATAAAATAAGATGCTTCAGTGCAGCTCCAAAAACCTTTATAAATACAGCCATTTGGAAGGACGATCCTGGATCAGAAATTATTCCTTGTGTATCTGAGAACAGCAAGAGGGGGAGAATTGTGATGTCATGAAGAAACAGCTGACAACATGCTCACCTCCTAGAGCTGATACAGATGCTGAGGGTTGGACAACAGGGACACCCCTTCATTTCCTCCATCCCACACAAGACTAGAGGATTATAGGAGATGGGTTTTCAGATCCCACCCCCTAGCAAACGTGCTCTGACATGCACCTGAGAGCAAGGAAGGCCTAGGAATGGTGTTTGGTAGGTTGGCTGGATGAGGTATGAGGGCAGCAGAAATGCAGAGCAGTCTTGCCAGAAAAGGTGAGACAGTCATGACAGAGTGTGACAAACAGGTTTACTCAATGCCGATATCCAAGTCTCACCTACATTATGTGCATGTCTCATTTCAGTTGTCATAATTGTCTCTGTAATTTCCTCCTGAGTAGCGGTCATAACCACCCTGGTTTCTGGGAAAAAAAAAACACACACACACACAGTTTTCTGGGACTGCATTATACACCACTGTCATTAATTATATGGGTCATGTTTTATAATATGTGTCATAACATAAACCTTAAATATCAAAAACATGATATGTTAAGCATGAGTATCATAGTAAAGTTTTATGGCATACAATGTATATGCAGTATTTAAATCATAATATGCAGTATTTAAATCATAATACACGTTAAAGCAATATAGTTATATAACCCACGCAGCACAACATGTGTATACTTTACCATGTTACAACCATATGACCACACAATTAACTCAAAATACTGAATTTCATACTCGTTTTAGGCACACATTAGTAACAGCAAAATGTGGTATGCATGAAAACCCAGGCGCTGAGTTCTTAAGGAGAGGGAATCAATAGCAGAACATCCCAGCCCCGAGGCTACCCACCTGCCATTATAGTCTCTGGAACGTCCATATCCATATCCATACCCTCCAGGTCTACTGTCATAATACCTGCCACTCCCATAGCCCTGGTCCCCACCACCTAGAACAGAAAAATATTTAAATGGCAGTTGTCCTCACCTAGGCAACTCTCCCTCTCACCCCATGATCAAAACTATCACTGCACTCACCTCTAGAGTAGCTGCGACCACGCCCATGGGCCCCAAAGCCACCTCCTCTGGTTCCCCGAGCAGACTTGCCTGCATGATCCACACGGATCTGACGACCATCCAGGGACTAAGTGTGGGAGACACAAGGAGGATAGGTTGGCAGTCAGGGCAGTGGTGAGGGAAGAGCAGGCAAGGGCAAGTGGGCAAAAGAGGCCAAAAATTCCTGCTGGGCACCAGGTTCTGGGTGCCACGTTCCAGAATAAGCTCCTTTACCCCAGAATGGTTTCATCAGGAGCTATAGAATCCCACACAAAATGACCTGAATGCACCATGTTCCCCTTGCTACTACTTACATCTTGACTGAACTCAGGCTGAGTTCTCCTCCCCACTCCTCTAAGCTGCCCGACTATCAGGGCTAGACAGACACCTCTCTTGGTTTGAGGCTTCAGAGTCCATGTCAGAAGACTCACGAGGTCCTCTCCGGGCCAGGCCCACAGGTCTGCAGACTCTACTACCTAAGCCCAAGGCAGGTCAACCATCCACAGGTGGCTTCTCGGCCTCATGCAGGACCAGTCGTCGCCTCCCAGGCGGCCAGGCTCTGTCTGCCGCTGCCCTCCACCCCCTAGAACAAAAGGCAGTCATGCTCCTGTGAGTGGGCACTGCGGGGCTTGGTGGCCACGCTGCCCCGAGCAGACACAGAAGGAAAAACAAAAAGAATGAAGGAAGCCGCAGATGGGGACAAGGTCCCTCTGCAGATAGGAGGCCCCACCTCTCCGTTCATGGCTCTCATGGCAACTGAAGCATGCTCTGGGTTGGTGAAGGTGATGAAACCAAAACCCCTGGACCGCTGAGTCTCCCGGTCCTTGACAACGACCACTATGAGAGGGAGAGAAGAAGGAGCGATGTGGACCAGTCAGCACCACAAAGGTTAAGTAGCAAAGGGTGGTCCGAAAAGGAGATGGCGGTAGGTAGGGAAAACGGAGCCCTCCCACCAATCCCGAAGACGGTTCCCCTCATCCTTAGTGGACACCATAGGCTTAAGAAGAAAAAGAACATGGACGCGTGGGTCCTAACTTTTCGATTAATACTCCTTGAAATACAAGGATCCCAGACTTTCTCTCACCAACCCCCATTGAGAGTCTGGCCCGTCTCACCCTCAGAGATAGGTCCGAAACTGCTGAAGTGGTCTTCCAGCGCTTGCTCGTCGGTGTTAAAGTTGAGCCCTCCCACGAAAAGCTTTCCTTCTTCAGAGGACATGGCAGTTCAAGTCCTGTGGGAAGAACATGAAGAATGGTGGCAGGAAGGAGGAACAAAATGGAGACGTGAGAAAATAGCGAGACAGAAGGCGGAGAGAAGTACAGAAAATAAAAGAGGAACAAAATGGCTGGGCGCGGTGGGTCACGCCTGTAATCCCAGCACTTTGGGAGGCCGAGGCGGGCGGATCACAAGGTCAGGAGACTGAGACCATCCTGGCTAACACGGTGACAGCCCGTCTCTACTAAAAATACAAAAAAATTAGCCGGGTGTGGTGGCGGGCGCCTGTACCCCAGCTACTCGGGAGGCTGAGGCAGGAAAATGGCGTGAACCCAGGAGGCAGAGCTTGCAGTGAGCCGAGAGAGCTTGCAGTGAGCCGAGATCGCGCCACTGCACTCCAGCATGGGTGACGGAGCGAGACTCCGTCTCAAAAAAAAAAAAAAAAAAAAAAAAAAAAAAAAAAGAGGAACAAAACATGGGTAACTACTGAGAAGCTGGGAAAGGCGGCCAATAAGGTAGTAATCTGCGGAGCTGGCTCAGCGCAGCCACCATTAGGGGGCCACTATTGCGCATGCTCACACATCCACAGCCGCCACGCCCGTCATTTTGTGTCACTGCGCAAGCCCAGAACATCCCTGCGTTCCCTCAACGCCGGCAGAACAAGATGGCGGCGGCCACGTGGGATAAGGAAAGCAAGTGTCGGCTGTCGCGTGGTCACTGCCACCACCGACGCCACCCAGTCCCTCCCGAGGGGCCTCACACTCAGATACAGCGCGCTGGTCTCCCACCAACCGAAATGTTCACCTCCCAGCACGGGACCCGCCCGCCCCAGAGAAAGCCAAGCCTACGTGTCAGCGGCCATTACTCTCCCCACTCACTATCCCCCGGTCTCGGCCGGCGCGGCGCGTGTGTGGCGAGGAGCCGCCGTTCCGCAGGCCATACGCAACTTACCTGGAAATTAAAACGTAAAAAACCCGGACAGACGGCGAGCTCGGAGGAGCACAGAAAACAAGGACTGGTCTGCGCGGGAAGACGATTGATAAAGAGTACGTAGCAAGAACGTCCCGGAACGTTCCCCTTGCGCGTCCCGGCGTGCATGCTGATTGGCTGAGGCTAGCAGGGGCGGAGTGGCGGGGGAGAGGAAGGGACAGCAAAGTGAAGGGAGCAGTATTCTCTGCGAAATGGGGTGTTTCCGGAAATGGGGTCGACTTTTGCACAGATGGTGCACCCTAAACGTCAGCATCCCCCCCACAACCGGCTGAGCTGCCTTGATCCCTCCCACACAGGAACCTTCTCACTCTCATACTACTTGCCGTCCCTGACATCATCCTTCCGTCCTTGCCATCGTTTCCCCCGCTGGATCTGATGTCTTCCTCACCATCGCAATCGTCTTCCTCTAGGTCCCTGCCATTCTCTGATGTCAACCTCCTTCACCTTCTAGTTCTTTAACCTCGTACCCTTTAAAGGCCCGACATTTTATCCCCCACGTCACTGATGTCATCACCCTTCACAGTCCGTGATGTCAGACCGTACGTTTTAAGGTTTTACCCTGACTCCTGCTCTTTCTCCTCTGTGCTCAACATCTAGCCGCCTGTCATGCGACGTTTTTCCCTGGCGTCATTCCTTCTCATCTCTGACTTCAGCCCTCACCCTTGTCTGACTGCCCCCGTGAAGCCAGCCCCTTAATTTTCCCACCAATAGACTGCCTGAGATGGCTTTTACAAAACAGGATGCTGGCCGGGTGCGGTGGCTCACGCCTGTAATCCCAGCACTTTGGGAGGCTGAAACGAGCGGATCACGAGGTCAGGAGTTCGAGACCAGCCTGGCCAACATGGTGAAACCCCGTCTCTACTAAAAATACAAAAAAAAAAAACCCCAAAAAACAACAACAACAAAAAAACAGCCGGGTGTGGTGGCACGCGCCTGTAGTCCCACCTACTCGGGAGGCTGAGGCGGGAAAAACGCTGGAACCCGGGAGGTGGAGGTTGCAGAGAGCCAAGACCACACCATTGCACTCCAGCCTCGGTCAAAACAAAACAAAACAGGATGCTGCGATCTTCAGAGGTTGTAAATCCCAGTCCTTAGAGCAATTTTTGCTCTCTTCGAAAGTAACTGAGCCCTTGCCGGGCGTGGTGGCGCATGCCTGTAATCCCAGCACTTTGGGAGGCCGAGGCAGGCAGATCACAAGGTCAGGAGTTTGAGACCACCCTGGCCAATATGGTGAAACCCTGTCTCTACTAATACAAATAATAATAATAATAATTATTAGCCGGGCGTGGTGGTAGGCACTTGTAGTCCCAGCTACTGGGGAGGCTGAGGCAGGATAATCACTTGAACCCGGGAGGCAGAGGTTGCAGTGAGCTGAGATCATGCCACTGCACTCCAGCTTGGGCAACAGAGCGAGACTCTGTCTCAAAAAAAAAAAAAGTAACTGAGTCCTTTATTCACAGAAGGGACTTTCGCAATACACAATAGACTTATCCCAAACAAGTAGTGTCTGAGCCCACTGTTCACAATTTGGTCTTCAGTGTCTTGGCCACTTTTACAATAAATGGATTTGACAGATTTTTCATTTCTGAATGCCACATCATTGAAGAATAGGTTTGTCCTCAGAGGCTAAATTTCTTATCGATAGAATGAATTTGCCCAACACAGACCAAATTTGCTAACATACAGAATACAGTACATCCATATTCCTGTTGGGGTAATTCCCATATTTATCTTCCTGTTGATTGTCAGGGATTCCTCACATAGTCTCATTATTAATCCCTTAGGTGTTGGAAATAGCCTCTCCAGCTCTGGCATTTGTGTTATTAACTTTGTTTTTTTTTTTTTTTTTTTTTTTTTTTTTTTTTTTTTTTGAGACGGAGTCTCACTGTGTCTCCCAGGCTGGAGTGCAGTGGCGTGATCTCGGCTCACTGCAAGCTCCGCCTCCCGGGTTCACGCCATTCTCCCGCCTCAGCCTCCCAAGTAGCTGAGACTACAGGCGCCCGCCACCACGCCCGGCTAGTTTTTTTTTTGTATTTTTAGTAGAGACGGGGTTTCACCATGTTAGCCAGGATAGTCTCGATCTCCTGACCTCGTGATCCACCCGCCTCGGCCTCCCAAAGTGCTGGGATTACAGGCTTGAGCCACCGCGCCCGGCCTGTGTTATTAACTTTGTAAACGGTAAACTTAGTTGAATAAAGATCCATAATTTTGATATAATCATTTTTCCCCCTATGGTCTGTGCTTTTTTTGGAGACGGAGTCTTGCTCTGTCGTTCAGGCTGGAGTGCAGTGATGCAATCGCAGCTCACTGCAACCTCTGCCTCCCAGGTTCAAGTGATTCTCCTGCCTTAGCCTTCTGATTAGCTGGGATTACAGGCGTGCACCACTATGCCCAGCTAATTTTTGCATTTTTGTAGAGACAAGGTTTCACCATGTTGGTCAGGCTGGTCTCAAACTCCTGACTTTATGATCCGCCTGCCTCGGCCTCCCAAAGTGCTGGGATTACAGGCGTGAGCTGCCATGCCCGGCCTGGTCTGTGCTTTTAAAGAAATAATTCTCTTCCCCAGGTCACAAGATGTTCCCCTACAATTTCTTTTTTCTTTCTTTTTTTTTTTTTGGACAGAGTTTCACTCTTGTTGCCCAGGCTGGAGTACAATGGCACTATCTCGGTTCACTGCAACCTCCGCCTCCTGGGTTCAAGCGATTCTCCTGCCTCAGCCTGCTGAGTAGCTAGGATTACAGGCGTGTGCCACCATGCCTGACAAATTTTTGCATTTTTAGTAGAGACAGGTTTTTGCTATGTTGGCCAGGCTGGTCTTGAACTCCTGGCCTCAAGTGATTCGCCCGCCTCGGCCTCCCAAATTGCTAAGATTACAGGCATGAGCCACCGCGCCTGGCCACATTTAGGTCTTTAATTCATGTGGAGTCCGTCCTTGTATATGGTGTGAGATAGAGCTACAATTTTATTTTTCTCTATGTGATGAGCCAGATGCCCCATCACCATCTATTAAGCAATCTGTCCCATCCCTGTGTGTTTGTTACCATCTCTATCATATATTAAGTTCCATAGATATATGGGTCTGTCTCTCAGGTGGTTTGTTGCTGGTTTTGTTGTTGTTGTTGTTGTTGTTTTTAAGAGATAAGCCCTGGCTGGCTCCTGGCCTCAAGCATTCTCCCCAACTCAGCCTCCTGAGTCACTGGGATTACAGGTGAGGACTATCGTACCTGACTTCTGAGTTGTTGTTTTTTGTTTGTTTCTGTTTTTTGACAGAGTCTCACTCTGTCGCCAGGCTGGAGTGCAGTGGCGCGATCTCGGCCCACTGCCACCTCTGCCTCCTGGGTTCAAGTGATTTTCCTGCCTCAGCCTCCTGAGTAGCTGGGATTACAGGTGCGCACAACCACGCCCAGCTAATTTTTGTATTTTTAGTAGGGATGGGGTCTCACCATGTTGACCAGGATGGTCTTGATCTCTTGACCTCGTGATCCGCCCACCTCCACCTCCCAGAGTGCTGGAATTACAGGCGTGAGCCACCGCGCCTGGCCCTGAGCTGTTTTTTCTCTTTTTTTTTTTTTTTTTTGAGATGGAGTCTCTCTCTGTTGCCCAGGCTGGAGTGCAGTGGCCTGATCTCAGCTCACTGCAAGCTCTGCCTCCCAAGTTCACGCCATGCTCCTGCCTCAGCCTCCTGAGTAGCTGGGACTACAGGTGCCTGCCACCACGCCCGGCTAATTTTTTTGTATTTTTTAGCAGAGATGGGATTTCACCGTGTTAGCCAGGATGGTCTCCATCTCCTGACCTTGTGATCCGCCTACCTTGGCCTCCCAAAGTGCTGGGATTACAGGCGTGAGCCACCGCGCCCGGCTTTCTCTTCTAAATAGGTCTACTTCTTAGCTCTTCGGCCAATATAGGTTTTTTTTCTTTCTTTCTTTTTTTCCTTTTATTACTAACGCCTTTAGTATGTCTTAATATCTAGTGGGCAAATCCCCATCATAACTCTTTCTTTGAAGGCTGTCTTAGCTGCCCATGATTCATTAGTATTCTAAATTCTAATATAAGTGTATTACAGTTCTAAAAAAAAGAAGTAATGAGGCCAGGCATGGTGGCTCACGCCTAAATCCCAGCTACTTGGGAGGCTGAGGCAGGAGGATCGCTTGAACCCAGGAACTGGAGCCTGCCGTGAGCTATGATCGTGCCACTGCACGCCAGCCTGGGCAACGAAGTGAGACCCTGTTTCAAAACAACAACAAAAAGTAATGGAAGTTTTATTGAGATTGCATTGAATTTTTACATTTTGGGAGAAATAATGTCTTTTTTTTTTTTTTTTTTTTGAGATGGAGTTTTGCTCATGTTGTTCAGGCTGGAGTGCAATGGCACGATCTCAGCTCACCGCAACCTCCGCCTCCCGGGTTCAAGCAGTTCTCCTGCTTCAGCCTCCCGGGTAGCTGGAACTACAGGCACCCACCATCATGTCTGGCTAATTTTGTATTTTTAGTAGAGACGGGGTTTCTCTATGTTGGTCAGGCTAGTCTCGTACTCCCGACCTCAGGTGATCCACCCACCTCTGCCTCCCAAAGTGCTGGGATTACAGGTGTGAGCCACCGTGCCCGGCCAAAATAACATCTTAATAATATTAACTGTGGAGGTTTTAAGATATGGTCACACTCTGATACTGCACTTGTCAGGAGTTGGAGCCTAACTCCCTTCCACTTGCATGTGTGCTGGACTTAGTGACTCAATTGTAAAGCACAGAATGAGGTGGAAGTGATAGTGTGTCATTTCCAAGACCAGGTTGTAAAAGGCACATCTGCTTCCTGCTGTCACGCAGATTGCTCACTCTGTGGGACATTAGCTGGTATGTCATGAGCAGCCCTGTGGAGGGATCCAGGTGGCAAGAAAGTAAGGCCTCTTGTCAACAGCCATGTGAGCAAGCCTTCTTTTTTTTTTTTTTTTTTTTTGAGACGGAGTCTCGCTCTGTCGCCCAGGCTGGAGTGCAGTGGCCAGATCTCAGCTCACTGCAAGCTCCGCCTCCCGGGTTCACGCCATTCTCCTGCCTCAGCCTCCCAAATAGCTGGGACCACAGGCGCCGCCACCTCGCCCGGCTAATTTTTTGTGTTTTTAGTAGAGACGGGGTTTCGCCGTGTTAGCCAGGATGGTCTCGATCTCCTGACCTTGTGATCCGCCCGTCTCGGCCTCCCAAAGTGCTGGGATTACAGGCTTGAGCCACCGCGCCCGGCCAGAGCAAGCCTTCTTAAAGGTGGATCCTAGCCTTCAGATAACTGCAGTCCTGGCCAACATCCTGATTGCAGCCTCATGAGCAGCTCTGAGTCAGAACCACCCAGTTAAGCCACTCTCAGAATCCTGACTCTCCGAAACCGTGTGAGATAATAAATGTTTATTGTTTTAAGCCACTAAGTTTTGGGATAATTTGTTAAAAATAACTTACATATACCAAAATCTTTCCAGCAAAGAGCATGAAATGTCTCTCTTTTATTCAGATCGATTTCTATTGTTAGAGTTTAAATTCTTTAAAATAGAGGTCTTTTGCATTAAATTCATTCCTACTTTTTTTTTTGTTGGTTGTTGCTGCTATACAGAAATGCTTTTGATTTTTACAGGTTGATGTTGATTTTGTATTGGGAAACCTTGCTGAACTCTTTTTTTGTTTGTTTTTTTTTTGTTTTTTTTTGAGATGGAGTTTTGCTATTGTTGCCCAGGCTGAAGTGCAGTGGCGTGATCTCAGCTCACTGCAAACTCCACCTGCCGGGTTCCAAGCGATTCTCCTGCCTCAGCCTCCTGAGTAGCTGGGATTACAGGCATGTGCCACCACGCCCAGCTAATTTTTTGTATTTTTAGTAGAGATGGGGTTTCATCATGTTGGCCAGGCTGGTCTCGAACTCCTGACCTCAGGTGATCCACCCATCTCAGCCTCCCAAAATGCAGGGATTATAGGCATGTGCTACTACGCCTGGCCGCTGAACTCTCTTATTAGTCCTTTTCTTTTTTTTTTTTGAGACGGAGTCTCGCTCTGTCGCCTGGGCTGGAGTGCAGTGGCCGGATCTCAGCTCACTGCAAGCTCTGCCTCCCAGGTTCACGCCATTCTCCTGCCTCAGCCTCCCGAGTAGCTGGGACTACAGGCGCCCGCCACCTCGCCCGGCTAGTTTTTTGTATTTTTTTAGTAGAGACGGGGTTTCACCGGGTTAGCCAGGATGGTCTCGATCTCCTGACCTCGTGATCCGCCCATCTCGGCCTCCCAAAGTGCTGGGATTACAGGCTTGAGCCACCGCGCCCGGCCTTATTAGTCCTATTAGTTATTTTTGTCATTCTGTTGTTTTTTTTTTTTTTTTTTTTTTGAGACAGAGTCTTGCTCTGTCACCCAGGCTGGAGTACAGTAGCCGGATCTCAGCTCGCTGCAAGCTCCGCCTTCCGGGTTCACGCCATTCTCCTGCCTCAGCCTCCCGAGTAGCTGGGACTACAGGCACCCGCCACCTCGCCCGGCTAGTTTTATTGTATTTTTTAGTAGAGATGGGGTTTCACCGTGTTGACCAGGATGGTCTCGATCTCCTGACCTCGTGATCCGCCCGTCTCGACCTCCCAAAGTGCTGGGATTACAGGCTTGAGCCACCGCGCCCGGCCTTTTTTTTTTTTTTTTTTTTTTTGAGACGATCTGTCACCCAGGCTGGAGTGCAGTGGTGCAGTCTCGGCTCACTGCAAGCTTGGCCTCCCACCATTCTCCTGCCTCAGCCTCCTGAGTAGCTGGGACTACAGGCGCCCGCCACCACACCCAACTAATTTTTTGTATTTTTAGTAGAGATGGGGTTTCACCATGTTAGTCAGGATGGTCTTGATCTCCTGACCTTGTGATCTGCCCGCCTCGGCCTCCCAAAGTGCTGGGATTATAGGTGTGAGCCACCACGCCCGGCTCTGTTGGTTCTTTAAGGTAGTCACTCATATCATTTGCAACTGAGTTTTATCAATTCTACAATGTATACCTCATTTCTTTTTCCTTATAGCATTAGCTGGTTTTATATTAAAGAGTAGTATTGAGTGAACATCCTTGCCTTGTTCCTGATCTTAAAGGGAAATGCATTTAAAAATTCTCTATTGGCCAGGTTTGGTGGCTCATGCTTGTAATCCCAGCACTTTGGGAGGCGAGGCCAGTGAATCACCTGAGGTCAAGAGTTTTAGACCAGCCTGGCCAACATAGTGAAACCCCGCCTCTACTAAAAATACAAAAATTAGCTGGGTGTGGTGGCGGGCGCCTGTACTCCCAGCTACTTGGGAGGCTGAGGCAAGAGAATTGCTTGAACCCAGGAGGTAGAGGTTGCAGTGAGCCAAGATCGTGCCATTGCACTCTAGCCTGGGCAACAAGAGTGAGATTCCATCTCAAAAAAAAAAAAAATTCCCTATTAAGCATTTTTGCTGTAAGATTTTGCTATGTATGAAGTTAAAGAAGTTTTCTTCTACTTCTGTTTGCAAAGAGTTATTTATTTTTTTCTTGTAGAGATGGGGTTTTGCCACGTTGCCCAGGTTGGTCTCAAACTCCTGGGCTCAAGTGATCCACCTGTCTCAGCTTCCTAAACTATGGGGATTACAGGCATGAGCCACCATGCCCAGCACCCTTTTAAATATCATAAACAGGCACTGAACCTTATCAAATCCTTCTCTGATTTGAGATTATCATATAATTTCCTCCTTTATTAATATGGTAAATTGCATTCACTAATTTTTTTTTTTTTTTTTTAAGACGGAGTCTACCTCTGTCACCTAGGCTGAAGTGCAGTGGCACGATCTCGGCTCACTGCAACCTCCGCCTTCCAGGTTCAAGCGATTCTCCTGCCTCAGCCTCCTGAGTAGGTGGGATTACAGGCACCTGCCACCATGCCCAGCTAATTTTTGTATTTTTAGTAGAGACGGGTTTTGCTGTGTTGGCCAGACTGGTTTCGAACTCCTGACCTCGTAATCCACCTGCCTCAGCCTCCCAAAGTGCTGGCATTACAAGTGCGAGCCACCACGCCCAGCCTGCACTCACTAATTTTCTAATTTGGATCAATTGTATTCCCGGGATAAACCCTACTTACGATTTAAAACAAAATGCACTATTTAATTCAGGTAGCTAATATTTTATTAGAATTTTTGCATCTATATTCATAAGTCCAGTGGGTCTATAACTTTATTGTTTAGTATTTTCTTTATGTGGTTTTAGAATCAAGACTATTTTAGCCTCATAAAATGAGGTATACAGCTTTTTCTCTTTTCCTATTTTCTGGAACAATTTGTATAAGATGGGAATTACAGTTCCTTGAAAGTTTGATAGAACTACAATCTGCAAAACCATCTGGGGCTGGGCCTGAGGCTCTTTATTACAATAAGATGGGGAATCTTTGATTATCATTTTAATTTTTCCTAAAATTTATTGTTACATTCAAGTTATATTCAAGCTTTCTATTTCTTTTTGCATTCATTTAACCACATTTTAATGTTTCCCGAAATTTTTGCTTTTCATCTGTGTTTTCTTTTTTTTATTTTTTTATTTTTTGTTTTTTTTTTTGTTTTTTGAGACGGAGTCTTGCTCTGTCGCCCAGGCTGGAGTGCAGTGGCGCGATCTCGGCTCACTGCAAGCTCCGCCTCCTGGGTTTACGCCATTCTCCTGCCTCAGCCTCCTGAGTAGCTGGGACTACAGGTGCCCGCCACCGCGCCCGGCTAATTTTTTGTATTTTTAGTAGAGACGGGGTTTCACCGTGGTCTCGATCTCCTGACCTTGTGATCCGCCCGCCTCGGCCTCCCAAAGTGCTGGGATTACAAGCGTGAGCCACCGCGCCCGGCCTCATCTGTGTTTTCAAGTGTATTAGCTTACGATTTGTAGCCTTTTTGTATCTGTAATTTTCCTTTGTTACGCATTTTGCATTGTGTTGTTTTAAATCAGTCTCGGGAAAGGTCTATCATCATTAATTATTTTCAAAGTACCAGCTTTTTTTTTTTTTTTTTTTTTTAGATGAAGTCTCGTTTTGTCACCCAGGCTGGAGTGCAATCTCAGCTCACTACAACCTCTGCCTCCCAGGTTCAAGTGATTCTCCTGCCTCAGCCTCCCAAGTAGCTGGGATTACAGGTATGCACCACCACACCTGGCTAATTTTGTATTTTTGTTTCTCCATGTTGGTCAGGCTGGTCTTGAACTCCTGACCTCAGGTGATCTGCCCACCTTGGCCTCCCAAAATACTGAGATTACAGGCGTGAGCCACTGCACCCAGCTAATTTTTTTTTGTATTTTTAGTAGAGATGGGGTTTCACCATGTTGACCAGGCTGGTCTCAAACTCCTGACCTTCAAGTGATCTGCCTGCCTTGGCCTCTGAAAGCACTGGGATTACAGGCCTGAGCCACTGCACCTGTTTTTTTCTTTATTTTTCTTTTTTTTTTTTTTTAGTTTGTTTATTTATTTATTTATTTTTGAGATGGAGTCTTACTCTGTCACCCAGGCTGGCGTGCAGTGGCACAATCTTGGCTCACTGCAACCTCTGCCTTCCAGGTTCAAGCAATTCTCCTGCCTCAGCCTCCTGAGTAGCTGGGACTACAGGCATGCCCCACCATGCCTGGTTAATTTTTGCATTTTTAGTAGAGACGGGGTTTCATATGTTGGCCAGGCTGGTCTCGAACTTCTGGCCTCTAGTGATATGCCTGCCTTGGCCTCCCAAAGTGCTGGGATTACAGGTGTGAGCCACCGCACCTGGCCTATTCTGTTAATCTTTATTATTACTTAACAATTCTCTATTGTATCTTTTTCCATCATTATATTATTTCCTCCACGACTCAATCCTTCGGGTTTGTTCCTCTGCTTTTTTATCAACTGTTTTTCTTTTTGAGAGTCTCCATCTCTGTCACCCAGGCTGGAATGCAGTGGCACAATCTCAGCTCACTGCAACCTCCGCCTCTTGGATTCAGGTGCTTCTCCTGCCTCAGCCTCCTGAGTAGCTGGGTTTATAGGCACATGCCACCATTCTAGGCTAATTTTTGTATTTTTAGTACAGACAGGGTTGCACCATGTTGGCCAGGCTGGTCTTGAACTCCTTGCCTCAAGTGATCTGTCCGCCCCGGCCTCCCAAAGTGCTGGGATTATAGGCAGGAGCCACTGCGCCCAACCTATTTTCTTAGCTATTAGGATAGCTATCTTAGCTTTCTTTGGGCTTTTAGTGTGCTATATCCTTTCATTTTCTTTCTTTTACTTTTCTTTTTTTTTTTGTTTTTGAGACAGTCTTGCTCTGTCGGCCAGGTTGGAGTGCAGTGGCCTGATCTCGGCTCACTGCAAACTCCGCCTCCCAGGTTCACGCCATTCTCCTGTCTCAGCCTCCTGAGCAGCTGGGACTACAGGCGTCTGCCACCACATCCGGCTTTTTGTATTTTTAGTAGAGATGGGGTTTCACTGTGGTGAAATGATGGTCTCGATCTCCTGACCTCGTGATCTGCCCGCCTCAGCCTCCCAAAGTGTTGGGATTACAGGCATGAGCCACCGCGCCCAGCCCATCCTTTCATTTTCAACATTTCTCAATCTTTGTGTGTGTGTATGCTGTTGAACTTTTTTTTTTTTTTTAAATTCAGTGAGGGTCTCTGTGTTTCAAATATTTTTATAATTACTACTGGGACATCTCATTCCATATTCTCCATTTACACTTTTTAAAAAAATTTTTATTTTTGAGACAGGGTCTTGCTCTTGTCACCCAGGCTGGAGTGCAATGGCACGATCTCAGCTCACTCCAGCTTCAACCTCCTGGGCTCAAGTGATTCTCCCACCTCAGCCTCCCAAGTAGCCAGGGCCATAGGGATGCACCACCACACCTGTATTTTATGTAGAGATGTATTTTATGTAGAGATGGGGTTTTGCCATGTTGCCCAAGCTGGTCTCAAACTCTTGAGCTCAAGTGATGTTCCTGCCTCAGCCTCCCAAAGTGCTGGGATTACATGCATGAGCCACCACGCCGGGCTGTTTTGTTTTTGTCTACCATCATACTCACACCTAACATTTTTGGGGGTCCTTTTTATAATCTCTAGTTCCTGTTTTATATTTTAATCTTTTTTTTTTTTTTTTTTTTTTGAGACGGAGTCTCGCTCTGTCGCCCAGGCTGGAGTGCAGTGGCGCTATCTCGGCTCACTGCAAGCTCCGCCTCCCGGGTTTACGCCATTCTCCTGCCTCAGCCTCCCGAGTAGCTGGGACTACAGGCGCTGCCACCTCGCCCGGCTAGTTTTTTGTATTTTTAGTAGAGATGGGGTTTCACGGTGTTAGCCAGGATGGTCTCGATCTCCTGACCTCGTGATCCGCCTGTCTCGGCCTCCCAAAGTGCTGGGATTACAGGCTTGAGCCACCGCGCCCAGCCTTTATTTTAATCTTTTTTTTTTTTTGAGACAGCATCTCGCTTTGTTGCCCAGGCTGGAGTGTAGTGGCTCACTGCTCACTGCAACCTCCGCCTCCTGGGTTCAAGCGATTCTTCTGCCTCAGCCTCCCAAGTAGCTGGGACTGCAGGCGTCTGCCACTACACCTGGCTAATTTTTTGTATTTTTAGTAGAGATGGGGTTTCATTGTGTTAGCCAGGATGGTGTCATCTCCTGACCTCGTGCTCTGCCCACCTCGGCCTCCCTAAGTGCTGGGATTACAGGCGTAAGCCACCACGCCCAGCCCTATATTCTAATAGTTTTTATTTATTATGTTTATTTAAAATTTTTCATCTGTTTCAATACTTCTGCTTCAGATATTATACGTTACCCAGTGTAGGAGCCTGCCTCCAATATAGCCCCTGATGATTCCTGCCTCATGGTATTCATGCCCTGTATAGTCCCCTCCCATGTTGTGCTAGGGTTGGTCTATGTGACCAATAAAATACAGTAGAAGTGATGGTCTGTCTTTTCTGAGGTTATGATAGACATTGTGGCTTCTGTCTTGGTCACGGTCTCACCTGCTCGTTAGGATGACATATTGTGAGGAGCCCACGGAGATGCTCAGGTGGTGACAAACTGAAGCCTCTTGCCAATGGCCCTGTGAGTGGGCCATGTTGGAAGTGGGTCTGTCAGCCAAGTGAAGCCTTCAGCCGACTGCAGTCCTGGCTGTCAACTTGAGTAAAACGTCAGGAGAGACCATGAGTCAAAACCACCCAGCTAGGCTGCTTCCAGATTCCCGACCCTCAGACACTGTGATAGTTTTGTTGTTGTTGTTGTTGTTTTGAGACGGAGTCTCACTCTGTCGCCCAGGCTAGAGTGCAGGGTCACAATCTTGGCTCACTGCAACCTCCGCCTCAGGGTCACAATCTTGGCTCACTGCAACCTCCGCCTCCCGGGCTCAAGCAATTCTTTTTTTTTTTTTTTAATTTTTTTTTTTTTTTTTTTTTTGAGACGGAGTCTTGCTCTGTCGCCCAGGCTGGGGTGCAGTGGCCAGATCTCAGCTCACTGCAAGCTCCGCCTCCCGGGTTTAAGCCATTCTCCTGCCTCAGCCTCCCGAGTAGCTGGGACTACAGGCGCCCGCCACCTCGCCCGGCTAGTTTTTTGTACTTTTAGTAGAGACGGGGTTTCACCGTGTTAGCCAGGATGGTCTCGATCTCCTGACCTCATGATCCACCCGTCTCGGCCTCCCAAAGTGCTGGGATTACAGGCGTGAGCCACCGCGCCCGGCCTCAAGCAATTCTCTTGCCTCAGCTTCCCAAGTAGCTGGGACTACAGGTGCGCCACCATGCCCAGCTAATTTTTTGTATTTTTAGTAGAGATGGGTTTTTACCATGTTGGCCACGCTGGTCTCAAAACTCCTGACCTCAGGTGATCTGCCTGCCTCGGCCTCTCAAAGTGCTGGGATTATAGGCGTGAGCCACAGTACCCACCCCAGAAACTGTGATGTTTTAAGTGGCTAAGTTTGGGGTAATTTATTATCCAGCACTAGAGAATGTCCAGTTTATTTTTCTTTGGTGGAAATAACCTGGTGTCTGGTTATTTTGGTGGTGAACTTACACACCCCTGAAATTATCTGCTCTCCTGGCTGATAGAACATACTGAGGAAAGGCCGAAGGCCAACTCGAGTCAGCTCAATGACCTGGAGCTCCAGGGGTAAAAGGATGTGTGGGAGAGGAGCCAGAGGCTGAACAGCCACAGGCACCACAGAAGCACAGTTATCCCGCTCACTTGCTCTTTGGACACCTGACAATCCCCCTAGCGTGGGGTTCATCTTTAAACCGTCGGGGAAAAACCGCTTTAAGAGGTGGCAGTCTTGGCTGGGTGCGGTGGCTCACGCCTGTAATCCCAGCACTTTAGGAGGCCGAGCCAGGTGGATCACCTGAGGTCAGGAGTTTAAGACCAGCCTGACCAACAAGGTGAAACCCTGTCTCTACTAAAATACAAAAATTAACCAGGCGTGGTGGCAGGCACCTGTAGTCCCAGCTACTTAGGAGGCTGAGACAGGAGAATTCCTTGAACACAGGAGGTGGAGGTTGCAGTGAGCCGAGATCATGCCACTGCACTCCAGCCTGGGTGACAGAGCAAGACTCTGTCTCAAAAAAAAAAGAGGTGGCAGTCTCCTTAGGTGTAATCCACCAGCCTGGGTGTCTGGAGTGGGAGAAGTGGAGGACTGATTTCCTCTGGCTGCCTATTTCTTTCCCCTGCAGGGCCCTTGCTGCCCTGATCCTAGTTCCCCAGACATGTGTACCAGTGGTTTGGATGACTAATGCAATGAAGGGGGCAAACAATGACCTCCCCAAGGCAATCTAGGGGAGAGGTGAGAGCCAGAACGTCAATCTCTTTTTCCCTAACCTATCCTCTGTTTACTGCCTCTGGCCATCCGCCCATCCGCCCGTCAAAACACACACCAGTGAAAGACAGTCTTCCATTTCCCCATGGGTCTCTCATTGCTATGTTGCAATTTCTGGAACCCATGTTTCCCTCTCTCGTTTCTCCAGAGTTGGTTTCGGGCAAAGGAATCAGTAACTTGTGCTGTCTGCCATCTTTGCAGGAACCAGAAACTCCAAGTATCCTAGAGGAATAGTAGAGGTTTCTGCCTTTCAGGGTATCTGAGCCTCCTATTCACAGAAAGGACTCTTCTGTCCCTCAGAGGTCCCAAACTACCATCCACAGAATTGGCTTGTCTGGTCCTTCAAACACCTGAGCTCATTAATCACAGAATGCATCCCAGAGGGTATTAGCTGTTTACTGAAAAGAGAGACATTTCAGGACCTCAGAAGGCGAGACACTCCCATAGGTTGGATGGCCCTTTGGGGAGTCTGAGCCCATTTCCACAAAATGCACTCGTAAGACCCACACACAGTGCTTGAGCCCCCTAGACACAGAATAGTCTTGTCCTGCTCTTCAAGGGACTGGGCTCTCATCTGAGGAATAGTCAGCTTCCCCCCAATACTGGGGGTGACGGGAGCCTTTTAAGGGTCATCCCCAGGTTTGTATGGCATTCTTGGGGCAAACAGCAGAGGGAATGACTGCCCTGATGCCTCCTCATCTCTGGCAGCATTGCCTACTGCAACAGCTCAGGCCAGAGCTCAGCCCGGTTTACAGCCATACCATCTGGAACATGCCAGATCTTGTCTGACCTCTGAAGCTAAGCAGGGTCAAGCCTGGTTAGTACTTGGAAGAAGCTGGTGTGGCTAGACCGTGACCTGAGAAGCCCAGTTATTTCACCCATCCTTTGTGGATGACAGCACCTGGCCTGTGAGAGAATCCCATCCTCTGAGCATGTCAGTGGGAAAAAGGACCTTTTTTTGATCATTATCCTCCAAATAATGAAGAGAATTCTATTATGGCCTGCGTTTTATCAGTGTTTGATGTTTCTCCATATTAGTGAGATGGAGAAGGTAAATAAGTGGTTTCTATTGCTGAAATGGTTAAGACAGGTGCTGTGAGCTGGAATCCCAGTTTAGGGCCCCTAGGCATGGGCTAGGCCACAGTCCTTCAAACTGGCTCCAAAGCAAGTGACAAGAATAGGAGCCCTAGATCCTTTTGTAATTCAACAATGTGATGATTGGGCTTTCATGCTCATGTGTGAGACGTGCCTCCCTCAAACCTTGTTCACATCTGCACGGTACCTGTCTGAAGTGGAAAACAAAAAGGAGGCTGAGGCCCCTGCCCAGGGCTGCCAGCATTGGTGCATAAACATCACAGAGAGGTCAAGATCCTAGAAATGGTGACGTGAAATGCCAGGGGTGTCTGGTCCAACATTTCTAAGTAGCCCATACTTCCCTATCTCAGTAAAGAATCTTGTCCTTTTTTGAGCCAGGAACTCTCTTATCTCTCATCCAGGGTGCTGTCCTGAAAACATATATTCACAGCCATAATACAGACCCTTACAGGCAGATGGATGTACCAAAAAAACAGACTCAGGCCTTCCTCAAGCAGTGCCCCACCTGGGCTCACCTTCAGGAACCGATTCTCAGCATCCACTCTCCCCATCACAAGGGGGAAGCTGGAGCCTCTCTTCACCAAGTGAATTATTTCCCCTCCATCAGGTAAAGGGCCCCTGAGGACTCCATCTACAGCAAAACCCAGGGAGGAGGCAGAGAAACACACAAACCACAGTGACCTTCATGTGTGCAAAGTATAGTTGTTAAAAACAAAACAACAGAAACAGAATAAAGAGGCGTGGCCTCTGTGGGGCAGTGCCTAAGCAGAGCTCCACATACTTAGACCTGGGGAGGAAGGGATCTATGCTCCAACAGGTCTAGGGCTGGCAGGCAGGGAGGGAGGTGGGGTCTCATGTGTTGGCCCTCATGGCAAAGAATGGAGATCTGGTAGAGCCAATGGAGGGCTGGAGAAAGCCTGATCAAGATGCAGCTGTGGCCTCAGCCCCCTCCTCCGAGTCCCACACCTCTGACTGCAGGTAATCAGCAAAGAGAGCCCTGGCCCGGCGCAGGACACGCCCCAGGTGGTGTTTTCGCACGAGGCGGTCAAAGTGCATGGCCAGCTCGTTATAATCCAGCCCATTGCGCATGATGTGGTCGCGGTGCTCCAGCAGGATGGCCAGGCAGAGGAACAGCATGAATGGGTTCCCCCGGCCAAACTCCTGGGGTGGGGGCAGGCCCATTGGTGGTACAGGTGGCAGGGACTTTCCAGGGTCTTTCGGGGAGCCTACCTCTCGCATCAAGGGGGATCCTACAGCCATATCACCAGTGGGAGAGGGCTCCTGGGTGGATGGTGGAGATGAGGAAGATGGGGAATCAGGGTGGGAAAAGGAGGAGAGCAGTGGGTCTGGGGAGTTCAATAAAGGCTCAGAGAGGGACTTGGAGCTGATAAGGGCAGCTGGGTGGGGCAGCTGGACCAGAGGGTCCCTCCTGGAGCCCATGTTATCCCTGAGTTGCTGGAGGCCATCCAAGCTGGCCTGTCTCAGGAGACGCCCCCCACCACCAGGCCCCTGACTGGCTGTGGCCAGGTGGTCAACAGCATCTTCAAAGGTGCTACCTCCTCCACCAGCAGGCCTCAGCATGTGCCTCTGTCGCACGGGCCACCCCCTGTGGCCACCAAAACCAGTGTCTGCCACTTGGCTGGGGGGTCCAACCAGCTCTACCTCATGTTCAGGAGGATCAGGGGGCAGCGAACTCCAGGTGACCTCAAGCATGCGGAGGGCGTCATCAAAGGCAAACTCACGCTTGAGCTCCAGCAGCAGCCAGCGGTAACAGAAGAAGAGGTCATCAGCACCTGCCTCTTGCAGGTATTGGTAAAAGTCAGGGTCAGCGTGTCGCAGCAACAGCTTCAAGTGTGCAAACTTGGTGGCCATGGCGCGGCCGTCAGGGTGGAAGTTGGCGGCCAGGCGCTTCATGATGCCACAAAAGCAAACAAAGGCATGGCCCTCATGGTCCATGACGGCAAGGATGGGTGAGGCAAGGTCACTCATGCCCTGGCAGTAGGACACCTGTGGGTGGGTAACGGCATAAGTGGTGAGCAGGTCGTGCAGCGCCCGTAGATGTGGGCCATCCTCAGGCCCCGCATAGTAGGGGTGGGCCCGGTCAGTGCGCAGTACATCCTTGAGGACTGTGCTGCGGATGAACTCCAGGTCCTCAGGGCTCGCTCGCTGGGCCCACTCGCTCTTGAGCTGCTCATACTCGCGGCTCTTGCGTTTCATGTAGTCCATCCGCTCTCGGCCTGTCAGTCCATCTGGATACACGTTCAGCAGGTACCGCCACACCACCTGGCCAGGGGTGAAAGGGATGAGGCTGGAATTCTCCAGATGAGCCACACCCAGTGTCTATCAGTCGCCACCCACCCACCCTCCTTGAGCTTCTGTCTTCCTTCTGATAAGTCTGCTAGGCCTCCAACTGCTCACCCCTCCCTAAAGAGAGCTTCGTGCCCTGGAACATCTCCACCCTCACCCACAGCAGTGTGGCTGACTGCATGTGTCTCAGGAGCTGTTAATGAGTGCAGCAGTGATGGACCCAACAGATGACTGAGGATGCTCACCTTTCGCAGCGAGGGCTCCACACCGCCATGATAGATCCGCAGGCGCAATTCCTCGGGTCGGGAGAGTTGGCCCTCGTGGTCCAGGTACGTGTGAAACTCAGCATCGCTCAGGGGTGGCTTGAAGGGCTTGACATCTTCCCCATACGACCAGCTCAGCACTTGTTGGACCTTAGACAAGGTACGGCCCACCTATGAGAAGGAAGGAGGGATCAACTGCGTGGAATAAGGGCAGATGCCAGCCAGCATGCTGAGAACCAGGGTGCCAGGTAGGCTCTGCCCTCCAACCACAGCTGGGTCCCCAGGGTCCCTGAAAACACCTGAGTGAGGATGGACTGTGTAAAGGGCAGGGCAGCAGTTGTCAGTGATGACCGTTTCTCAGCCAGCAACACGTCGGAGCCAATGACATCTTTGGGGCTGATAATGTCCCAGTCTTCCAGCAATGGGCCTGGGCAAACAGAACAAAGTGCTATGAGAATGGGGATGATAACCCAGACCTCAGGGCCAGTTTCCTCTCCTTCTACTGAAGCTGGGCTACCTGCAGGGGAACAAACGACTCCCAGTCCCTCTTCCTGTATCATCCAAATCATGTAAAAAACAAAATCAAACCATGAACAATTCTTTTGTAGTAGATGTCTCAGGAAATGGCTGGGCAGCCTCTAATATTTTAATGATATAAAGTAATATTTATTGAGCAGTTACTATGTGCCAAGCACTAGGACAAGTGCTCAATAGCAATATAGGGAATAATAATACTAGCTAATGCTTCCATAGTGCTGTGTGCCAGGAACTATTCTGAATTCTTTGCAAATACTGACTCATGCAATAGTCACTTCAGTCCTATCGGTTGAGTACTACATTACCGTGACTCTCTTTGAGGAAACAGGCATAGTCACAATAAGGTACTTGCCCAAGGCCCCTTAGCTAGTGAGTGAAAGAGTGGAAATTTGAAGGCCAGGCCCAAAGCTCAAGAGCCCAAACTCCTACTCTCATATTCTTGCCAGTCCTCCTCCCACAAACAGTGCACACTAATATTACCATTCTCATTTTACAGACGATGACAAAAAGGTTTGGAACAAACAGTAAGTGACCAAGATTCTACAGCCAGGAAATAGTAGGGCTGGGATATGAACTTCATTCACCCTAGTCCAGAGCCCAGACATACTTTAGAAATAAAATATTTGTGCAAAAGTAGAACAGGTATGCAGTACATGCTTTTTTTTTTTTTTTTTTTTTGAGACAGTCTTACTCTGTAACTGAGGCTGAATGCAGTGGTGTGAATGTGGCTCACTGTAAACTCTGCCTCCTGGTTTCAAGTGATTCTCCTGCCTCAGCCTCCCAAGTAGCTGGGATTACAGGTGCCTGCCACCATGCCCAGCTAATTTTTGTATTTTTAGTAGAGACGGAGTTTCGCCATGTTGGTCAGGCTGGTCTTGAATTCCTGACCTCACGTGATCCACCCGCCTCGGCCTACCCAAAGTGCTGGGATTATAGGCGTGAGCCACCGCACCTAGCCTCTTTTTTCTTTTTTTTTTGAGACGGAGTCTCACTCTGTTGCCCAGGCTGGGGTGCAGTGGTGCGATCTTGGCTCACTACAAACTCCACCTTCTGGGTTCAAGCAGTTCTTCTGCCTGAGCCTCCCGAGTAGCTGGGATTACAGGTGCCCACCACCAGATCCAGCTAATTTTTTTTTTTTTTTTTTGAGGCGGAGTTTCACTCATCGCCCAGGCTGGAGTGCAATGATGGGATCTCGGCTCTCCACAACCTCCACCTCCTGGGTTCAAGTGATTCTCCTGCCTCAGCCTCCCGAGTAGCTGGGATTACAGGCATGTACCACCACGCCTGGTTAATTTTGTATTTTTAGTAGAGACGGGGTGTCTCCATGTTAGTCAGGCTGGTCTCGAACTCCCAACCTCAGGTGATCCGCCCGCCTCGGCCTCCCGAAGTACTGGGATTACAGGCGTCAGCCACGGCACCCGGCCTAATTTTTGTATTTTTACTAGACACAGGGTTTCACTGTGTTGTCCAGGCTGGTCTCGAACTCCTGACCTCAGGTGATCGGCCCGCCTTGGCTTCCCAAAGTGCTAGGATTACAGGCATCTTTTTCTTTTTTTCTTTTTTTTTTTTTTGAGACAGTCTTTCTCTGTCCCCCAAGGCTGGAGTGCAGTGGTGTGATCATAGCTTACTGTAGCCTCAAACTCCCGGGCTCAAACGATCCTCTTGCCTCAGCCTCCTGAGTAGCCGGGGCTACAGGCGTGTGCCACCATGTCTGGATGATTTTTTTTTTTTTTGGTAGTGATGGGATCTTACTATATTGCCTATGGTCTTGAACTCCTGGGCTCAAGAGATCCTCCTGCCTTGGCCTCCCAAAGTGTTGGGATTACAGGTGTGAGCCACTGCACCTGACCGTTTCTCTCTTTTTCATTTTGCCTCGCATCCTTTCTTCCCACCTCACATAAAATGTGGTGGTTGAAGCAGCAGTGGCCATCTGAGGGTAAGTTCGAGAGGATCTTCAGAGATCCTCTCCTATAGCCCTGACACCAGAGGGCTACTAAGCCAACAATGGCAATGTCCAGTGGCTTTTTTTTTTTTGAGAAGGAGTCTTGTTCTGTCACCCAGGCTGGCATGCAATGGTGTGATCTTCGCTCACTGCAACCTCTGCCTCCCAGGTTCGAGCAATTCTCCTGCCTCAGCCTCCTGAGTAGCTGGGATTACAGGTGCCTGCCATCATGCCTGGCTAATTTTTTGTATTTTTAGTAGACACAGGGTTTGCCAGGCTGGTCTCAAACTCCTGACCTTGGGTGATCCACCCGTCTTGTGTGGGGAAAAGAAAGAGAGATCAGATTGTTACTGTGTCTATGCAGAAAAGGAAGACATAAGAAACTCCATTTTGATCTGTATTAAGAAAAATTGTTCTGGTTTGAGATGCTGTTAATCTGTATGTAACTTTAGCCCCAATCCTCTGCTCACAGAAACATGTGCTGTATTGAATCAAGGTTTAATGGATTTAGGGCTGTGCAGGATGTGCCTTGTTAACAATATGTTTGCAGGCAGTATGTTTGGTAAAAGTCATCGCCATTCTCCATTCTCTAATACCAGGGACAAAATGCACTGCGGAAAGCCACAGGGACCTGTGCCCAAGAAAGCCTGGGTATTGTCCAAGGTTTCCCCTCACTGAGACAGCCCGAGATATGGCCTCATGGGAAAGGAAAGACCTTACATCCCGCAGCCCGACACGCATAAAGGGTCTATGCTGAGGAGTAGTGAAAGAGGGAGGCCTCTTTGCAGTTGAGATAAGAGGAAGGCTTCTGTCTCCTGCTTGTCCCTGGGAATGGAATGTCTCGGTGTAAAGCCAACCATTCGTTCTAGTCTGAGATAGGAGAAAACTGCCCTGTGGCTGGAGGCGAGATATGCTGGCAGCAATACTGCTCTGTTACTCTTTGCTACACTGAGATATTTGTGTAAAGTGAAACATAAATCTAGCCTACATGCACCTCCAGGCACAGTACCTTTCCTTGAACTTATTCATGATATAGATTCCTTTGCTCACATGTTTGCCTGCTGACCTTCTCCCCACCATCACTCTGTTGCCCTGCCACACTCCCCTTGCCAAGATAGTAAAAATAGTGATCAATAAATACTGAGGGAACTCAGAAACTGATGCTGGTGCAGGTCCTCGCATGCTGAGTGTGCAGGTCCCCTGGGCCCACTGTTCTTTCTCTATACTTTGTCTCTGTGTCTTATTTCTTTTCTCAGCCTCTTGTCTCCACCTGATGAGAAATACCCACAGGTGTGGAGGGGCAGGCCCCCTTCACCTTGGCCTCCCAAAGTGCTGGGATTACAGGCGTGAGCCACCGCACCCGGCCCAAGTGGCTAACTTTCAAACTCTCTTGTGTGAAACCAATCAACTTCTATTTGTTTAAGCCACTGTCATTTGCAAGCAAATGCCATCCCTAAACAGCATTCCCATGGAGCCCAATTCTCCCACAGAGCTGAGGGGGGAAACAAACTCTAGGCCACGTTTGCATGTCACTGCTTTTCCCTGGATGTCTTATGGGGCACTGCAAACCTAAGGGGTCCAAAGAGAGAAGGCCAAGATCCACTCTAGACATGGCCTCCTCCTCTACTCCCCATCTCAACAAACAGCATCTCTATCTGTTCAGTTGTTTAATAGACCAGAAACCTGAGAGACATCCTTGTCCCCCTCCCACTCGCTTAACTCCCAGGTCCAAACCACCGCCAAGCCCTATGGCTACTGCATGTAAAGCATTCCTCCATCCTACCTGTTCTCTCATCTCCGTCTTCTCACCCTGTCTGAGCCATCATATCTCTCACCTGAAACTGCCTCCTAACCAGTCCTCACTTCCTCTGTATTCCTCGCCAGTCTCTCCCAACAGCTGCCAGAATGGTCTTTCTAAAACATTAATTAGAGCATTAAAACACTTACCAGGTAAAATTAAGAAGGTCACACTATGAAAAATCAGTAATGGTCTGAAAGTCCGAACAGAAGAACCATTGCAAGGCGTGGAGCTAAGGTTCGATGATTTGAGTGAAAAAGTAGAGAGACCTGGATGCCAAGTCCAGGAGACCAAATATGGAAATAACAGGAAATGCAGGGGGAGAAAAGGGATCAGGTGGAGATGTCAGAATTAAACAAGTATGAAGGAAAATTTCCCTGAGATGAAGGAATGGCTCACCAAGTCTTAGATTGGATTAACTAACAACACACAACAGGCCCCCCACCAACCCTATTTTTCCCCCCCTTTTTTTTTTTGAGATGTGGTCTTGCTCTGTCACCCAGGCTGGAGTACAATGGTATGATCTCAGCTCACTGCAACCTCCGCCTCCTTGGTTCAAGCTATTCTCCTGCCTCAGCCTCCCGAGTAGCTGGGATTCCAGGGGTGTGCCACCACGCCCAGCTCATTTTTGTATTTTTAGTAAAGACAGGGTTTTGCCACATTGGCCAGGTTGGTCTTGAACTCCTGAGCTCAAGTGATCCACCTGCCTCGGCTTCCCAAAAGTGCTGGGATTACAGGTATGAGCCACTGTGCCCAGCCTGAAATGCTGAAATTCTAAGAATAAAGAAAAACTCTTAGGTTGGGCTCAGTGGCTCATGCCTGTAATCCCAGCAATTTTTTTTTTTTTTCCAGGCAGAGTCTTGCTCTGTCATCCAGGCTGGAGTGCAGTGGCGTGATCTAGGCTCACTGCAACTTCCGCCTCCCGGGTTCAAGTGATTCTCTTGTCTCAGCCTCCCGAGTAGCTGGGACTACAGGTGTGCGCCATAACACCTGGCAAAGTTTTGTATTCTTAGTAGAGATGGGGTTTCACCATGTTGGCCAGGCTGGTCTTGAACTCCTGAGCTCAAGTGATCCGCCTACCTCTGCCTCCCAAAGTGCTGGGATTCCAGGTATGAGCCACCACGCCTGGCCTAATCCCAGCACTTTGGGAGACCAAGGTGGGCGGATTGCTTGAGCCTGGGAGTTCAAAACCAGCCTGGGCAACATGATAAAACCCTGTCTCTACCCAAAAATATAAAAATTAGCTGGGCATGGTGGCGCACACCTGTAGTCCCTGCCACTCGGGAGGCTGAGGTGGGTGGCAGGATCACTTGAACCTGGGAGGCAGAAGTTGCAGTGAGCTGAGATCACATCACTGCACTCCAGCCTGGGCAACAGAGACCTTGCCTCAAAAAAAAAAAAAAAAAAGAAAAAGAAAAAGAAAAACTCTTGCAGCTTCCAGAGACAAAGAACGGCTGCTTACAATGGAAAGATCAGACAAGGAACAGACTTCTGCTCCACAACCCTGGAGGCAATAAGACAGTAGCTCACAGCATCTATGGAGCACTAAGAAGAAAGACCTGAGATCTAAGGGCCCCACACCCAGTCAAGACAGTAACAGATCTATTCAGCCAAAGAAAAACATTTTTGACCATTAGAGTACATCTAACCCATGCACCCTTTTGGAGGAGAACAAAGAAGTTCTCTGAGCAAATGACTCCTGCATGACTAGAAGGGCTCAAGATAGGGAGAGACAAAGGGGAAGGTAAATGGTGGAGGGCCCTAGATTTTTAATATTTATAGTTAAAATGACAAAGATAACATGATTGGGGATTTGTAATATTATATGTTACATTAGGATTCCTGAAACATAAGTGACTTAGTGTGTTAGTAAGAAAACAGAATGATAACCTGGAATTTAAAAAGAAAAAAAATTGGCTGGGTGCAGTGGCTCATGCCTGTAATCCCAGCACTTTGGGAGGCTGAGGTGGGCAAATCACTTGAGGTCAGGAGTTCGAGACCAGCCTGGCCAACATGGTGAAACCCCATCTCTACCAAATATAAACAAATTAGCTGGGTGTGGTGGCACGCTTCTGTTATCCCAGCTACTTGGGAGGCTAAGGCAGGAGAATTGCTTGAACCTGGGAAGAGGAGGTTGCGGTGAGCTGAGATTGTGCCATAGCACTCCAGCCTAGGCAACAGAGCAAGACTCCATCTCAAAAAAAAGAAAAAAAAAAAAAGTTGTCTAAGCAAAAGCTAGAAGTTAAGGGTTAGGGACCAGAAAACAAGTAAGAATTACAAGTGTTCCAAAGCTCTACTTTAAAGGCCAGAAAAAGTGGGAGAGATTGGAGGAAAAAAAGTGGTCTAAAGCAGTGGCTCATGACTACAATTCCAGCACTTTGGGAGGCCGAGGCAGGTGGATCACGAGGTCAGGAGATCAAGACCATCCTGGCTAACACGGTGAAACCCCCTCTCTACTAAAAATGCAAAAAATTAGTCAGGCGTGGTGGCGGGCGCCTATAGTCCCAGCTACTCGGGAGGCTGAGGCAGGAGAATGGCATGAACCCGGGAGGTGGAGGGTGCAGTGAGCCGAGACTGTGCCAGTGCAGTCCAGCCTGGGTGACAGAGAGAGACTCCATCTCGAAAAAAATAAAAAAATAAAATAAAAATTAGCCAGGCGTGATAGTGTGTGCCTGTAATCCCAGCCACTCGGGAGGCTGAGGGAGGAGAATTGCTTGAACCCAGGATGCAGAGGTTGCAGTGAGCTGAGATCGTGCCATCTGTACTCCAGCCTGGGTGACAGAGCGAGACTACGTGTCAAAAAGAAAAAAAAAAATTTCACTGTCAGTTGTCTTAAAAAGCATAAATTGGCCGGGCGTGGTGGCTCAAGCCTGTAATCCCAGCACTTTGGGAGGCTGAGACGGGCTGGCTAACACAGTGAAACCCCGTCTGTACTAAAAAAAATACAGGCCGGGCGCGGTGGCTCAAGCCTGTAATCCCAGCACTTTGGGAGGCCGAGACGGGCGGATCACGAGGTCAGGAGATCGAGACCATCCTGGCTAATACGGTGAAACCCTGTCTCTACTAAAAAATACAAAAAAATTAGCCGGGCGAGGTGGCGGGCGCCTATAGTCCCAGCTACTCGGGAGGCTGAGGCAGGAGAATGGCGTAAACCCAGGAGGCGGAGCTTGCAGTGAGCTGAGATCCGACCACTGCACTCCAGCCTGGGTGACAGAGCGAGACTCCGTCTCAAAAAAAAAAAAAAAAAAAAAAAAAAAAAAAAAAAAAAAAAAAAATACAAAAAACTAGCCGGGCGTGGTGGCGGGCGCCTGTAGTCCCAGCTACTTGGGAGGCTGAGGCAGAAGAATGGCGTAAACCCGGGAGACGGAGCTTGCAGTGAGCTGAGATCTGGCCACTGCACTCCAGCCTGGACAACAGAGCGAGACTCTGTCTCAAAAAAAAAAAAAAAAAAAAAAAGCATAAATTCTGCTATGAGGTTTTTATGAGAGGTATGAGAAACATACCTAAAACTAGGTGACACAAAAAGGTTAAAAATTAAAGAATCCTAAAGGTATATCTGGCAAACACAAACAGAAAGAAATAGTAGCCATGCGAATGTCAGAAAAAGCACCACTCAAGGCCAAAAGCATTTAACATGAAGAGACATTTTATACTGATAAACCCCCCCCTCGCATCCCACTAATAAAACAGGCAAAGAGGCCAGGCAAAAAGGCCAGGTGCAGTGGCTCACACCTGTAATCCCAGCACTTTGGGAGGCCGAGGCAGGCGGATCACAAGGTCGAGACCAGCCTGGCCAACATGGTGAAACACCATCTCTACTAAAAATACAAAAAAAATTAGCCGGGCTTGGTGGCAGGTGCCTGTAATCCCAGCTGCTTGGGTGACTGAGGTAAGGAGAATTGCTTGAACCTGGGAGGCAGGGGTTGCAGTGACCTGAGATCGTGCCACTGCACTCCAGCCTGGGCAACAGTGCGAGACTCCCTCTCAAAAAAAGGAAAAAAGGCTGGGCGCGGTAGCTCACACCTGTAATCCCAGCACTTTGGGAGGCAAGGCGGGCAGATCACAAGGTCAAGAGATCGAGACCATCCTGGCCAACATGGTGAAACCCTGTCTCTACTAAAAATACAAAAATTAGCTGGGCATGGTGGCACATGCCTGTAATCTCAGCTACTCAGGAGACTGAGACAGGAGAATTGCTTGAGCCTGGGAGGCAGAGGTTGCAGTGAGCCTGGATTGTGCCACTGCACTCCAGCCTGGCAACAGAGTGAGACTCTGTCTCAAAAACAAAAAGAAACAAAAACAAAAAACAAACAGGCCAAGAATGTCTACAAGCACAAACTCACCTAGTAGCAAAACCTGATCTGAAGTGACAGGAGACTATATATAGTCTTTATATGACCCACGTAGTGTGACTATGCACACATTTCCCTGAAGAAACATCCAAGTATTTCATTATGGGCTGCTGGCCCAGACCCTGCTTGTGGTATTACATAATATTTGTGATACCCACATTTCCTTATCATAAAATTGTCAGACTTCCCAAACCCTAAATTAATATATAAACTCACTGCAATGCCAGTCAGAAATTGAATGGGGGTTTTTCCTGGAGCTGGATAAAATTATTTTAAGGTTTCTATAGAAGAATTCACATTTAAGAATAGCTAAGACAGGCCGGGCACAGTGGCTCATGCCTGTAATCACAGCACTTTGGGAGGCCGAGGCGGGCGGGCAGATCACGAGGTCAGGAGATAGAGACCATCCTGGCTAACATGGTGAAACCCCATCTCCACTAAAAATACAAAAAATTAGCCGGGCGTGGTGGTGAGCGCCTGTAGTCCCAGCTACTTGGGAGGCTGAGGCGGGAGAATGGTGTGAACCCAGGATGCGGAGCTTGCAGTGAGCCGAGATTGTGCCACTGCACTCCAGCCTGGGTGACAGAGCAAGATTCCATCTCAAATAAAAAAAAAAAAAAGAATAGCTAAGACAAAGAACAGTGGGAGGATGGCAAAAGCTTATTAAAATTGACCACAAAACCACTGTCATAAAAATAACATGGTGTTAGCATAGCAGTAGACAAATAGAGCCTGTTGGTAGAATGCAATAGAAAGCCTAGAAATAAATCCAAGCATGTATATATGGGAACTGAATATGCAACAAATGTGGCATTTCGAATCACTGCAGAAAAGGTGATTATTTAATAAATGATGCTGGCAGGCCAGGCGCAGTGGCTCATGCCTGTACTCCCAGCACTTTGGGAGGCTGAAGCAGGTGGATCACCTGAGGTCATGAGTTCGAGACCAATCTGGCCAACATGGCAAAACCTCATCTCTACTAAAAATATAAAAATTAGCCGGGCATGGTGGCGGGCGCCTGTAATCCCAGCTATTTGGGAGGCTGAGGCAGGAGAATTGCTTGAACACAGGAGACAGAGGTTGCAGTGAGCTGAGATTGTGCAATTGCACTCCTGCCTGGGCAGTAAGAGTGAAACTTCATCTAAAAAAAAAATTAAATTAAAAAAATAAATGATGCTGGCATAATTGACTATCTTGATTTTTTTAAAGCCAGTTCTGCTTGTCACAATGCTGACAGAGAAAAATATTTATATGTAAAAGAGAAAACAATAAGCATAGAAGAAAATACAGAATATTTGTATAAGCTTATGGATGGGGAACATGTTCCAAAGTAAAAGGAGAAACTCAGCCAGGCGCAGTGGCTCACGCCTGTAATCCCACCACTTTGGGAGGCCCAGGCAGGTGAATCACTTGAGGTCAGGAGTTTGATACCAGCCTGACCAACATGGTGAAACCCCATCTCTACTAAAAATACAAAAGTAGCCAGGTGTAGTGGCACATGCCTGTAATCCCAGCTACTTGGGAGGCTGAGGCAGGAAAATAACTTGAACCCAGGAAGTGGAGGTTGCAGTGAGCTGAGATTGCACCATTGCACTCCAGCCTGGGCAATAAGAGTGAAACTCTGTCCCCACGCCTGCAATAAAAAGGAGAAACTCAGAAATCATAAAGAAAAAGATAGATATGTGTATAGGTGTGCAATCAAATGTTTAATTTTGATAGGACAAAACAGATCCATCCCATAAGCAAAGCCAAAAAACAAAAGATCAACTGGGAAAAACATTTGCAGTACATATGATAGAAAGGAGGCTGGTGGCTGGGTGCGGGGGCTCCCGCCTGTAATCCAAACACTTTTTGAGAGGCCGAGGTGGGTGGATCACTTGAGGTCAGAAGTTTGAGACCAGCCTGGCCAACATGGCAAAACCATGTCTCTACAAAAAATACAAAAATTAGCTGGGCATGGTGGTGCACGCCTGTAGTCCCAGCTACTTGAAAGGCTGAGGCAGGAGAGCTTGAGCTCAAGACTGCAGTGAGCCATATTTGTGTCACTGAATTCCAGCCTGGGTGACAAAGAGAGTCTCAAAAAAAAAAAAAAAAAAAAAAAAGATTCATACTGGAAAGGTACAAATTGGTCAAAGGTCTAGGCTTTGTAATCTCCCAACTGTAGAGGTGACAGAAACTGGCTTTTTCCCAGAAAGAGGGACTAGGCCATCCAAACAGTCCCAACATGTCTGTTGCTTTCACAGCCGTGAAAATGATCACGAGAATGCCATTAATATGTCTAATGATCGCTCCATATATTGGACACTTACATATTAATGTGTAGAATACCACTTATGTTAAACACATACCATTTGTGTGTATAGACACACAAATATGAATATACTCACATACATGGATAAATGTGTGTGTAGGGAGTGTAAATAAGTAAAGGACATGCACGGTTATACATCAAACCGATTCCCTCAGGGCAAAAAGGGTAGGGTAGGGGACTGAGATTAGGCATAGTGTTCCCAGGAGACTTCACCCTTATTTAAAATGCTTTTATTTTTAATAAGAATGTATTTACTGGGTAAAGATTAGTTTCTCTTAAAAATATGACTCTAATCAAATTCCCATCAGGATTTTAATGGAATAATAAGCTAATTTATTAAATAAAAAGAACAGTAAGTAAACATGAATATTCAAGAAAAGTTTTTAAAAAGGAAAACATGAAAACATATCACAAAACTATAATGATTAAGGCTGGGTGTGGTGGCTCTTGCTTATAATCCCAGCACTTCGGAAGGCTGAGGTGGGCAGATTGCTTGAGCCCAGGAGTTCAAGACCAGCCTGGGCAACATGGCAAAACCTTGTTTCTACAAAAAATACAAACATTAGTTGGGCATGGTGGCATGTGTCTGCAGTCCCAGCTACTCAGGAGACTGACGTGGGACGATTGCTTGAGCTTGGGAGGCGGAGGCTGCAGTGAGCTGAGATTGGGCCACTGCACTCCAGCAAGGATGACAGAGTGAGACCCTGTCTCAAAAACAAAAAACAAAACAAACAAACAAAAAACTATAATGATTAAAACAACATAGAATTGGTTTAGAATTTAATAAATAGATCAAAGTAAGAGAATCAGGAATTCAGAAACAGACCCATGTATGTGCAGGAATTTGGTAAATAAGACAGAGGGCTTCTTTTTTTCTTTTCTTTTCTTTTTTTTTTGAGATGGAGTCTAGTTCTGTCACCCAGACTGGAGTGCAATGGCACGAGCTCGGTTCACTGCAACCTCCGCCTCCCAGGCTCAAGCGATTCTCCTGCCTCAGCCTCCCTAGTAGCTGGGATTACAGGTGCCCACTACCACGCCCGGCTAATTTTTGTATTTTTAGTAGAGACAGGGTTTCACCACATTTGGCCAGACTGGTCTTGAACTCCTGACCTCAGGTGATCCACCTGCCTTGGCCTCCCAAAGTGCTGGGATTACAGGCGTGAGCCACAGCGATAACCTTTTAAAGATGTATTCCTGCCAGACTGCTGGGTGCCTTTCTGTCTCTCTGCTTTATTGGCATTCGTCCCAGTTCTCATGCACTTGGGGTTTTCTCCACATGTTTTGTAGCCATGCAGATTTGATTTTTTTCCTGAAATAGTGCTACTGTGTCTCTTTTACAGGTGAGGAAAACAAGGCCCAAGGAATTAAGTGACTGACATAAGCACATATGGCTACTCAGTGGCAGAGGTTCCGGTGTGTCTGGCTACCTATCTTTTCCTATTTGGCTTCCTGCCCATCTCTGTCACTATCTTTCCCTCTGACTCTTGTTTCTCTCTCTCCTCTCTTTTTTACAAAGCTGCCAGTTTTAACAAGTCCAAAATATTGTAGAGTTAAATGGTTAAGAACAAGGACTCTGGAGCCAGTTCAGTCACTGCCTGGGTTCAAATCTTGCTCTTCAACTTACTGTCTGTATGGCTGGGATGAGTCCTGTCACCTCTCTGAGCCTCAGTTTCCTCATCTGTAATATGGGGAAAATGATTGTCCCTACTCTATAGGATTATTTTGACAATTCAATGAAAAAATATTATGTGCACAGAATGGCCCTAAGTGTTCAATACACATTAGCTATTTATGTTATAACGACATCAATAAAGTGCCCAAATCATCCCAAATGGGCACGTGAGTTTCCTGAGGCTGGGAACCACATCTTCCACTCCACAACTATTTAAAACAATTTCAAACCTACAATAACATTAAAAGAATACCCTGAACACCCATACATACTTCATCTAGATCCTCTATTAACATTTTTTTTTGGGCCACATTTGCTTTATCTCACTCTCTCTGTATATAAACACATTATTTTTGCCAAGTTATTTGCAGACATCATGACATTTTATCCCTTCATACTTAACTGTGTTTTTCCCAAGAACAAGGATATTTTCCTTCAATAGATATGATACCACTACCACACTGCTATGGTTTGAATGTGTCCTCCCAAATTCATGTGTTGCAATGTAATTACCAATGTGATCATATTAAGAGGTGGGGGCCTTTAAGAGGTGATGAAGTCATGAGGGTAGTGCTCTCATAGATGGGATTAGGACTCTTTTTCTTATTTTTTATTTTCATTTACTTTTTTGAGATGGAGTCTCGCTCTGTCGCCCAGGCTGGAGTGCAGTGGCATGATCTCGGCTCACTGCAAGCTCCGCCTCCCGGGTTCATGCCATTCTCCTGCGTCAGCCTCCTGAGTAGCTGGGACTACAGGTGCCCACCACCACATCTGGCTATTTTTTTGGTATTTTTAGTAAAGACAGGGTTTCACTGTGTTAGCCAGGGTGGTCTCGATCTGACCTCGTGATCTGCCTGCCTTGGCCTCCCAAAGTGCTGGGATTACAGGCGTGAGCCACCGCACTCGGCCTTTATTTTTTTTTTTTGAGATGAAGTCTTGCTCTGTCGCCCAGGCTGGAGTGCGGTGGCAAGATCTTGGCTCACTGCAACCTCTGCTTTTGGGGTTCAAGCGATTCTCATGCCTCAGCTTCCCAAGTAGCTGGGATTATAGGCATGCACCACTACACCCGGCTAATTTTTGTATTTTTTTTAGAAGAGATGGGGTGTCACCATGTTGGCCAGGATGGTCTCGAACTCCTGACTTCAGGTGATCTGCCTGCCTCAGCCTCTCAAAGTGCTGGGATTACAGGTGTGAGCCACCACGCCCAGCAGATTAGGGCTCTTATAAAGATGTTGAGGGTGTGGGTTCACTCTCTTCTGTTCTTCTGTCATGTGATGATGCAGCAAGAAAGCCCTCACCAGACACACAACCTGCCTGCACCTTCATCTTGGACTTCCCAGTCTCCAAAACTGTGAGAAATAAATTTCTCTTCTTTACAAATTCCTCAGTCTGCGGTATTCTGTTATAGTAGCACAAAACGACTAAGACACACACCCAGGAAATTTAATACTGATACAATACAATTATCTAATGTATGTTCTGTAATCAAATTTTGAGACCATGTCCTAATTTATCTGTGTGCTCGCAGGGACCAGAATAGGCAAGAGTGGAGGAACAAAGATGAGAAGAGAAAAAGTGGCTGAGAGGTCAAGGGAACAAATGAATGAGTGAGCAAGAATACAAACAAATGAATATGGGTGCAGAATGAGTGAATGAATAAGCACAACTAGCATTATTATAATATGCATTGTTACATTTTGGTATTATAACTGAAATACATAACGCTAAAGCTATACCGTTATACTACATTATAAATCTGCATTATATATAATTATTACATACATGACTAGGTTATATGTTACAATAGTATAATACAATAGAATTATCATTATTAGAGATAACACTTTCTGAGCCTTCATTATGCAGTCATGCACCATTCCAGGCATTTTATGTGAATTTCCCCTCACAATGGTTCTAAGATACAAGGCCTCGCAATGGTTCTAAGATACAATTTTCTCTTTACAAGTGAAGAAATTGAGGCCTAGTGGTTGAGCCAGGATCTATAGCTAGGACACCTTGCTACCCATCCCACCATGAGGGAGTGTATTGTGAGGGGTGGCATCACCCTATGGGGTAAAGGGGTCCCAGAGCAGTGCTCCCGGGGGCACTGGGTACTCACTGTCCTCCGAGGGCCGAATATCTACACGCAATTGCAGGTAGGGTTTGGAGGCAGTGGCAAAGGCTGTGCTGAGGTCCCAGTCAGATAGGAGTGAGAGGTAAACTTCCTGTCCTAGCCGGTCCCGGCCCAGGTAGCTGATGCCAAAGTTCTTCTTCCTGGACAGGGGATATGAGGGAGCTCTCAGGGCCCCTGATGCCCTGGAGGCCTCAGGGACAGTTTCCAAAACAAGGAGGGTAATATAGAAGGTGTTGAAAACAACTTCCTACTATGTGCAAGGTACTGTGCCAAGGATTATGGGCAGCCTGAGATCAGGTCATTTATACCCACTTTGTTACACCAACACATACAAGCAGGTACATACCTGCTTGTATCTGGAGGTCACATTGGAAACTGGTAAAATGTTGGCTGGGTGCAGTGGCTCACGCCTATAATCTCCGCACTTTGGGAGGCCGAGGTGGGCGGATCACCTGAGGTCAGGAGTTCGAGACTGGTCTGGCCAACATGGTGAAACCCCTTCTGCACTAAAAATACAAAAAATTAGCTGGGTGTGTGGCAGGTGCCTGTAATCCCAGCTACTCAGGAGGCTGAGGCAGGAGAATCACTTGAACCTGGGAGGTGGAGGTTGGAGTGAGCCAAGATTGTGGCATTGCACTCCAGCCTGGGTGACAGAGCAAGACTCCATCTCAAAAAAAAAAAACCAAAAAAAATTTGGTTCCCTCTGGGGTAGATGAGGAACAGAAGTGGGAAGAAAGCAGCCTTCTTACTACATAAAAAAAAAAAAAAAAAGCAATCTGTGTTTGTTATTTTTCACAACAAAAATGTTTATGTAAGAAACTCTAATAACAACTAAGAATTTATTATTCAGCTATACTTGTGCAACTATGTAGTTTGTTGCGTGATGCTCACCGTAACCATGGAAACATCTTAAATACCCAACAATTTTGTACTGTTTGAATTTCTTACCATGTGCATGTATTCCTCCAAAACCAGCACCACAACAAAATGACTATCACATCTGCCCCCAAAAGACACCACTTTTCAGTTATCAGATTAGCAAATTTTGCAGTTATACAGTAACCAGTGTTTGTGAGGGTGTGAGGGAAACAGGCATTTATGTGGTGCTGATGAGATCATAAACTGATAAAACCTGTCTGGAGAGCATTTTGGAAACACCCATTAAAAGTTTAAAAAGCAGGCCAGGCACGGTGACTCACGCCTGTAATTCCAGCACTTTGGGAGGCCGAGGCGGGTGGATCACAAGGTCAGGAGATGGAGATGATCCTGCCCAACACGGTGAAACCCCATCTCTATTAAAAACACAAAAATTGGCCGGGCGCGGTGGCTCAAGCCTGTAATCCCAGCACTTTGGGAGGCCGAGACGGGCGGATCACGAGGTCAGGAGATCGAGACCATCCTGGCTAGCACGGTGAAACCCCGTCTCTACTAAAAAATACAAAAAACTAGCCGGGCGAGGTGGCGGGCGCCTGTAGTCCCAGCTACTCGGGAGGCTGAGGCAGGAGAATGGCGTGAACCCGGGAGGCGGAGCTTGCAGTGAGCTGAGATCCGGCCACTGCACTCCAGCCTGGGCGACAGAGCGAGACTCCGTCTCAAAAAAAAAAAAAAAAAAAAAAAAAAACACAAAAATTAGCCAGGCATGGTGGCGCTACTCAGGAGGCTGAGGCAGGAGAATCGCTTGAACCCAGGAGGTGGAGGTTGCAATGAGCTGAGATCGCACCACTGCACTCCAGCCTGGGCGACAGAGTGAGACTCTGACTAAAAAAAAAAAAAAAAAATTAAAATGCAAATACCCTTTTTCCTGACAATACCACTGCTAGGAATTTATCCCATGACTGGATGTTTCCAAATACATTACTCCCTCTTTATCTACAGGGGATATATTCCAAGACCCCCCAGTGGATGCCTGAAACTGCAGATAGTACCAAGACCTACATATACTATGTTTTTTTTTTTTCATATACATACATACCTATGAAAAAGTTTAATTGATAAATTAGGCACAGTAAGAGATGAACAATAATAGAACAATTATGACAATACAGATGCTTCTTGACTATGACAGGATTATGTACCAATAAACTCATCATAAGTTCATAAGTTGGAAATACTGTAAGTTGACAATGCATTTGGCTGGGCGCAGTGCCTCACCTGTAATCCCAGCACTTTGGGAGGCTGAGACGGGCAGATTGCTTGAGCTCAGGAGTTTGAGACTGCCCTAGGCAACATGGCGAAACCCTGTCTCTACTAAATATACAAAAATTGGCCGGGTGCAGAGGCTCATGCGCCTGTAATCCCAACACTTTGGGAGGCTGAGCTGGGCAGATCCCTTGAGGTCAGGAGTTCGAGACCAGTCTGATCAATATGATGAAAATTAGCTGAGTGTGGTGGCACACACCTGTAATCCCAGCTACTCGGGAGGCTGAGGCATGAGAATCGCTTGAACCTGGGAGGCAGAGGCTGCAGTAAGCCAAGATTGGGCACTGCACTCCAACCTGGGTGACAGAGTGAGACTCTGTCTCAAAAAAAAAAGAGAAGATCAAAAAACTATCCGGGGCTGGGAGTGGTGGCTCACACCTGTAATCCTAGCACTTTGGGAGGCCGAGGCGGACAGAAAACTTGAGGTCAGGTGTTCGAGACTAGCCTGACCAACATGGTGAAACCTTGTCTCTACTAAAAATACAAAAATTAGCCAGGCATGGTGGTGCGTGCCTGTAATCCCAGCTACTTGGGAGGCTGAGGCAGGATAATCACTTGAACCCAGGAAGTGGAGGTTGCAGTGAGCCGAGATTGCGCCATTGCACTGCAGTCCAGGGGATAAGAGCAAAACTTCGTCTAAAAAAAAAACCGTTATCCCGGCATAGTGGTGCACGCCTGTAGTCCCAGCTACTTGAGAGGCTGCGACAGGAGAATCACTTGAACCCGGGAGATGTCACTGCACTCCAGCCTGGGTGATAGTGAGACTCTGTCTCAAAAAAAAAAAAAAAGAAAAGAAAAGAAAAAAAAAAGAAAAATGCATTTAACACACCTAACCTACCAAACATCACAGGTTAGCCTAGCCTTCGTTAAACGTGCTCAGAACACTCACATTAGCTTACAGTTGGGCAAACTCATCTAACACAGAGCCTACTTTATAATAGTGTTGAATATTTCACGTAATTTATTGAACACTGTACTGAAAGTGAAAAGCAGAATGGCTTGCAGTACAGTCTCTACCAAATGCGTATCGCTTTTGCACCATTGTAAAGTTGAAAAATCCTAAGTCCAGTTATTGTAAGTTGGGGACTATCTGTAAACTGTAATAAAAGTAATGTGAATGTGGTCTCTCTCTCTCTCAAAATAACTTATTGTATGTAATATTTGCAGACTGAGGTTGACCATGGGTAACTGAAACTGCAGAAAGCAAAACCACAGATAAAAGTAGACTGCTGTACTTCAAGACATGCATACGTGGCTGTTCACTGTGGGATTATTTGTAGTAGTAAAATAAACACAAACCCTACCAAACAAACAAAGGCTAGATAACCACTGTAGAGGTGGGTGGCCCACTGGCCAGTCCCCAGCATCTTCCCACTCACCCACTCAAATCAAAGGCTCGGATGAGGATGTGCTGCAACACGTCAAGCGAGGTGATCTGGGGATCTACAGCAAAAGAGCGGAACTCTGGCGGTAAGAAGCTCTCACATTTCTGGGGAGAGAAGACATGGGGTAGGCCACCAGGGGCCTCATCACCATGCTGAAGAGTGAGGTGCAGAGTGGTAGAAGGCAAAGTCAGAGAGGTGCCAGGGGCCAGATCAAGGCAGGTGTTCTGGACCATAGGGTCCAGTGAGGAGGAGGCTACTGCAAGGGTTCAGGCCCCCAATCCTTCTTCTATATCCCTTCAACTGTGGTTGCCAGAATCACCATATCCAGTCTGGCTCCTGTTAAATCAGTCCTCTATGATGCTGTAACCAATCTAGCACATCTACCTACAACACTCTCCTGCTTAAATCTCTTCAATGGCAACCCTAGAGTCCCAGCAAGCGGGCCTATGGGGCCCCAGCCAGCCTCTCACCAGGTTTTTTGAACTTTATACTCTGGTAGTACCAAACTGTTAGAAGTTACCTTGAAACCATCCTGACTCCAGGCCATTGATTGTGCTGATCCCCTGTCTGGAACATCCCTCCCACTTTCTTCACGTGGTTCACTCCCAGCTCAGGCATCTTTTTTTCTGAATGTCAAACTTCTACCTTAGAGCTTTATTACACTGAAGTGATGTGTGGACCCTCTTATCACTGCCAGTGCCACTGGTTGGTTGGAGCCACCATCATTGTTTACGGAACTATGGCAACAGCGTTCTTCCTCAGCATATACACCAAAGGCCCTTGGCGATCTGCCTCTGTCTTAGCACTCTGATTCACCTCCTACCACTCTTCCCCTCATTCTCTCCACTCCAGCAATCAGGAACCTACGGGAACATGCCAGGCCCATTCCCATCCTCTAGCCTTTGCCCTTGCTATTCCTTCTGCCTAGAATACTCTTCCCTTCTAATATGCACATGGCTAACTCCTTTTATTCGGGTCTCTGCTCCTTCAGTACCTCCTCTGGGGATTTCCCTGTACAACCTTGGCTAAAGTGACTCCCTGTTGCATAACCTTTTTCATTATTTGAGTGTCCGAAGCATCTCATTTCTTTAGTTGTCTCCACCCACGAGCCTGTCAGTTCATCAAAGTGGGAACTTGCACATGAGTGCACTCTCGACACATACGGGTTGACTGACTCCAGAGCCAGCACCTTCTCATTCCTCAGAGCCCCACCCTCAACTACTGCGGCCCCTCCTCCAGCCCATAGCCCCTCCCCTTTGTCTATAAGCTCCACCCATTTATCCCATAGACCCCCGTCTCTCCATTTTCAGTCCCACGCCCCAAGGTACGTCGCTAACGCTCCCAGGCTCTCAGGCCCTCCCTCCCCCTCGCCACCATCACTTGGCCCTCAAGCTTCGCCGCTTAGGTTTTGTCCCAAATCTCAGGTCCCGCCCTCCATCCTAAGACAGCCACCGCCTCCCCCTCCCCTGGGATGCCTCGGCGCCTGGGCCGACTCACCCGCCAGCCTCACCTTGACTCGGACCCGCACCACCTCTCGCTCCTCCTCCTCAGCGGCCGCCGCCGCCTGAGCTCCCACGCCGGGCGGGGGCGCTCCGGAGCCAGACAAATCCGAAGCCCCGGAGGCTGTCGCCATCCCGCCGCCGCCCGTCTCAGGGTGACGGTTGACCGTTGCCCCCCAACCCGGCGCACACTCTACTGTACTGACGCCCGCCGCCCCACCTCGTGCCGGGGCGCAGGCGCAGAGGGCTCTGCGCGACCCTACCCCCCCACCGTCCCTCCCACCTGGCCCTGCCTGGAGGTCGCCTCTGCGCCTGCGCCTAGATGCTGTTGCCAGGAGCCCCGCCCCCAAAAGTCGGGCATTTTGCTTTATTTCAGCTAGCGTGCGGACGCCTACTGAGGCCCCGCCTCCCCCAGCCCCGTGGTTTGGTTGTTTTGACAGCCTACTTCCGGATTCATAGAGGTGTTATACTGACACCTCGTTCGCCAAGAGAAGTGGGCGGGGAAAGGAAGGGGCTGCGTGATGACGTCAGGGCCCATACCCCGCCTCAAGTTGCCTCACGCCTCCGCTAACAGATGATGTCATCTATTTCAAATTGGCCCTCGCTTCAAATGAATCCACTGAACGGGAAAGAAATCCTTTTTTTTTTTAAGGCAGGGTCTCGCTCTGTCACCTAGGCTGTAGTGCAATGGCGCGATCACAGCTCACTGCAGCCTCAAAGTGAGCTATGATCAAGCTATCCTCCTGCCTTAGCCTCCCGAGAGCTGGGACTACAGGAGCGCGCTACCACACACAGCCAATTTTTGTGTATCTTGTAGAGAGAGGGTTTAGTCTTGTTGCCCAGGCTAGTCTCGAACTCCTGACCTCAGGTGATCCGCCCATCTTGACCTCCCAAAGTGTTGGGATTACAGGTGTGAGCCACAGCCCCTGGTTAAAGTGTTTTAAAAAATATACTCAGCAGGGTGCAGTGGCTCACGTCTCAGCACTTTGGGAGGCCGAGGCGGCAGATCTCTTGAGCCCAGGAGTTCTAGACAGCGAGACTCTGTCTCTTAACAAAAAATTAAACAATTAGCTGGACGTGGTGGCGCACACCTGCAGTCCCAGCTACTCGGGAGGCTGAAGCAGCAGGATAGCTGAGCCCAGGAAGTCAAGGCTGCAGTGAGCCCTGCTCACACCACTGCCCTAACCTGCACCACAGGGCAAAGCCCTGTCTCAAACAAAAATTAATAATTTACACCCTGACTTAGTAAGGTCAGACAAAAAACAGGAAAATGGTTTACACATTGTGAAAATTCATAGAGATTTTGTACACTGATGATTTTTGTACTTCCTGTATGAATGTTACACTTCATTAAATAATTTACCCCCCAAAAAAACTTTTATGCTCTTTGGAGTTCTAGCTTTTGGTTTGCCTTTGTCTGAAACTTGACGAGATCATATTTTCCCAAGTTTATACAACTAGGAGGCAAACTTCCAGGTAATTCAACTCCAGGAAGGACACTAATGCTTCTAACTGAAACCCAGGAAGAAGTTAACAATCAAGACTTCAGAAGGCAGAAAGCGAGACAGACCCAGGGAGCTCAGAAGCATATCTCTAAAGCTCTGCCATTATTGAACCAGTTCAAAGGATCCCTGGTCTTTATGTCCCTTTTCCAAGTTTCACATTCTCAGATCTTGGAGAATCACTGAATCATTGGAAGAGCCCTCTCCAGCTTGGTCTAGAGATTTATTTGAAACCTGACTAAAATGTTGGTACTGACTGCCAGGGACCCATTGAAAGAGAAGTGGCCAGGCTCAGCTACAAACCAACCAATGGAGCCCAAATGATACCATCTGTAAAAGATCAGCTTTCTGGGGTCCCAGAGCAGGGTGGATAACGGATCTGGAAGAGCAAATGGGGAATGCCCAGCAGAGCATGCAAAAGGCTTAGCAATGTGCTGAGCACATAGTTAGTGCTCAAAACAATGAATGCAAGAAGCCAATAATAAATGAAAAAATTTTAAAAATAAACTGAGTCAGGCACAGTGGCTCACACTTGTAATCTCAGCATTTTGGGAGGCCGAGGTGGGAGGATTGCTCGAGCCGGGGAGTTCGAGACCAGCCTGGGCAACACAGGAAGACCCTGTCCCTACGAAATTAAAAAAAAAAAAAAAAAAAATTAGCTGGGTGTGGGTGCGTACCTGTGCTCCTAGTGTTCGGGAGGCTGAGGTGAGAGGATTGCTTGAGCCTGGGAGGTCCAAGCTGCAATGGAGCTGTGATCACACCACTACACTCCAGCCTGGGTGACAGAGTGAGACCCTGATTCAAAAAAAAAAAAAAAAAAACCCACAACATGTTAAGGTTGGTCCTGCTCTTAAACAGTGTATGTCTACTAGATATTGGCTGAATTATTAAATATATCTTAGACTTTTCTGAGAAACTTTATGTATGGCAAAATGCAAAAAGGCAGTCTTCCCACTTAATGGCACAACATCCGTGCGGTCTGGACAAAATACAGGCTGCACTTACAAATGTTAATTTCCAACAAAGGAGTCTTGTAAGATACTAGCACTCCAACTATTGTGTCCGTGTCATATGGATGCAACCCTCAAGGTTAACTTTTTAGGCAAGTCTACAATTCTATTTTGGTGTCTTTTAAGATAACATGTTGCCTTGGTATTAATATTAGATAGATATCTCTACTTTTAGAAGGTATAAATAATGGGGATTTTCTCTGAAAGCCAGAAAAGGATTATTGGCATGTCTCTCTTGCCCCATGTGCTTAGAGTCAAAATCACCTATAGCACTGCTGGATTTTCTGATAGAGACAAGGAGTAAGAGTCTGCTTTTCATTTATCATAGGGTGGGATGTGCAAACCATTAGCCTGGAGTTTGGAATCGATCCTGAGGGCACTGGGGCAAAGGTTTAGACAGGGGTATGATGTGGTCAGATGCCTCTGTCTTGGTCCTGGGGAGAGCCTTGGATGGAAAGATACTGGAAGCAAGAATATCAAAAAGGAGGTCCTTCCCATAGTTCTGGGGAGAATGTTTATTCATTCTTCCATTCAACAAATACAAAGTGTATGCTAGACAGTCTACATAAATTAATTCTTATAATCTGCATAAAAACCCTATGAGGTAGTATCTTAGTCCATTTTTCTATTGCTGTAACCAAATACCCAAGACTGGGTAATTTATAAAGAAATTTGGGAGGCTGAGGTGGGAGGATTGCTTTGAGGCCTGTTCAAGACCAGCCTCGGCAACATAGCAAGACCCTGTCTCTACAAAAAATTTTAAAAATTAGCCGAGCGTGGCAGTATGCCTGTAGTCCTAGCTACTTAGGAGGCTGAGGTAGGAGGATTGCTTATGCCCAGAAGTTTGAGGCTGCAGTGAGCTGTGATCACACCACTACACTCCAGTCTAGGTGACAGAGTGAGACCCTGTCTCTAAAAACAACAACAACAACAACAACAACAAAAAAACAAAGAAAGAAAAGAAATGAATTTCTTACAGTTCTGGAGGCTGGGAAGTCCATGGTCAAGGGGTCACATCTGGTGAGGCCCTTCTGCTGGTGGGGCCTCTCTGTGGAGTGGCGAGGCAGAGCAGGGCATCACATGGTGAGGGGGCTGACCTTGCTAGCTCAGATCTGTTTCTCCTCTTAGAAAACCACTAATGCCCCACCCTTATGACCTCATCTAATCTAATCCTAATTACCTCTCAAGGTCCCATCTCTCAAATACTGTAGTCGGATTTCCCACCTCCTTAATACTGTTAAAATAGAGATTTAGTTTCAACATGAGTTTTGGAGGGCAGAAACGTTCGAACCATAGCAGGTAGGTGTTATTATTCTAAGCATTCTACAGATTAGAGTACTGAAAGCCAGGAAGAAACAAGCTCAAGGTCAAAGTGGGTAGTGACACAGAGAGTAGGCAGTGCAATGGACGGAACTTGGGGCTATGCCTGTTGTGTCTGAGGAAGAGCAAGGAGGTCAGTATGCCTTTAAGTAGAGTGAATGATAGGTGAGTGACAGCAGATGAGGTGAGAATGGAGTGAGATCATGCAGGGCTTTGACCTTAACGGTAAGGCACTTCTCCAGAGCTATATACTGTAGGCCTAAGCAGAGCCAGGATTTGAACTGAAGTCCACAGGTCCTCTTTTTTTGAGACAGAGTTTTGTTCCTGTTGCCCAGGCTTGTGTGCAATGGTGTAATCTCGGCTCACTGCAACCTCTGCCTCCTGGGTTCAAGTGATTCTCCTGCTTCAGCCTCCCAAGTAGCTGGGATTACAGGTGCCTGGCACCACGCCTGGCTAATTTTTTTGTATTTTTAGTGCAGATGGGGTTTCACCATGTTGGCTGGGCTGGTCTTGAACTCCTGACCTCAGGTGATCTGCTCGCCTCAGCCTCCCAAAGTGTTGGGATTACAGGCGTGAGCCACTGCTGCCCAGCCTTACACAGGTCACCTGAAGCCAGTCTATAGGTATCTGTGGTTTTATTATTTATCATTTTCCATCTCTTCAAAACTTCTCAAGTACCCAACTGTTTTATGATGGAGGGTCTATAAGGTAATGATAGACTGCAGGATGAGTGATGGTGGTCTGTAGAGTAAGTGAGGGGTGTCTGTTGGGTGAATGATAGGAGGTCTGTGGGGAGAGTCACGGAGGATCTCTGGGGTGGATGGGAGTCTGGGTGCATGATAGGTGGACTATGAGGTAAGTCATGGGGATCTGAGGGGTGAATGATGGCATCTGTGGGTGAGTGATGGGGTGTATATGGTGGATGGTGGAGGATCATGAGTTGAGAGATGGGATGGTGGTGTGAGTGATAAGGGGTCTGTGGGATGAGAGATGGACTCTGTGGGTTGAGTGATGGGTTCTGCAAGGGGAGTTATGGGATGCTTATAGGGTTAGCAAAAGGGCATCTGTAGGATGAGTGGTGTGTCTGTGGGGTCAGTGATAGGGGTTGGTGGGGTGACTGACGAGGGGCTTCTGGGGTGAGTTGTAGGATCTTCAGAATGAAGATTTTGGGGGTGATGGGGCCTATGGGGGTGAGTGATGGGGTCAAGGTCTGTGTGGTGAGTTATGGGGTTTCTGTGGGGTCAATAATGGGCAATCTATGAGATGAATATGTGTTGGTAGGAAGAGTGATGGGTATCTTAGGAGTTGATGGGGTATGTGGGAGGAGTCATGGGGGTTCTGTGGAATTAGTGATGGGATGTCTGTGGGGCGGTTTAGCAGAAGCCAAGAGGCTGAGTGATGGAATGTGTGCGGTAGGAGTGTTGGGGGCTCTGCGAGGTGAGAGCTGTGGCATCTGTGGGGTGAGTGATAGGGAGTGTTATGAACTGAATGATGTCCTCCTACCGAAATTAGGTTTGAAGCCCTAATATCAGGGGGACCAGCCCCCAATATTTCAACGTATCACTATATCTGAAATAGAGCCTTTAAGGAGGTAATTAAGGTTAAATGAGGTTATAAGGGTGGGGCCCTAATTCAATAGAACTGGTGTCCTTATAAGAAGAGGGACACTGGGCATGAGTGCACAGAGAAAGGGCCACATGAGGACACAGCAAGAAGGCAGCCATCTGCAAGCCAAGGAGAGAAGCCCCACCAGACACCAACCCTGATGGCACCTTGCCCTTGGACTGTCCAACCTCCCAAACTGTGAGAAAATAAGTTTGTTGTTTAAGCCACTTGGTCTTTTTGTTATAGCATTTTGTTATGGAAGCCAGAGCCAACTAACACAGGGGAGGATTAGGGTCTGTGGGGTTAGCGATTGGGCCTCTGGAAGGTATGATCGGGGGACAATAAACTGAATAATAGGGATCTTTGGGGTAGTGACGGGGTCTGTAGGGTGATGGGGAGCCTGTAGAGTGAATGATGGGGTATTGAGTGGCGAGTGACAGGATTCTGTAGGATTAATGATGGGGGCTGTGGGGCGAGTCTGTAGGGGGAGGGAAGGAGGTCTTTGAGGAATGGAAGAATCTATAGACGACTGATGAGGATCTGTGGGGTGATGGGGGCATCTGTGGGGTGGAAGAATGACTGGGGGTCTGTCTGTAGGGGTGCTGATGTGCTAGCTTGTAAGGTGAGGGGGCTTTGTGGTGTGACAGATGGAGGGTCTGTGAGATGAGTGGGAGTCACCTGTGGGGTTAGTAATGGGGTGTCAGTGGGGTGAGAGATTAGAGCTCCGTGGAGTCAGTGATGAGTGAGTCACTAGAGTGAGTGAAGTGATTAGGGGCCAATAAGCTGAATGATCCAGGGGTGGAGTCTGTTGGATGAGTAATGTGGCTCTGTGAGGTAAATGACATGAATATGCAGGGTTCACGATGGGGCCTGTGGGGTGAGTGATGGAGGATCTTTAGGGTTTGTGATGGGAAGTCTATAGGGTGGGTGTTGGTGGGGTCCATGTGGCAGCAATGCAGGGGGATCTGTGGGCTGAGTAATCAGGGCATGTGATGAGGGTCTATGGGGTGAGTGATGGAAGATCTGTGTTGGGGAGTGAGTGGAGTGAGCACAGAGCGATGTTACTGACTGAATTATATCTCCCCAAAATTCATGCTGAAGCCCTAACCCCTAATACTTCAGAATGTGACTGTATTTGAAAATAGGGCCTTTCAAGAGGTGATTAAATTAAAATGAGGTTGGTGAGCACGGGTCCCAATCCAATCTGGCTGGTGTCCCTATAAGAAGAGATTAGGACACCGACATGCACAGGCAGAGGGAAGACTGTGAGGACACGGCAAGAAGGTGACCATCTACAAGCCAAGGAGAGAGGCCTCAGGGGACACTAAACTGGTTGACACCTTGAACTTGGATTTTCCGCCTCTAGAACTGTGAGGACATAAATTTCTGTTGTTTAAGCCACCAGGTCTATGGCATTTTGTTACAGCAGTCTTAGAAAACTGACACAGATTTTGGTCCTGGGAAGTGGAGTGCTGCTGTAACAAATACCTAAAAATGTGGAAGTAGCTTTGGAACTGGGTAATGGGTAGAGGCTGAAAGAGTTTTGAGGTACATGTTAGAAAAAGCCTATGTTGCTGCTATGGTCTTAATATTTGTGTCCCTCCCACCTCCAATTCCTATGTTGAAACCTAATTCCCAGTGTAATGATATTAGGAGGTGGGGCCTTTTGGAGGTGATTAGGTCATTCCCTTATAAGGGATGAAGGGACCAGAGTTCTACCCTCCCACCATGTGAGGGTACAGAGGGAAGGGGCCATCTGTGAGGAGGCAGGCCCTCACTCGACACTGAATTTGCCAACATCTTGATTTTGGACTTCCCAGACCTCAGAACTGTGAGAAATAAATATCAGTTGCCCATAAGCTACGCAGTTTATGGTATTTTGTCAGAGCAGTCCAAACAACTAAGACAATTATCTTGAAGGCTACTGGTAGAAATATGGATGTTGAAGGTGCTTCTGGTGAGGCCTCAGAAGGAAATGAAGAATATGTTATTGGAAAATGGAGGGAAGGCAAAGAACTTGGTTAATTGTGTTCTAGTGTTTTGTGGAAGGTAGAACCTGTGGGAGGTGAACTTGGGAGATTTAGCTAAGGAGATTTCTAAGCAGCGTATTATGCGGCCTTTTCCTCTTTGCTGCTTCTAGTGGAATGCAAGAGGAGAGAGAGAAATTGAAAAAGAAATTGTCAGGCAGAAGGGAACTCGAATGTGAAGATAAAAAAATTCTCAGCCTATCCAATACCGCAAAAGCTGAGAATGTGTTCTGGTGAGAAGACAAAGGGTGTGGCTAAACAATCATGCCACAAAGAGATCATGGGTGTGACTCACTGACCTAATCAGCCATCTTGGCACAAGCCAGGAATAGAGATGGGTAATACCAGCAGGAACACGGCCAGCTGGGACTAAAGAGGACAGAGATGGGACAAAATGAAAGAAGACTGTAGGACTTCTGGGATTCAACAGGACACGACAACAGAGCTTTCTGGCTGTGAACATACATTATACTTCAAGAAAAAGGGAGAACGATCCCAAAGGTGGAGCTGTCTCCTCCTCAGTTCCAGAGGGCAGAGAGGCCTCCTCTGTTTCAGTGGGCCAGGCTGCCACCCAGGGCTCCGGGAGAGACACCACCTCTCCAGTGAACCAGGAAAGTGGGGCCCCCAATCTGGTGGGCCCAGAGGACAGAACATAGAGCCAAACCGGATTATTCTCAAGCCTTAAAAATCTAATAGAATTTGCCCTATTCGGTTTCAAACTTATTTGGAACCTGCGATCCCTGTTTTTTCTCCTGTGACAGGGTCTCGCTCTATCACGCAGGCTGGGGTGCACTGGTGAGATCAGGGCTCACTGCAGCCTCTACCTCCTGGGCTTAATCAATCCTCCCGCCTCAGCCTCCCAAGGAGCTGGGACTATAGGAGTGTACCACCATACCTGGCTAATTTTTTAGTTTTTTGTAGAGACGGGGTTTCACCATGTAGCCCAGGGTGGTCTCAAATACCTGGGCTCAAGTGACCCTCCCATCTCAGCCTCCCAAAATGCTGGGATTACATGCGTGAGTCACCATGCCTGGCCTGTGATCCCTTTCTTCTTTCTGATTTCTCCTTTTTGGAATGGAAATATCTATCTAGCTTATGCTTGTCCTACCACTGAATTTTGGAAGCAGATAATTTATCTGGTTTCACGGGTTCACAGCTAGAGAATTTTTGCATCAGGATGAATCATACCTCCAGTCTCATTTACACTTGATTTGGATGATATTTAGGTAAGACTTGGGACTTAAAGTTAATGCTAGACTCAGTTAAGTTTTCAGAGTGGCTTATGGCACAGTGACTTATGCCTATAATCCCAACACTTTGGGAGGCCGAGGTGGGCGGATCATCTGAGGCCAGGAGTTCAAGACCAGCCAGGTCAACATAGTGAAACTCTGTCTCTACTAAAAATACATAAATTAGTCAGGGGTGGTGGTGCACGCCTGTAATCCCAGCTACTTGGGAGGCTGAGGCAGGAGAATCAGTTGAACACAGGAGGCAGTGGTTGCAGTGACCTGAGATCGTGCCTTTGCACTGAACCTGGGCCACAGAGCAAGACTCTGTCTCCAAAAAAACAGAAGAGAGTTTTGGGCTGCTGGGATGGGGGTGAATGTATTTTGCATGCAAGGACATGAATTCTGGGAGGCCAGAGAGAACAGAATGTTATAGACTGAACTGTGTCTTCCCCAAATTCGTATGTTAAAGCCCTAACCCCCAATACCACAGAATGTGACTATATTTGGAGATAGGGACTTTAAAGGGGTGGTTAAGTTAAAATGGGGCTCATAGAGTGGGCCTAATCCAATACAAATGGTGCCCCCTGCCTTTTTCGAGACAGAGTCTCACTCTGTTGCCCAGACTGGAGTGCAGTAGTGCCATGATGTTGGCTCACTGCAACCTCCACTTCCCGGGTTCAAGTGATTCTCCTGCCTCAGCCTCCCAAGTAGCTGGGATTACAGGCATGTGCCACCATGCCAGGCTAATTTTTGTATTTTTAGTAGAGACGGGGTTTCACCATGTTGGCCAGGTTGGTCTCAAACTCCTGACCTCAGGTGATCCACTTGTGTCAGCCTCCCAAAGTGCTGGGATTATAGGCATGAGCCACTGTGCCTGACTGGTGCCCACCCCCTTCCGTCCCCCTTTTTTTTTTTTAAGACAGGGTCTCACCATGATCATGGCTCATTGCAGCCTACACCTCCCTAGCTCAGATGATTCTCCCATTGTGGCCTCATGATGCCCGGCTAATTTTTAAAAATTTTTTGTAGAGATGGGGTTTCACCATGTTGCCCAGGCTGGTCAAATGGTGTCCTCATAAAAGAAAATTTGGGCCAAGCATGGTAGTTCACACCTGTAGTCTCAGCTACTTGGGAGGCTGAGGTGGGAGGACCACTTGAGCCTAGGAGTTTGAGATCAGCTTCGGCAACATAGAGAGATGCCGTCTCTACAAAATATTGAAAAAACTTGCCGGGCATAATCCTGGCATTTTGGGAGGCCGAGGCGGGTAGATCACCTGAGGTTGGGAGTTCGCAACCAGTCTGACCAACATGGAGAAACCCCATCTCTACTAAAAATACAAAATCAGCCGGGCATGGTGGCGTATGCCTGTAATCCCAGCTACCCAGGAGGCTGAGGCAGGAGAATCGCTTGAACTCAGGAGGCGGAGGTTGTGAAGCCAAGATCGTGCCATTGCACTCTAGCCTGGGCAACAAGAGCAAAACTCCGTCCCCAAAAAACAAACAAACAAACAAAAAAAACAAAAACAAACAAAAAAAATTAGGCATAATGGCATGTGCCTGTTGTCCCAGTTACTTGGAAGGTTGAGGTGGGAGGATTGCTTGAGCCCAGGTGTTCCAGACCAGCCTGGGCAACATAGTGAGACTCCGTTGCTATAAAAAAAAAATAGCCGTGTTTGGTACTGCACACCTGTAGTCCCAGCTACTTAGGAGGCTGAGGCAGGAGGATCGCTGGAGCCTGGGAGGTAGAGGTTGCAGTGAACCATGATCACACCACTGCACTCCAGCCTGGCACAGAGTTAGGCTCTGTCTCAAAAAAAAAAATAAATAAATAAAATAAAAAAATAAATAAAGGAAATTTGGACACACAGAGACACCAGGGATGCTAGTTCATAGAGACCATGTGAGGACACAGTGAGAAGGTGGCCACCTGTAAGCTATGGACAGGGGCCTCAGGAGAAGTCAAACTTGCTGACACCTTGATCTTGGACTCCAGAACTATGAGAAAATAAATTTCTGTGGTTTAAGCCTAGTCTGTGGCATTTTGTTATGGTAGCTTGAGTTAAGACAAGGGGACTGTGGGGCCAGTGATAGGGTCTGTGTGGTGAGTTATGGGGTCTGGGAGGAGGGTCAGTGATAGGGGTTTGTGAGGTCAGAGATGGGAGGTCTATATGATGCTGATGGGGGTCTGGAATAAGTGAATGATGGTGGGATCTGTGGGGTCAGTCATAGGGCATCTCTGGGGTTAGTAATTAAGGATCTCTCAGTGTTAAGAGTCAAGGTCTTTTATTTCCTGATTTTAAAAATTGTCACCATCATAGACCTCCTGGCTTCTCTTGTATCTGTGTCCTAATGGCTCCCAGCAGTGCCTTCAAACAGCCCCTTTATTCCCCTTCTTGTGCCCACCCATGAGCCTGAGTGTGAAAGATCAATTAACTTTGTCCCTCCAAACTGTGGGAGCAGGACTAGACTCTTCTGGCAGGCGGAGAGCTCCTCCTCGGCCAGTGTTCGAGCCCGGTCCACCACTCCTCAGTTCTTCTTGCTCTTGGCTTTTGTGGCCTTGGCATCCAGCATGCTCTGGGCATGAGTGAGGTGCTTCACAGCATCAAGCACAAGGACTCCAGGCAGCACCAGCCACAGGGCATTCATGAAGACAAAGTAAAACCAGAAGTAGAGAGGGTGGCCCAGCTCCCCGTGCTGGAATCCATCACGGTGCTCCGTCAGGAAGTAGAGCACATCCCCATAGATCTGGCCTGTGGGCGGCAGGAGGGGAAAGAGAAGCCCCAGTGAGGAAGGTAACAGTTTCCCCAATTCTCTATTCCAAGGCACTTTCCAAGTCATCATTCAAGGTCTCAGAGTTAAGTATTCTGAAATCATAGAGCTGAAAATCCGAGAAATCAGAAAAGTGAGATTCCAGACACCAGAGAGCTAAGAATTTCAGAACTCAGGAAAGCTCACAACTTCAGATTTAAGGAAGTTCAAAATCCTCGAATCCAAGACAGCTTAGGATTCTGGGACTAAAGATAACTCCTATCTCTAGAACTAAAGAAAGCTAACAATTTAATAACACAAGATGACTGAGGCTGGGAACAGTGGCACACGCCTGTAATCCCAGTACTTAGGGAGGCCAAGCCAGGAGGATTGCTTGAGCTCAGGAGCTTGAGACCAGCCTGGGCAACATGGCGAAACCCCATCTCTACTAAAAATACAAAAATTAGCCAGGCACGGTGGCACATGCCTGTAGTCCCAGCTACTCAGGAGACTGAGGCAGGAAGATCGCTTGAGCCTGGGAGGTGGAAGTTGCAGTGAGCCCATAGCACTCTGGCCTGGGTGACAGAGCCAGACCCTATTTTAAAAAAAGATGACTGAATCTTACATGAAGGGATCTCAGAGTCCTGATCCTGGAGGTTCCAGGGGCTTCTTACCACCCTGGGCCACCTCATGTAACCTTCACAAGAGACTCTGTGATGGAGAAGGAGGAGGAGGAAGAAAAATGAACCCTCCCCACCTGAGAGTACAGGCTCAGAGAAGGGCATGGCTGTTCCAGAGCCTCAGGAGGTTTGTCATTCAGTCTGACTCACCCCTGGAAGGGCACCATTGAGATCCCACCCACAGGCATGCACCTGTGTCTGTGGATTCCCATCAACCCCTCTAGTGCCCAGTGCCCCTCTAGTGCCCTCTCCTTACCCACAGAGACCACAAGCTGTAGAACGAAGCGGAGAGGATGCTGGCGGAGAAAGGCGATCACCACCCACAGGCTGAGTGGTCCCCACAAGCAAGCTGTGATGGTTTCCATGCACACTGTGAAGTTGTCAGCCCTGCAGGAGAAAGCATGAGGGGACACTGGCATCGGCTTGCTCTTCCTACAGGTTACCCCATTAGGGTAACTTACCACCCCACCAAAACCAATGCCAGTCTCCACTGACAGAGGCAAACACTTACAGGATGTATCGGCTGTCTCCCTTGGCATACTCTTTCCCTGAAGAAAAGAAGAGAGAGACATGAAGAATAAAGGCAGGGAAAGGAACACACATTTGTGACAGCTGGGGGTCCCTGCAAGAAGACAGACTTCATAACCTTCCCATGCGTCTGCTTCCTCATCTGTGAAATGGGGTAACTGTTTGGATTCTAGTGGTTTATTTATCTAAAACAAGGTAATATGTGTAAAGCCTGACACAAAACAGTGTGGCTGTGATTGGTACTCAAGAAATGTGTGTGGCATAAAAGGAGGCAAGTGTAGATAATGGAGTGAGTGAAGTAGCCAATGAGAGAGAGAGAATGTAGGTGAACAGAGGAGTGAATAAAAGAGTGAGCAGAGAATCAGTAAGAAAAAGACTGCCGGGTGGCTCACGGCTGTAATCCCAACACTTTGGGAGGCTGAGGCAGGAAGATGGCTTGCATTAAGGAGTTCAAGACCAGTCTGAACAATATAGTGAGACCCCCATCTCTACAAAACATACAAAAATTAGCTGGACGTGGTGGCACGTGCCTACAGTCCCAGGCTGCAGTGGGAGGATGTCTTGAGCCCAGGAGGTTAAGGCTGCAGTGAGCTATGATAGCACCATGGTGCTCAGCCTGGACAACAGGGTGAGACCCTGTCTCAGAAAAAAAAAAAAAAAAAAAAGAAAGAAAAAGACCATCCAATATAAAAACAGGCAGAAGACTTGAATAGGTTCTTCACAAAGAGAATTTCTAAATGGCCAATAAGTATATGAAAGATGTTCCAACTTCCATTAGTCACTAAGGAAAAGCAAATTAAAACCATAATGAGATAGCACTCACATCTACTGGAATGATTGAAATTTAAGAAACATCTGACCAGCCAGGTGCAGTGGCTCATGCCTGTAATCTTTTTTTTTTTTTTTTTTTTTTTTTGAGATGGAGTCTCACATGTCGCCCAGGCTAGAGTGCAGTGGCGCGATCTCAGCTCACCACAACCTCCACCTCCTGGGTCCAAGCAATTCTCCTGCCTCAGCATCCTGAGTAGCTGGGATTACAGGCACCTGCCACCATGCTGGGCTAATTTTTGGATTTTTAGTGGAGATGGGATTTCACTATGTTGGCCAGGCTGGTCTCAAACTCCTGACTTCAGGCGATCTGCCCGTCTTTGCCTCCCAAAGGGCTGGGATTACAGGCATGAGCCACTGCACCCAGCCTTGTTTATAATGGCAGAAGATTGAGGGAAAATGCCCATCAATACCAGACAAGTCAAGTAACTGTATAATGTCCATGCTTCAAAAGTTCTTTATGAAATCATGAGGAGTGACCTCATTGAAAAAAGCAGCCAGGTGTGGTGGCTCACGCTTGTAATCCTAGCACTTTGGGAGGCTGAGGTGGGCAGATCACTTGATGCCAGGAGTTGGAGAACAGCCTGGGCAACAAAGTGAGACCCCGTCTCTTAAAAAAAAAGTTGTTAAAAAAAATAACTTGGTGGGGCCAAGGCGGGCGGATCATGAGGTCAGGACGATGGAGACCACCCTGGCTAATGTGGTGAAACCCCGTCTTTACTAAAAATACAAAAAATTAGCTGGGCATGGTGGTGTGCGCCTGTAGTCCCAGCTACTTGGGAGGCTGAGGCAGGAGAATGGCATGAACCCAGGAGTCAGAGCTTGCAGTGAGCAGAGAGTGCACCACTGCACTCCAGCCTGGGCGACAGAGCGAGACTCTGTTTCAAAAAAAAAAAAGACATATATATAGCACGTTACCATTTGTGTAAAATGGGGAAAGTGCAAATAATGATAATAATAATAATAGTGAACAGTTACATGGCAACCACTGTTTGCCAAACACTGTTCTAAGTACCTTACATATATTACTATTATCCCCCTTTTACAATTGAGCAAATTGAGACTTATGTGTATAAATAAACTGAAAAGAAACATAAACAACTATCAACAGTGCCTAACAGTATTTGGGGACACTTGGTGGATAGAAAGCAGATTTTCACTGCAAATCTCTTTAAATGTTTTTTTGACCCATGTGAATATATATGCAACAAAAAAGTTAAATAATGCTGGGCACAGTGGTGCGCACCTGTCATCCCAGAATGTTGGGAGGCTGAGGTGGAAGGATTGCTTGAGCCCAGGAGTTAAAGAACAGCCTGAGCAACATAACAAGACCCTGTCTCTCCAAAAATGAAAATATTAGCCAGGCATAGAGGTGTGCACTTATAGTATAGTCCCAGCTACTGCAGAGGCTGAGGCAAGACAATAGCTTGAGCCCAGGAGTTAGAGGCTGCAGTGAGAAATCATCATGCCACTGCACTCCAGCCTGGGCAACACAGCAAGACCTTGTCTCAAAAATAAGTTATCTACCAGTTTTGGAGGAGAAGGGCAAAAAAAAAAAAAAAAAGAAGAAGAATACAAGAATATATAATAATTTTTTTTTTTTTAAGACAAAGTCTCACTCTGTTGCCCAGGCTGGAGTGCAATGGCACGGTCTTGGCTCACTGCAACCTCTGCCTCCCAGGTTCAAGCAATTCTCCTGATTCAGCCTCCCAAGTAGCTGGGACTACAGGCGTGTGCCACCACACCCGGCTAATTTTTGTATTTTTAGTAGAGATGGGGTTCACCATCTTGGCCTGGCTGGTCTTGAACTCCTGACCTCGTGATCTGCCTGCCTCGGCCTCCCAAAGTGCTGGGATTACAGGCGTGAGCCACCGTGCCTGGCTAATTTTTGTATTTTTAATAGAGATGGGGTTTTGCCATGTTGACCAGGCTGGTCTCAAATTCCTGACCTCAAGTGATCCGCCCGCCTCCGCCTCCCAAAGTGCTGGGATTATAAGCGTGAGCCACCATGCCCAGCCTATAATAAATTGTTTTTTTTTTTTTTTTTTTTTTTTTTTTTTTTTTTTTTTGAGACGGAGTCTCGCTCTGCCGCCCGGGCTGGAGTGCAGTGGCCGAGATCCGGCTCACTGCAAGCTCCGCCTCCCGGGTTCACGCCATTCTCCTGCCTCAGCCTCCCGAGTAGCTGGGACTACAGGCGCCGCCACCTCGCCCGGCTAGTTTTTTGTATTTTTTGGTAGAGACGGGGTTTCACCGTGTTAGCCAGGATGGTCTCGATCTCCTGACCTCGTGATCCGCCCGTCTCGGCCTCCCAAAGTGCTGGGATTACAGGCTTGAGCCACCGCGCCCGGCAATAAATTGTTTAAAAGGTTAAATAAAAATTTAAAATAAATCAATGGAAGAAGAATAGGTGGATAGGTAAACATGCAAGCCAATCCCTGCCCAGCAAATCCCATCCCACAGCACATGAAAAAACTCAAGACTCACAGAGTTGAGATAAGAAGGCTTGGTCTCCAAGCAGGTCCTCATAGTAGAGAATGAACCAGCCCTCGATCACCAGGTGAATGAACCCACACACTGCAAACCAGCACAGGGACAGTCGCCGCCAAGTCCCCAGTGGGACAACCGCAGCACGACCCGACAACAGCCATGTGGTCACGACTAAGACCCCTGTGACAGAGAAGAGGCCAGCCAGTATATGCCAGGTGGGGTGGTCATTAGGTACAAAGTTGTCCAGTCTTAGGTGCTGAGGCCAGTATGGGTGCAACGGGCCCGCATTGGTAGTCATGTCTTTGTGGGCTGATGGCTGCATGTGGATAGGCAGGAAGTTGAAGGGAAAAAAAAAAAAAAAAACAGGGAACAGAAACACCTGGACAAATAGAAAGCACAGAATGAGATAATAAAATCTAATTCAAATAGTTTACTATCATAAGAAATGTAAATGGACCGGCCGGGCGCGGTGGCTCAAGCCTGTAATCCCAGCACTTTGGGAGGCCGAGGCGGGCGGATCACAAGGTCAGGAGATCGAGACCACAGTGAAACCCCGTCTCTACTAAAAATACAAAAAATTAGCCGGGCGCAGTGGCGGGCGCCTGTAGTCCCAGCTACTCAGGAGGCTGAGGCAGGAGAATGGCGGGAACCCGGGAGGCGGAGCTTGCAGTGAGCCGAGATCGCGCCACTGCACTCCAGCCTGGGCAACAGCCTGAGACTCCGTCTCAAAAAAAAAAAAAAAAAAAAAAAGAAATGTAAATGGACCGAATTTACCAGTTAACAGACAGGACTGTAACACTTCTAATTACATTCCGTTTTGTTTTGTTTTGTTTTCAGATGGAGTCTTGCTCTGTCTCCCAGGCTGGAGTGTAGTGGTACAACCTCGGCTCACTGCAACCTCTGCCTCCTGGGTTCAAACGATTCTCCTGCCTCAGCCTCCCGAGTAGCTGGGACTACAGGTGCCTGCCACCACGCCTGGCTAATTTTTTTGTATTTTTAGTAGAGACGGGGTTTCACCGTGTTAGCCAGGATGGTCTCGATCTCTTGATCTCGTGATCCACCCGCCTGGGCCTTCCAAAGTGCTGGGATTACAGGTGTGAACCACCGCGCCCGGCCTACATTTTGTTTTAAGACCATGACTAAAGGCCAGGCACTGTGGCTGGTAATTCCAGTGTTTTGGGAGGCTGATGCAGGAGCAGCACCTGAAGCCAGGAATTCAAGTCCAGCCTGGGCAACTTAGCGTAACTCTTCTCTCTAAAAAAATAAAATCAGTCGGGTGTGGTGACAAACGCCTGTAGTCCCAGCTAGTAGGTAGGCTGAGGCAGGATCGCTTTGAGCCCAGGACTTCAAGGCTGGAGTGAGCAGTGACCACATCACTGCACTCCAGCCTGAGACTCTGCCTCTAAAAAAGAAGGCCCGGCGTGGTGGCTCACGCCTGTAATCACAGCACTTTGGGAGGCCAAGACGAGTGGCTCACTGGAGCTCAGGAGTTCAAGACCAGCCTGGGCAACATGGCGAAACCCCATCTCTACTAAAAATACAAAAATTAGCCGGGTGTGGTGGCGTGTGCCTGTAGTTACAGCTATTCAGGAGGCTGAGGCAGGAGAATCGCTTGAACCTGGGAGGCGGAGGTTGCAGTGAGCCGAGATCAGGCCACTGCACTCCAGCCTGGGCGACAGAGCAAGACTCTGTATCAAAATAAAAAAGAAAAGAAAAAGAACATAACTGAAATATAAGGCCACAGAAAGACTGAAAGCTTGTTCCAGCCCTCTAGGAGTCATATTATGATGTGGTAGAAACAGTCCCGGTCTCAGCCCTCGGGGTCAAAGTCTGGTGGGAGGCACATGGGAACAACACCTGATCCCAGCTCTCCCTGGTCAGTCTGGCGAGGGATATACAGGACCAGTCCTGGTGTCTTCATTCAAGGGTCACAAACTGCTCACGACCACCAAACCCAGTCCTGTGCTCCGGGGTCACGGTTTGGTAAGAGACACAGGAACCAGGCGAGGTCCCGTTGCACAGGTCAGCGTCTTGCACCGTTCAACAAAAAGCTATTCCCTCCCCGACGCAGTTCTGAAAACTGAGGCTGGGGGACAGAGGAAAGAAAACGAATCAGAGCTACAACCCTCGGTGCCAGCGTTTGGAAAGCCAGAGCCTCCCCGCGAGAGCATGCAACGCCGTCAACCTGCACGGAAGAGACGGATTTGGAAAGGGCGGTGTCTGGCGTGCAGCGCTAGAACGGAACACAAAGCCCGAACCAGAACCCTCCAATCCCGCTGCCCAATGAGAAGGCGGATCTTCTGTCGTCCGGACAACCGTGCGGTAGCTGGGGGTCTAGCTCAGGCGCCAGAGGGCGGTGGGGGGGTGGGGAGGGTGGCAAACGGTCTCGCGCTGGCACGCCAAGGGCTGGCCGCGTAGCCGGGGAGAGCTAGGGGAGGGAGCAGGGGGCCGGGTGGAGGGCACTCACCCAGCCGCGCGATGGCAGCGGCCTCCGACACGGGCTCCGGGACCTCTCTAGGCTGGCTCTCGCGCTCTGTCACTTCCCCAGTTCGGGTTCATCCCCTCTTGGGTTCTCTTGCCTGACGGAGCGGGCCAATGGTGAAGCGAAGAAGACGGCCCATGCCGCTCCCAACCAATGGGCACTCTCTGTGTGCCGCTGGCCCCGCCCCCACGCGTGGCGCCATTTTCACCTGAGTCAGGTTTGGGGTGGAGACTGGGGCGGGCCAAGGTTAGTGGGCGTTTTGGATCCGTAGCCACTTTGCATCGAGTCCTGGCTTCAATTTCCTCATTCCCTTATCAGTCGATCAAAACAGGGACTCATTAAGGTGTGTATCCTCTTCTTCCGCTGGTGAAATTAGCGTTGCGTTGCATCCTTTCACCTCCGCCCTTTTCTAAGTAGAGTAACCCTCAGCATGATGCAAAGAAACTGTTACAGGAAGATCACATGCTATACACTGCAACCACCCCCTCCCCAGCTCTTCAGTGCTCAGAACTCCTCAGTCCTAATAGCAGCGGTCATTCTCTCTTCTCCCGACCTCAGGTCAGAAGAATGCATCAGAACCCAGGCCTCTCAGTCCTACTGACCAATTGGCATGAAGACCCTCAATCTCCGTGTGCCAGTTCTAAAAAGCCAATCAAACGCCTAACCACTAGTGGGTCCCCAGATGGAGCAATCAATCAGAATCCAGACCCATCCCAGACCTCCCATCCAATTAGAACCCACAACCCTCAGTCCTAAGGACAAATAGGCACCAACCCTTCATCTCTCTTGCTTTCTCTCCTCTGTGTCCCACTCAGAGCAACCAATCAGAATGGGGATCCTTCAGTTTTCCAGCCAATCAGGCCTCCCCCACATCCAACTATGCAATCTGTCCCTGCCCTAATCAAACCAAGCAGGACCAGGATCCTGCCATCTTCAGGCTCTTCATCTAATCAAACAATCATAAACTAACCATGAACCAATCACAGTCTGCTCTCTCTTCATGGTTTCCAGCTTCCAAACCTTTATCCATGCTGTGCCCCCTTCCTCACTCACTCCTATTCGCCTCTGAGCAGTGAAGAAGAAGCCTACTGTATATTTCCTACTTTTATTTGACAATAACAAATTGTATATAAAAAGGAAGAAGGAAGGCGAGGAGGCCCTGGATCTCCCCCTCTCTGTTTCCCCAAGCATCCCCCACCCCTAGGCCCCAACAGGGACCATCCCCTTCCCGCCTTGTGGTGGGGTGGGGATTGACAGGCATGGAAATGGTGTGATTTGTGTGTGTGTGTGTGTGTGTGTGTTGAGGTGTTGGGGGTCAAGGATGGAGGGGGTCAGGGAGTAGAGAGAGGGCCTTCCCTCATCCCCCATCAGTGGCACCCTGAAAGGGGTCTTAAGAGGGTTATGAGGGTCCACAGATGTGCCTCAGCCTATGAGACGGTAGAAGATCCAGCATCCAAAAGTGACCCAGTGACTGGCCCAGCTGAGCTCTGACCACTTGTGGACAGTGTATGCCATGCCATAGCCCTGTGGGAGAGAAAGAGGTGATGGTCCCACTTAACAAGGACAAAGAAGTTCTCAGGAAAACCCATCCTTTGCCCAAGGACATTTCTGTGACTGCTCTAGATGAGGCCCCACAGAAGGGCCTAGGTACATATGAAAGGTGACCAGATATAGTTTTTGTCTTCTTCTTTAAAAATCATTTTAAAAACAAAGTGATCCCATTCTCTGACCTGTTATCTCCCTAATATATAAAGAGCTCCTAAAAATCAATTTTTTGGAAAGAAAAATTGCCAGAGAAGGTGAAATAATGGGTCATTCCAGTAAAGGAAAAACAAATGGCTCTTAAACATATGAAAAGATGCTCAGCCTCATTCATAATCTTCCTCATTTTATTTAGTTTCTTTTTGAGACAGGGTCTCATTCTGTCACCCAGGCTGGAGTACAGTGGCACGATCTCAGCTCACTGCAACCTCTACCTCCCGGGTTGAAGCGATTCTCCTGCCTTAGCCTCCTGAGTAGCTGGGATTACAGATGCTGCACCACCATGCCCAGCTAATTTTTGTACTTTTAGTAGAGATGGGGTTTCACCATGTTGGTCAGGCTGGTCTCGAACTCCTGACCTCAAGTGATCTGCCCGCCTGGGTGTCCCAAAGTGCTGGGATTACAGGCATGAGCCACCCCGCCCGGCCATCTTCTTTATTGAAGTGGCAAACATATCCAGGAAGCTTGAGAGGCACTCTGTACTGGTGGGGCAGCAGGCACGTTCAGGCATTGCTGGTGGGAGAGCACAAAAGTACTACTCCATTGAGACTATCAGGAACAGATCCTACAGATCTGTCTGCACCTGTGTGGATCCACGTGGGTACAGAGTTCCTGCTGCAGCATCACTTGCAATAGGAAAGGACTAGAAATCACCTGATGTTCACCAATAAGAGAAAAATTAAACTGTGTCACTTCCTCATAGTGGAAAAAATGAATGAGGACACTATATTCTGATGTGGAAGATTTTCAAAAATTGCAGAACAGTATCATTTGTGTGTTATCTTTAGTGTAAAAACTGGCAAGGGGGTAGAATTAAAATATATTTTTATATTTGTTTGATATGTTTAAATTTTGGAAAGATATTTTAATAAAAGGATAAAAGTGGGCTTGGTGCGGTGGCTCATGCCTGTAATCCCAGCACTTTGGGAGGTCAAGGCGGGTGGATTACCTGAGGTCAGGAGTTTGAGACCAGCCTGGCCAACATGGTGAAACCCCGTCTCACCATGTAACCTGTAAGAGGGTAGCGGGCAGAGGGTGGGAGTAAGTCTTTTCTCTGAATATCTTGAATACTGTTTGGTTTTTGAACCATGTGATAGGCATTCACTATTTAAAAATATTTTAATGAAAACAAAACAAAAACTTTATTTAAAAAGAAGCAAAAAGCCAGGTGTGGTGTCATGCATCTCTAGTCCCAGCTACCTGGGAGGCTGAGATGGGTGGATTGCTCGAGTCTGGGAGTTTGAGGCTGCAGTCAGCTATGATTGTGCCACTGCACTTCAGCCTGGGTGCCTGAGTGACAGAGTGAGACCATGTCTCAAAAAAAAAAAAAAAAAAAAAAAAAAAAAAAGCAAATCCCAGATTTTGCACACTTAACCTGAATTAAAAAACTTTTTTAATGTCAAAAAACATGAAGTTTTGTTTTCAACTGAAACCTAACTAAAGGAGAAGCAAAAACCTGGATTCTGCAAGAGCCATATGAATAAATGTTATTTTTAAATCGTTTTTAATTTAAAAAGGAGTAAAATCTGGAATTTGCATACTCAACATGAACAAAAATAGTGCATACATTTTAATGAAAAATTTTTAAAGTGCAGAATCCAGGGTTTGTACACTCAACCTAAGTAAAATAAAATACATATTTTTTGGCCGGGCGCCGGTGGCTCACGCCTGTAATCCCCGCACTTTGGGAGGCTGAGGCGGGCAGATCACCTGAGGCCAGGAGTTCAAAACCAGCCTGGCCAACATGACAAAATCCCGTCTCTATTAAAAGTACAAAAATTAGCCCAGCATGGTGGCACATGCCTGTAATCCCAGCTACTCAGGAGTCTGAGGCAGGAGAATTGCTTGAACCCAGGAGGTGGAGGTTGCAGTGAGCCGAGATCGCACCATTGCACTCCAGCCTGGGCAACAAGAGCAAGACTCCATCTAAAATAATAATAATAATAATATATATATATTAATTAAATAAAACAAGGTGCTCATGCCTGTTATCCTAACACTTTGGGAGATTGAGGCAGGGGGATTGCTTGAGCCTAGGAGTTCAAGACCAGCCTGGGCAACATAGGGAGACACTGTCTCCACAAAAAAATTAAAAAAACATTAACCAGGCTTAGTGTCATGCACCTGTAGTCCCAGCTACTCAGGAGGTTGAGGCAGAAGGATGGCTTGAGCCCAGGAATGTGAGGCTGCAGTGGGCTGTGATCACGCCACTGCACTTTAGCCTGGTGACAAACCTTGTCTCAAAAAAAAAAAAAATTAAATAAGAAGTCTTGCAAATTCTACCTAAACGATAATGAAGTGAAATAATTAACACAAGTAAAACCTGGATTTTCCACTCCATCTCTATAAAATGAATTTTTTTTTTTTGAGACAGAGTCTCGCTCTGTTGTCCAGGCTGGAGTGCAGTGGCATGGGCTCACTGCAACCTCCGCCTCCTGGGTTCAAGTGATTATCCTGCCTCAGCCTCCCGAGTACCTGGAATTACAGGTGCGCACCATCACGCCTGGCTAATTTTTTACATTTTTGGTAGAGACAGGGTTTCAAAGGGTTGGCCAGGCTGATCTTGAACTCCTGACCTCAAGTAATCCGTCTGCCACGGCCTCCCAAAGTGCTGGGATTACAGGCGTGAGCCACCATGCCCAGCCTAAAAGTAATTTTATAAGTAAAATAAATAAACATATTTTGCATACTTCATCCAAATAAAAGACCTAATAGTGTGACTCAAGCAGAGGGACTATGGGAAAGGACCGAGGAGCACTGGCTGCCCAGGCGAAGCAGCACAGTCTGAGGAGCTCAGGCTTCAGCTTCCCAGCCTTTGTCCTCATGGTTTCCCCCTGCCAGGTAGCGCCACCCTTGGTTAACCACACAGCCCAGGGCCCCACCTCACCTGCTCCTCTGTGGTGTCGTCCACATCGACATCAAACAGGGAGCCCAGGTAGGCCAGGTGGAAGATGGCCAGGGCTCCAAAGAGCAAATTTAAGGCTCGCACCCCCAGGCCCTGTGGGGGACAGATGGATATATTTGGCAACTGGACCTACTCACTGTGTCCCACCTCCTCCTTCGTGGGGGAGCCCAGGGGACACACAGGGCACAATGGGTTCCAGGACTGAGAATGCCCAGGGTACTCCCTGAGATAGGGAAGAGATGGTTCAGGGAGCCTCCTATGGGAGTACAGAGGCATCCAAGGATGAGGGTACTGTTCACAGTGAGGGCATCCTGGGTTGGGGAGCTTCGAGTCTCCAGGCAGAGGAGGAAGAGTGGCAGGGCTTTGAGTCGGGGCTTTATAGTAATGAACGGGAGTCAGGTGGGAGACAAATATGAGGTTGTCTGTACTTCTTATTGCAAACAGAATGAAAAACACAAAACCAAACCAAACCAAATCCCCACCATGACCTAGCGAGCCCATGCCTCCCACCCATCTCCCCTCCCCACCCTACCTCTGCTCAAGCCACACTGGCTGCCTTGCTATTTCTCAAAGATTCCAGGCCCTCTCCTACCTCAGGGCCTTTCCACTGGGTGTCCCTCTGCCTGGAACGTTTCCCTCTCTCACCTCCTTCGGTTAAAGGCCTCAAATGTCACCTCACCAGGGAGGCTTCTCTGACCTCCCTATTTCAAATGGAAATCACCCCCATAAAGGAATCACCTTTTCCTTACGCATTTTCTCCTTAGCACTACTTGCAATCTGACACACTATTATTAGACTTTACTGACTCATTTTTTATCTACTGTCTGCCGGGTTAAAATGCTTGTCCCATAGTGCTGGGACTTCGGTCTGTTTCATTCACCATGTCTCCAGCACCTAGAGCACCAACAGGCACTTAACGGATGTTCATTGGGGGAAACAAATGCCAGGTGTGTATACAGCAGATGCTCGATAAATGCCTGTTAGGGAAACAGATGCTAGCGAATAGAGGAGAGGTTATGGGGATGGCTCAGGCACCAAAAGAAGAAGTTGGGCACCCTGAGACAGATACAAGGTAGAGACAGAAGGAACATTTTTGACGGGGAGTGTTGGGCACAAGGTTGCCCAGGCTGAACCCTCACCAAGCGATGCTGGTGTGAACAGTCTGGCGGGCACCGCTTTGACAAGACACAGGCACTGAGGATCCGAGCCAGGCGCTTCCGGAGGACTGGGGCAGTGGGGAGAGGTAAGGGGGTCAGGTTAGCCTCAGGGGAGGCTGGCTCCAGCCCCCGACCAACCTTCTATCCATCGGCTGAGCTGGGCCCTGCACTCACCATGCTCCACGTAAGTGATAAAAGCCAGGGATAGCAGGACCGCAGCCAGGTGGAAGCTGAAGCCCTGGGGGAGTGCAGGGGACAATGGAATGAGTGAGGAAGAGGCCCTGCCACCCACCCCCACCCAGCTTCCACCCTGATCCTGCTCCACCCTGCTCACATGTAGGAGGGCGCTGGCTGCATAGGTGACCAGGACAGCTGAGAAGGTCCCCAGGCGGAGAGCATTCTTGAAAACATCTGGAGGGGAAGAGATGTGGGACAAAATTCTCCTGAGAGTCCCCCAGCCCCTCCTGGAAGGCCATCGGCAGGATGAGAATACCCACAACCTGTTGGAGCCCCCAGGATAAAGTCCTTAGATGGCCTCAAACTTCACATGCCGGAAGCCCAGCTCCTGATCTTCCCCCGAGCCTGCTCCTCCCAGTCTCATCAAGTTCAGTCAATGTCAACTCTACCCTTCCAGTTCCTCAGGGCAAAAACCTGGGAATTACCCTTCATTTGCCCTCCCCAAACTCCCACATCCAAATTCAGCAAATCGTGTGAGTTCCACCTTCAGAATATGCCACAATCTGAGCTCTCCTCTCCACATCCACTGCCGCCACCACCATCACTGGCCTGGTGATGGCAGTGGCCTCCTCACTGCTGCATCCTTGCCCCCTCCCCTCAGTCTGTCCTCACAGCAGCCAGAGGGATCCTGTTGCAACCTGAGTCAGCCCAAGGCCCTCCTCAGCTTGGAGCCCTGCCATGGCGCTCGTCTCTCTCAAAGAAAAAGCCAAAGTCCTCTCTGTGGCCCACGAGACCCTCCAGGCCCTCCCTGACCTCATTGCCTGCCACTGGCCCCTGGCTCACTCTGCTCCTGCCCCCGCTGGCTTTCTTGCTGTTCCCCATGCACCAAGCAAGTTCCCACCTCAGGACCTTTGCACCTGCTGTTCCCGCATCTGCTACATTCCTCCCCCACATATCTGCACTCCCTGCTCCCTCACCTGCCTTGCGTCTTTGCTCCAATGTCACCTCCTCGGGGAGACTTGCCCTGGCTAATTTTTTACAATTGCAATACCCCACCCTCCCCACTCCTATCTCCTGCCAGCACTCCTGGATCACCTTTACCTGCTTTATCTTTTTTTTTTTTTTTTTACCATAGCACTTATCAACACCTGAGCTATTATGTATTTTTTTCTCTTATGTATCATCTGCCCCCCAGGAGAACTCAGCTCCACAAGGGTAGGGATTTTGGGTGCCTAGCACACGGAAGGTGCTCAGTAAATGTTGTATGAATGTATGAAAGGGCCTGGATTACCAACATAGCTGGAGTGGTGACTTGGTGACTCACAGTTATTTAGCCAATAAGACATAGGCAGGTTCCAGCTTGTGACAACTTCCACCATTGACCGAGGCAGCTCCACATTCAGTGGCTTAGACACCGTCAGGTCCCTGTTGGCAGAAGAGATATGCACATCCATTTGGGATCTCAACTCATCTGACCACCACACTTCTGTCTTGGCTGTTCCCTCCCTGGGAGCACCCGCCCTCCTCCCTGCAGCTCCTCTAGGCAGCACCCTGTGGGAGAGGGGGTCCCCAAGCCCTCCCACCATTCCAGGTGATCCTTCTTCTCGGTAAAGCCAGCCCCCGCCAACGTGGCTGTGGCCTCGGACAGAAAGCCCACAAAATAGTTGCTGAAGTGGAAGGAGACAGCACTCTCGTAGGCTCGCAGCCACCTGGGGAGAAAGGGGCAGGGGTGAGAGGCATCACGTTCAGGTCCCAACATGATACCCCACCACATGTCAGCATCCTGGGCCCCGCTCTGTAGACTCACCTTACCATGGTGCCCCTAGGGCCCCCAGGGGTCAGGAAGGCAGCAGAGAAGAAAGAAAAGAGAGTCAGAGAGGCCCTGGAGGCTGGTCTGAATTGTTCAGACAAGACAGACGAAATGTAACCGCAAAAAAGGTGAACTATGATGGTCACACACAGACATCCACCCTCAGGCAGTTAGTCTTATGTGGCTCAAACGGATGCATGAGCTGTCCTATAATATGGCATGTCTTATAATATGTCCTATAATGTGGCAGGCTCACATGGCCAGACGGCCAAAGCCAGCCACCATCAGAGGCCCGACTTCACAGACCTGCACCCTCTAACAGCCAGACACAAATATCAGACTCCCAGCCTTGCAGTGCTCTAACCTGACTCAGTGACCATAGGACAGCCAAAAATCCCTGAGCGGGGCACAGAGAACATCAAACACCCTGCTATGCACACACACACACCCCCTACTAGTTGCAATCAGACATGGTCAAAAACAGGCAGCATCTTGCATTGGAAAAAGTATAGGTTCTGAAGTTAGGCCTGGGATTCATGCCTGGCTGCTTAGCTGGGTGACACTGGTCAAGTCACTTGACCTTTTGGAGACTCATTTGGCATTAGACCTAAACAGCAGTCAGGGAGTGGGGCAGGGGCCATACGACCAAAGAGCCCGATCAAACCCTATATTCAAACCAGAGGCAGTCAGTCCTGTAGGCTGGCACAGACCAGAGTTGGGTACAACCCCTCAGCTAGACAACACCAAGCCATCAGGCAAGGCAGACACACAGGCAGAGGTAGCCCATGAACTCCACAGACAGGCATATGACAAGCCACAGTCAGATCCACTCCTGGCCAAAGCTACAAAAAATCACAGATTTATCTTATCCAATGACAGCCACGCACCCTATCATTGACGGTACAGCCAGACAGCCACTCACAGGCTTACATTCTGGAGGTCAGTGGCCAATAGACAAACAACCCATACATATCCCTAGCCAGAGTCACTGACAGGTTAAAGTCACCCAACGAACACATACTTGTCACTCTCCATGACAGTTATGTGACTCGCTTCTAACAGCGAGACAGCTGAACAGATGGACAGCCAGACACATAGTATGTGTTGGAGTGTCAGTCATAGAGAGTCACAGAGCCAAGCTTGGTCAGCCAGCCAGCCAGCCACAGTCTCTGTCTAGTCATGGAGTTGACGGTCAGACACACTTGGACACACAGAACCCATTGGTCATGGGCTCTGCCCCCACTCACGTCAGCCCCACTCCACGCGCCCTCACACCTGCCCTCATTTACCTGGCTTTGCGTTTCTTGCTGTAGTAACAGAAGACAGAAAGAAGCATTAAGAGACAGGCTCAGAACTGGGGAAACCGTGGGTTCCTACCCAACCCCCTCATTGCTGGGCAGGGGCCTCAAAGGCTGTGCTCACTTGCGAAGGAGGCGGTCACCATCGAGGGGGATGAAGTACGGGAAGAGGTAGGGGCCCACGCAAGTGGACAGCACAAGGCACAGCAGGGCCAGTGCCAGGCTCCGGGCCACCTTCTGCAGCCATCGGCAGCTCTGTAGGGATCAAGGCTCCATGAGTGCTGCCCCAGGGTGGCTCCCACAGTCCCTGCCCACCCATCCACTCAGGACCTCACCAGTGGGCGGCCTTGGACAGCTTGTAGGTAGCTGTGGAAGGATATCCAGGGCCCGAACACGATGGTGCCCACGAAGTAGAGGTAGCCCATGAACTCCACCGGCGAGGGCACCGCACCCACCTCGCCCCGGTCCAGGTCAAAACCCAGAGACACCGCTTTCATGGCCACAATCATCTGGGCCCCTATGTATGGTGCCCATGGTCAAGTGGATGGGCAGAGAGCAGATCAGCATGGCAGGGAGCAGGTGCATCAGGTGAGATGTGGTAGGAAAAGGGGGCACAAGGATGGATAGGTGGGCATGGGACAGATAGGCAGGTGGGCAAGGAAGCCCAGGACAGATAGATGCCCTTACTCCAGAGAGTCAGGCACGTACATGACACGAGACAGACAGACTTCGGGAAAATGCACAGTGGAAAGAGACACGGACCCGAGGGTAATGTGAGGTCTGCATGTGCAGTGGGGTGGGCAGGTAAAAGCAGGGGAGGAAAGGCACAGGGTGGGGGCAGTTAGGAGACACGGAGTGGGGCAGGGGGGTTGGGCAGGTGAGAGGAGCAGGGGCAGGGCTACCTACCTCGCATCTTGTGCCATGTCACGGTGTCTACCATGTGCATCTCACTGAGGAAAAAGGTGCTGGTCTTGGTCCCATGACACTCATGGCCTCTGAGACCACGGGGGATGGGGGAAGGGGGGACCAAGGTGCCCAGAGGGTTCTGCCTCCTCCTATCCTACAACAGTCTCATGGCAGAAAAATTCTCCCAGGCTTCCTCCTCCAGGGGGAGCCCATGCCCAACCTGTCCCTTACAGTCCTGTGAAAGGACAAATCTCCCAGATTCCCTTCTCCAGGGACACTCCACACCTTCCCTGTTCTGTTTCTCCTCATAGGCAAATGATTCTCCCAGACTCCCTTGTTTCTCCAGGGAATCTCACCACCCTCCCTGTCTTGGACAACTTCATCAGGGGCCTGGGGACCCGCCCACGCACTTCAGCCAACAGTGTGAGGATAAGGATGCACACTCATACCCCATGAGTAGGTAGATGAGGATGGTGACAGAGAGGAAGACGCCTCGATGGGAGGAATGTCGGCAGAGGAACAGCACGAGGTAGCACAGGAGGCTGAGCAGCACGACCCAAACCATGTGCAGCTGGAAGAAGTGGTAGAGGCTGAAGAACCCGCCTGCCACGGTGCTTGCATGCTTCAGGTAGGATGGCAACCCTTTGGGTGAAAGGGAGAAAGAAAGGGAGAGAAAGAACGAGAAAGAGAGAGAGAGGGAGTGGGAGGAAGGGAGGAAAGGAGGAAGGGAGGGAGGGAGGGAGGGAGAGAGGGAGAACAAGAAAGAGAAGGTTGGTGGGCTGGTAGGAAGGGGAGGATGACCTGGGCAGAGGGCGTAGCCAGGGCAAAGGCCTTCAGGCTGGAATGTAGTGGGATTGGAGGGGCCAAAGCAGGTGTTGGGGAGCTGGAGAGGGTGGCAGGGCCTGGGTTTAAAGAAAAGAAACATCTGTAAAGGGCATTTGGGGGACCCTGGAAGAAATTCAGATATCAATTTATATAGGATAACATTATTGTATCCAGATTCAATGTCTTGGGGGGTGATGGTGGAGGATGTGTTTGTGGGGGATGATGTCCTTGTTCTCAGGGGCCACACACTGAAGGATGTGAGGTACAGTGTCATGATGTCAGCAGGTTATTCAAGCAATTCAGGAAGATGATAGATAGATAGATGGATGGATAGATAGATAGATAGATAGATAGATAGAGCCAGCTAATGTGGCAAGATGTTGACAGAGAATCTGGTGGTGCATACGTGGGTGCTCATTGTACTATTTTTTCAACATTTCAGTAGCTTTGAAATATTTCAAAATAATAAACCTGGGAAAAAATAGAACATCCATTAAAAAAAAAAAAAGAAAAGAAAAAAGAAAGTGTAGAACCTTCGGATCTCAGATTTCCAGAAATCTCTGCCTCCTATAGGAATCTTGGGGACTTGGAATCTTTCATTAAGATACAGGCCTGCTATGACTGTGGAAACATTTCAGAATCCTAGAATCCAGAAAATGCATCATGCCCTGATTATAGAAATCCACAAACGCCAACATTTCAGAAGTCTAGAATGTGAGAATTTCAAATTGTCAGAATCTCCAAACCCTGTAATCACGGTACTTTGGGATTCCATAACCCTGTGACATCAGCATGGCAATGTCTTATAACCTTGGGATGTAGACATTTCAGAATCCCAAGATCCAAGAATCTCAGCTTTCCGGAATCCCAGAACCCAGGAATACTGAAGGGCATGGCTTGGCATGGCAGGATGTGGCTTGGTGTGGCGTGGCATGGGGTGGCTGGCATAGTAGGATGCAGTATGGTGGAATGGGGTTTGGCCTGGTGGGATGTGGTGGGGCTGAACGTGTTGGGGCCCAGCTTGGACATGCTGGGGCCTGGCAGGATGTGGCAGGGTAAGGTGTGGCTCGATACGGATGAATGTGGGAGGTCTGATATGGCCTGGCATGGTGGCGCACCGTATGGCAGGCACTTACCGAGCCTCCAGAGGAGGCGGCAGGCGAGGCAGATGGCAAGGAGCAGCCAGATCTGGTCAAGGCCCTGCTGGGCAGTAGGCAGGAGACAGCCTTGCAGTAGCTGCTGGAAAAATTCCTGGCGGCTGAAGGTGGCCATTGCGGACCCCCACGGATGGATGGCCAGATGGATAGATCTGTCAAAGCAGGGACACAGAGGGAGCGGGTGTCCGTGTGGCAGACCTCGCTTAAGGGATGGACTCCGACACTCACATTTCAGCTTGGGGCTGCCCAACCCATGTAAAGGCACGTACTGGAGGACTGGGGGAGGGTGTGAGAAGTCAGGTACATCAGACTGAGCCACCAGCTGTGTGCATGTGAGTGTTCGGCATGCACACGCACAGCCTGTGACCTGGAGTGAATGAAGGACCTCTGTCTCTCCAATGCTGTGAACAGTCCAGTCCGATGGTGATGGGATGGCATACATTTCAGGCCCATATATCAAATGGGGCGGGCGACGGGAAGGGGAATCCCTGGTTTCCAAGGTAGAGTCGCTCTGAGTGGAGGGCAGAGAGGGGGATTCTGTGACACTTGGGGGCCGTGTGCATCTCTCCTTGTATGGATGCAGCGGCGCGGGGCGGGGGTTTGTCCTGTATCCTCCGCGCGCCTCATCTCATCCCCACCCGGCGAGAGGCCGCCAACAAAGTCCTGCCCAGGTCTGGGGACTGCAAGGAGGTGGTGGCAGAGGACATAGCCGGAGGGAGAGTCGGAAAGGTGATGGGGAGGGGGTCCTAGCGCTCGCGCTACAGATCCACCCGGGGAGGCCGGCTCAGGGATGGGAGCTGGGGAGCCGCGTGCGCACTACTGGCGACCTACCTGGCAGGAAAGAAGCCGTGGTCCTGGGGACCGAGGACGCGCTGCCGCCGCCGCTGCCTCCTCCGGGCAGCCTCCCCCGCAGGCCGCAAGGCCGGGACCAGCAGCGGCTCCCAGGGCGGCGCGGCGAGCGGGCCCTTTAAATCCCGGGGCGGCCCGGCCGCCGGCTCGGCCAATGGGAGAGCGGGAGGGGGGCGGGGACGGGGACGCGGAGGAGGGGAGCAGGAGGATTGAGGGGAGCCGGGCGCGGGGGGACGTCGGCGCGCAGGACGTTCACGCCCGCACCTTTCCGGCCTGTGGCGGTTCCAGCCCCAGACAGTTTGCATCTGGAGGATTTCTGGCCATCCAAGAACAAACTTCCGAATCTCCAAATTTCCAAGCCTTGGAAGTGAGAAGGGAAGGATGGGGGTGGGAGGAGGGAAGCCGTTGCACCCCGAAATAGTCACCCGCGCAAGTCCTCTAAATACCGTGGTGTCCCTGTTTCACAGATGGGAAAACAAACCGAGATCTCTCCTTCTCCAACCTTTGAAAGAACCGAAGTAACTCCCAACCCTCCCCACCTCCTGGGACCGGCCGGCCAGGAACATTTATAAGTAATGACTGTGTCACCTAGGAACACAAATTAGGCTCCTGTGCTTCCCCTGGGGACGAGCTGTGAGTACTTGGCCTGTCGTCGTCGAGAAGTGATTTGCATGCTTAATTCCCCAGCAGACTCTTTGCTTCGAAGGTGACCCCAGCGACTAGTAAATGTTCTCTGTGAACTAGAGGGAGGCTAGTATGGAGCACTTAAAAGGGGGGGCATTTATAAAGCTCTTAAGGGCCAGGCTTGGTGGCTCACTCCTATAATCCCAGCACTTTGGGAGGCCAAGGGTAGGAGGATCGCTTGAGGTCAGGAGTTCGAGACCAGCCTGGCCAACATGGTGAAACCCCGTCGCTACTAAAAATACAAAAATTAGCCTGGCGTAGTGGCGCACGCTTGTAATCCCAGCTACTCTGGAGGCTAAGGCAGGAGAATCGGGAGGCGGAGGTTGCAGTGAGCCGAAATCGCACCATTGTGGGCTACAAGAGCGAAACTCCGTCTCAAAATAAATAAATAAATAAAGACTGGGAGTGGTGGCTCACGCCTGTAACCCAGCACTTTGGGAGGCCGAGGTGGATGGATCACCTGAGGTCATGAGTTCGAGACCAGGCTGGCCAATATGGCGAAACACTGTCTCTACTAAAAATACAAAAAAATTAGCTGGGCGTGGTGGCAGGCACCTGTAATCCCAGCTACTCTGGAGGCTGAGGCAGAAGAACCGCTTAAACCCAGGAGGTGGAGGTTGCAGTGAGCTGAGATCACGCCATTGCACTCCAGCCTGGGCGACAAGAGCAAAACTCCTTCTCCAAAATAAACAAACAAGAGCGAAATTCCTTCTCTAAACAAACAAATAAATAAAGAAGAAAGCACTTACACTGGCCCCATCTGCATCTCTATCTGCACCAACACTAAAGATTTATGTAGCACCCACCTTCTACCTACCCTACTGCTGCAATTTCTAGGCATTCCACTTTGTACCTAGGCTGATGAAGGGCCTATTTTTCCAAAAGAGCACTTACTGGGCACTTACTGCACTGCATGCTTAGCTGTGACATGGAAGGGAGAAGGAAGCCCAGGTCAAGCTGGACTCCACCCTGACCTGGGCAGCCAACTGAAACAGAATTTAATCAGATTAACAATGGCCTGTATGGAGCTGGGCAAGTCATGTTCACTCACCCGTCTCCAGTGTCCTTTTCAGTTAAACAAAAGAGTGGGGTTGGCAGTTTTTTGCTGGGAAACACCAATGGTAATTGAAGAGAAATGTATGTTTTCTCTCTATTCAACATGAAGTTAAGTGGAGTTCTAGCTCATAAATTAGTATTCATGTATTACAAACAAAAAATATTTAATACGGTAAGAATATGTATGTATAAGGAATAATAGCTTAGACCAGATACACAAATATCAATTCTTTTCCTTAACAGCAGAATACAGGACGTACATTTTATGAATTAAATTTCATTTTAATTTTTTTCTCAGTTGTCAAACCCACTCAAGTTGAGTCAACAATGACCCACAGCACCTACCAGAAATACTTCCCTCAAATGCAAGACCTGGCATTTAAAACTGGAAGATTCTTACCACATGTGCTCCTGGGCTTCGCAGACTTGATTGTTTCCATCTAGGCTTTTGACGTGTGTCACAAAGAAGTAGGATCTAGATGTTAGGATATATAATGAACATCTACAAATCAGTCAGAAGAGGACAAACAATACACTTGGCAATAGACATTGGGTACAAATAGGTAATTCACAGCAGAAGAAACTTGAGAGATGGTCAATATGTATAATATATGAAAAGATAACCCAATCTCTTTACTTCTCGGGGAAATGTAAAATTAAAACAACAGTGAGATATAATACCATTTTACATCTACCAGATGTTGTGCTTCATATTTTTATCACTGGAGCTTAGTAGAGGGTGGACACTCAACAAATGTCTGTGGTCGTTCTGGGTTGTGGATTCTGGGGTGTTTTAAATGAGCTCTCCATAATTAAAGAGATGCAAATTAACAACAATGATATACTATTTTTCACTTATGGGACTGATAAGAATGCCAAGCCTTATAATGATAACATATTTACTCTGTCTCTGTCCTGGTTTTTTTCTCTCCATATATGTACAGATGTAATTTTTATATATATACACATATATATGTGTATATATATATAAAATTTTTCTGAATGATACACAGTGATTTTTCTGAATTATTTGTTAGTGGTTGCAGATATGACACCCTTTTAACTAAATACTTCGGTATGAATTTCCTAAGAGCAAGGACTTTGTCTTTTTTTTTTTTAAGCATGGCTACCAGCATAGTATGAGGTTTCCATTGCTCCACATCCTCACAAATACTTGTTATCTGACTTTTTGGTTCTAGCCACCCTGGTGGGCATGTCAATAGTGTCCTTGTATAAGAAAAGGGAATCATAGGGTCACGAGATACATTCTGTTATCAGGTTTTTTTTTAGTCTCCTCCAATGTGGAACAATGTCTCCATCTTCACTTAACTTTCATGATCTTGATGTTTTGGGAGAGCACAGACCAGTTCTTTGGAAGAATGTCCTTCAATTTGGTTTTATCTGATGTCTCCTCATGATTAGATTTGAAATCTGCATTTTTGACAGGAATTCCACAGAAGTGACGCTGTGTTCTCAGCGTTATCAGGAGGCAGGAGGGTTCAGTTAGTCTCGAAATTGTTAGCATTGATCTTTTGGTTAAAGTGGTCTTCCAGTTTTCACCAGTATAAATTTACTATTTTTCCCTTTGTAATTTTTTTTTTTTTTTTTTGAGACAGGGTCTTGCCCTATCACCCAAGCTTGAGGGCATTGATACAATCATGGCTCACTGCATCTTCGAACTCCTGGGCTCATGTAATCTTCAAGGACTACAGGTGTGAGTCATCATGTCCGGCTAATTTTTAAATTTTTTGTGGAAACAGTCTCGCTATGTTGCCCAGGCTGGTCTTGGATTCCTGGGCTTAAGCAATCCTCCTGCATTGGCCTCCCAAAGTGCTGGGATTACAGGCATGATCCCCTTCTGTAATTAATAAGTAGCTTGTTGGGAGATACTTTGAGACTGTAACTCTGCAATTTTTTTTAAAATCAAACTTTTACTCACTAGATTGATTGTTAGAGTCACACTAGATCTCGAAGAAAAATTATGAGAGCTCAAGGTCAAGAAAGGAAGGGAGGGGGGTTCCAGGTCGCTCGCCTGACCTGGGCAAATCCATTGGTGGTTCTTGCCTGAAGCAATAACTACTCTGATGGTGGCCAAATAATGATTTTTCTTTTACACATATACCTGGGATTTTACTGTGAGGAAAAGCTTTATCTCTCTCTCTCTCTCGGACTTGTAAGATTCTTATTTAATTAAATTAAATTAATTAATTAATTTATTTATTGAAACGGAGTCTCGTTCTGTCACCTAGGCTGGAGCGCAGTGGCGCAATCTCCGCTCACTGCAACCTCCCCCTCCTGGGTTCAATGGATTCTCCTGCCTGAGCCTCCCGAGTAGCTGGGATTATAGGCACCCACCACCACACCTGGCTAATTTTTGTATTTTTAGTAGAGACGGGTTTCACCATGTTGGCCAGGCTGGTCTCGAACTCCTGACCTGAGGTGATCTGCCCACCTCAGCCTCCCAAAGTGCTGGGATTACAGACATGAGCCACTGTGCCCGGCCAGATTCTTACTTTGTTGATTGACTGATTGATTGTTAGGGTCTCACTGTGTTGCCCAGGCTGGAGGGCAGTGGCTCAATCATAACTCACTGCAGCCTACAACTCCTGGGCTCAAGTGATCCTTCTGCCTCAGCTTCCTGAATAGCTGGGGTTTTTAAAAATTCTTTTCTGGCCGGGCGCGGTGGCTCATGCCTGTAATCCCAGCACTTTGGGAGGCTGAGGAGGGTGGACGACCTGAGGTCAGGGGTTTGAGACCAGCCTGGCCAACATGGTGAAACCCCATCTCTACTAAAAATACAAAAAAATTAGCCAAGTGTGGTGGTGGGCGCCTTGTAATCCCAGCTACTCAGGAGGCTGAGGTAGAAGAATTGCTTGAATCCAGGAGGCAAAGATTGCAGTGAGCTGAGATCACCACTGCATTCCAGCCTGGGCAACAGAGCAAGACTCAGTCTCAAAAAAAGAAAATTCTTTTCTAGAGATGGGGTCTTGCTATGTTGCCCAGCCTGTTCCTGAACTCCTGGCCTCAAGCCATCCTGCCATATCACAGAGTGCTGGGATTACAAGTGTGAGCCACCATGCCTGGCCCCACACTAGATCTCAAAGAAAAATTATGAGAGCTCAAGGTCAAGAAAGGAAGGGAGGGGGGTTCCAGGTCGCTCTCCTGACCTGGGCAAATGCAGAGGGAAATTGAGAGATGGGAATGAGGTGCTCCTGGTGACAGGGTCTGTGAGGGTGCACACTCCAGGACACAGCAGCTGGACAGGGAAGATGAGGCTCCTTTAAGCTGAGACCTCAGTGCATGAGCCTTCTTGACGGTAGCCCCGGTGTGGGGGTTCCTTTATCCCTCACCTCAGCCTGGGATCTCACTGCCCCGTTCTACAGAGAGAATGGCAGGGCAGGGAGAGAATGAGGCCATCCTTCAGAGATGAGCATGTGCGTATCTTGCCAGGTAGTTCTGTGGCCTGTGCAGGGAGAACACTGTTGTAGCCGAGGTGAGCTTGGGGACGGGTTCTATGTCTGCTGGACATACCTCACCTTGGGACCAGCAGCCACAGTTTCCAGTTCCTATCCAGCTGCTAGCTTATGATGGGACTTTGAAGAAGTCAATCTGTCTAGACTTCGGTTTCTCCATCTGTTTAATGGTATTACTGATGCTCTAGACTCAAGGCCACTTAATTAGGAGTCTGTGGACTAGGGGCACGCAGAGATGGAGTTCCAAAGAGTCCTTGAGCTTGCAGCGAACTCTAGGTGCTGTCAAAATCCTCCAGCCAAAACCCCCCAGGAACACATGGGTGGTTGAACAAGTTGGGTTTATTGTCCATTGCAACAAGGGAGGGTGTACACTGTGGGGAACCATGGGGCATCTCAGTAAAAGGGAGTTAGAACTTATTATAGGATTGGGGCTTGTGTTCAGTGATTTGGGGGGTGGTTTAAGGAAGCAGGGCTTTGCTCTGGATAGGAAGTGGGGCTAATTCTATGATTGGATATCACAATAAATTTTATCTAGAAGGAGGACAGACTAACTAAAGTGGAGGCTAAAGTTGTTATTGGCCAAAAAAAAAAAAAAAAAAAAAAAAAGTGCATTATATAGCCAAGTCAGGGGATATTTAGTCATTTCTGTGGTGACATACTGATGACATACTGATCTTGTTTTTGTCTCGATCCATAACAATCAGAGTGGCCTTGTCTGATACTGATGTTTTGTGAAATTGTCCATGTTAACAGGAGGGCACTAAGGCCTAGCTGTGGGTAGCAAGCCAGCTCTGGGATGTCAGGGGCTGCTTGTCTTTCTCAGCATGTTCCTAGGGAGCGGGCTCTCAGCTTTCATCAGATTTTCTGGGAAATCTGGAATCTCACAGGGAATCAAATGTTTAGTCTCTAAAACCACTTGTAGCCAGACAGGTGCTGCCCATTTTACAGAGACTTCAACTGAGGCTCAGATGGGATAAGCAGCTCCTATGGCAATGTGAGGTCGTGTGTGTGTGTGTGTGTGTGTGTGTGTGTGGCGTAGGCAGCAGAGCCTGTGACAATGGTGAAATTAAATCACTCTGTAAAAAACAGTCTTTGTGAAATTAAATCCCTCAGTCTTAAAACCAACACAGACTTAGATGTCAGCAAGAAAGACTGGTTTCTTTTGCAAAGATCAGCTTTTCTTATTTGTGCTTTTTAAAAAGTCGTTTTTACAACCCTGATGAGGGGGAATTTGACATCTAACAAAAATGCATGTTTTTCTTCTGCACCAGCACTCCCACTTCCAGCAATTTACCCTGAAGATACTCCCCCAAACAGTGAAAATACAAATGCACAAGGTTATTTATTGTGGCATGGTTTATAATTGCAAAATATTGAAAACAATATCACTTCCTATACATAGGCAGTGGCTGAATAAACTGTGGTGCAGTCACACAATGGAGTCCTAAGCAACTGTAAAATGATTGAGGAAGACATCTATGAACTGAGGAGGAATGATTTCCAGGACATACTGTTTTTTGTTTGTTTGTTTGTTTGAAACAGAGTCTTGCTCTGTTGCCTAGGCTGGGTGCACTGGCATGATCTCAGCTCACTGCAACCTCCACTGCCCGGGTTCAAGTGATTTTCCTGGCTCAGCCTCCCAAGTAGCTGGGACTACAGGTGCACGCCACCACGCTGGGCTAATTTCTGTATTTTTGGTACAGATGGGGTTTCTCCATGTTGGCCAGGCTGGTCTTGAACTACTGACCTCAGGTGATCCTCCTGCCTCAGCCTCCCAAAGTGCTGGAATTACAAGCGTGAGCCACTGCACCCAGACAGGACATACCGTTTTTGTTTGTTTGTTTGTTTTTGGTTTTTGACGGAGTCTTGCTGTTGTTGCCCAGGCTGGAGTGCAATGATGCGATTTCAACTCACTGCAACCTCCGCCTCCTGGATTCAAGCGTTTCTCCTGCCTCAGCCTCCTGAGTAACTGGGATTACAGGCGCCCACCATAACGTCCAGCTAATTTTTGTATTTTTAGTAGAGACGGGGTTTCATCATGTTGGTCAGGCTGGTCTTGAGCTCCTGACCTCAGGTGATCCACCCGTCTCGGCCTCTCAAAGTGCTGGGATTACAGGCGTGAGCCACTGCGGCCGGCCAGGACATGCTGTTAAGTGGAAAAAGCAAAGTGCAAAAAAGTAAATATAGGATGCAAGCATTCATGTAAGAAACAAGATGATATAAGAAAACATACATGCATTTGTTTATCTTTACAAAAAGAAACATTGGAAGGATAAAGCAGAAACTATTGAGATTGGTTTCCTAGAGGGAATGGATGAGAGGGATAGAACGGAGAAGTTACAGTGACATTTCTCTGAGTAGACTTTTTGGCCTAGTTCTGACTTTTGAACCCATCTTGTTTCAAATACCTTAAAAATAAATAAAATTAACAAGGATAGGGGAAATTACTATCAGTGGGGATGTAAAATGGTACAACAGCTGTGGAAAACAGTATGGAGTTCCGGCCAGGCCAGGTGGCTCATGCCTGTAATCCCAGCGCTTTGGGAGGCCAAGGTGGGCAGATCACTTGAGGTCAGGAATTCAAGACCAGCCTGGCCAAGATGGTGAAACCCCATCTCTACCAAAAATTAAAAAAATGGCCAGGTGTGATGGCACGAGCCTGTAATCCCAGCTACTGGGGAGGCTGAGGCATGAGAATCGCTTGCATCTGGGAGGCGGAAGTTGCAGTGAGCCGAAACTGTACCACTGTACTCCAGTAGTCTGGGCAACAGAGTGAGACTGTCTCAGAAAAAAAGAAAAAAATTAACCAGGCACAGTGGCATGCACCTGTAGTCCCAGCTACTTGGGAGGCTCTAGCGGGAGGATTCCTTGAGCCTAGGAGTTCCAAGCAGCAGTGAGCTGTGATTGTGCCACTGCACTCCAACCTGAGTGACAGAGAAAGACCCTGTCTCTAAAAATAAAGCAGAAAAAGATCCAGTTTGATATCACTTCCCAGGTCGGGGAGACCCTTCCTACCTCTTGCTTCTGGGATTCCCACACCCTGGGCAGACCCGTCTCCATAAACCTTATCACACAGAAGTGTCTGTCTCCCCACTAGGCAGTGCTGCATCTCTGTGCTGTCTGCAACCTCCAGCACCTGCACTAGGCTCAGCATCTAGACAATGTCTGGCAAGCGTTGACTACAGGACTCTGTCAACCAGTGAATAGCAGGGGTGACGAAGGATTGGGTGCTGGCCTCTCCCTGCCTGGAGAGTGCTTGAAATGGGGCCGCCATAGGACTTTGGGTTTTGGGGGGGTGCTCCTCATCCTGCAGCCCTGTTGTCCTTGGTTTTCTTTCCTTTCTCTCTTTCTTTCTTTCTCTCTCTTTCTTTTTCTTTTCTTTTCTTTTCTTTCTTCCTCGGAGTTTCGCTCGTTTCCCAGGCTGGAGTGTAATGGCACGATCTCGGCTCACTGCAACCTCTGCCTCCCAGGTCCAAGCGATTCTCCTGCCTCAGCCTCCCAAATAGCTGGGATTACAGGCATGCACCACCACGCCCAGCTAATTTTGTATTTTTAGTAGAGACGGGGGCTTCCTCCATGTTGGTTAGGCTGGTCTCAAACTCCTGACCTCAGGTGATTCACCCGTCTCAGCCTCCCAAAGTGCTGGGATTATAGGCATGAGCCACCGTGCCTGGCCGCTCTTGGTTTTCTACCCTACCTTACCTGCAAACTGCTGCCCTTCTTCCTTCTAGAGCCAGCTGAGGTCTCCCCACAGCTCCTGGCACCCCAGGGCCTCCTGGCATATATCATCCCCTGACCCGATTTCCTCTGGCACCCTAAGATCTGACTGCACTACTCTCACACCAAGCTATCAAGGCTGAGGACTTTTCCTGACCAAGTCTGACACCTGGAAGGTTGGCAGTCCTTGGCAGAGGGATTGGTTCACTACTGAGCCCCATCTCCCCTGCCTGGGGTGTCATTCTTAGGACACATCCTCAATTGTCCTCCTGGCTCTTACTCCCTGTGAAGGACAACATCATTTGACAGAGCTAACCGCACCCAGTGCTCCTGGCAGAGGCCTTGGGATGGTTTCTTAGCATAAAAATTCAGCTACACTCAGGAAAATTCAGAAGCTGCTGCCCTTGAAGAAATTCTTTTTTGTTTTGAGACAGAGTTTTGCTCCGTCGCCCAGGCTGGAGTGCAGTGGCACACAATCTCAGCTGACTGCAACTTTTGTCTCCCAGGTTCAAGCAATTCTCCTGCCTCCTGCCAAGCAGCTGGGATTAAAGGCACCCGCCACCAAGCATGATAAATTTTTGTATTTTTGTAGAGACGGGGTTTCACCATGTTGACCAGGCTGGTCTTGAACTCCTGACCTCAAGTAATCCACCTGCCTTGGCCTCCCAAAATGTGGGGATTACAGGCGTGAGTCACTGCGCCCGGGCCCCTTGAGGAAATTCTTAGAGTCCCGACTGGAAGTGGCTTTGACCTTCTGGTCCTCTTCCCTCAGCAACGTGGCCATGCATCCTGCAAGCCCTTCAAGCGCTTCAGAGCCAGGTAAATTGGGGTGCACATGCCTGATTCCCCTGACCACGTTGTTTCCCTGGTATGTGTTCCAAAAGCGTGCGGTATGGACCAGAATTTATGCTTCGATCTGTACACCCAGCAGACATCTCAGCATCCCACTGTCCATCTGTCCATCCATCTCAGGGACAGTTTCTGTAAATTGTGTTCTTCCTGAGGTCTTTTTCTTTCTTTGAATTGCAGGCTGGGGGTTGGCACATGTGTCTCTTTGGGGCCTGGAGCAAGAGCGGGCTGGCTACCCCATGCCAGCTACTCCAGGCCTCTGACTACACTCTCTGGGTGCTGGCTCTTTTGCTCAAAAGCCATCCCTGGCACCCCGGGGCTAGAAATTAAAGCCCTTGCTCATCTTCCAAGTGCCAACTTCTTTTATTTTATTATTATTATTTTTGAGACAGTCTCACTTTGTTGCCTAGGCTGGAGTACAGCAGCGTGATCTTGGCTCACTGCAACCTCCACCTCCCAGGTTCAAGTGATTCTCCTGTCTCAGCCTTCCGAGTAGCTAGGATTACAGGTGCCCGCCACCATGCCTGGCTAATTTTTGTATTTTTTGTAGAGATAGGGTTTCACCATGTTGGCCAGGCTGGTCTTGAACTCCTGACCTCAGGAGATCCGCCTGCCCCAGCCTCCCAAAGTGCTGGGATTACAGGCATGAATGAGCCACTGTGCCTGGCCCAAGTGCCAACTTCTGTCTCAGCCCTTCATCCACCCTGTGCTTCAACCATACTCATTCTCTCTTACACCTCCCAGGGTTTACCTACGCCGTTACCACCTCCAGGAATGTCCTTCCTCTTCCTCTTTCCTGGCAACACCAACAGATCTGTCAGCACTTGGCTAAAATGTCAGGGTCATAATCAGATGTTCCCTGGGGTAACCACAGCATTGATCACAGAATCATGCAGTGAGATTTGCCTGTGGATGTCTCTCCAGTTGGACTGGGAGGGCTGAAAGAGCAGGAGGGGGTATGACTCATCTCCATGCTCTCAATGCATGGCACAAAGCTGGAGCCACAGCAGTGATCAGTTACGTGGGTGTGCGGATGGCTGGCTAGATAAACAGATGAATGAATAGGTGGGTAAGTGGGTGAATCATGGGTGGATGAATGGGTGCAAGGCTAAGTGAGTGGTTGAGCAGATGAACTGTGGGTATCTACAAGAAAGAGCGGGTCCATGACAATTCTAATGTTCTAACCTGCTCCGTCTGCTTCCCGATCCTCCTCTCTGACCCTCTCACACAGAACTCATCCTTTATGGTTGGATGAACTGACCTCCCTCTGCCAAGAAATCAGTGTTAGGAACAGACGCTCGATGAATATACACCTACACAACAGCTTTGCAGCAGAGCTGAACTGACAGGCTGATAGCTAGACAGACAGGTCCCTCAGAGGAGGGGAGCAGAAGAGCCGGGAGCTCAGATGCGCCTGGGAGGGCCATCTGCTCTGAATGGAGACAGAACATGGGAAGGAGGCTGCTGTCTCCTCCTGGGGCTGCCTTTGAGCTGCCTGGTCCATTGAGTACTTGGCACACTCCCTGACATCTCCCCATCCTTTTGCCACACGGCCCTGAATCTCACTAGAAGATTAAGTCACATCCAGCGAGGCTTTGCCTTCTTCAGGCAGACTCTGCTGCTTCTGGTAGTCGTTGACATTTTAGTATAAATTGCCTTTTAATCTGTCATGGGAGGCAGAATTTCTGAGTTTAGGAGTGATGGGGTAACTTTACAGCATAAAGCTGAGCACCTGAAAGTGGTAGGCAGAGAAGGACTAAGGCTGCCAGTGGTTTTACTTAAGGATTCAGTGGTGGCATGCATTCCCTTTGCCAACTCAGCACCTCTTTCCTCTTCTATGAAAGACCACCTTCTTTCTTTCTTTTTTTTTTTTTTGAGATAGGGTCTCGTTCTGTCACCCAGGTTGGAGTGCAGTGGTGTGATCATGACTCACTGCAGCCTCTCACTCCTGGGCTCAAGAGATCAGCCTCCCAAGTAGCTAGGACTACAGGCATGCACCACCACACCAAGCTAGTTTTTGTATTTTTTGTAGAGACGGGGTTTCCCTATGTTGTCTAGGCTGATTTTGAACTCCTGGCCTCAAGTGATCCTCCTGCCTCAGCCTCCCAATGTTCTCGGATTACACATGTGAACCATCATGTCTGACCTCCATTTTCTTTTTTTCTTTTTTGAGATGAAGGCTCACTCTGTCACCCAGGCTGGAGTGCAGTGGCACGATCTTGGCTCACCGCAACCTCTGCCTCCTGTGTTCAGGTGATTCTCCTGCCTCAGTCTCCCATGTAGCTGGGATTACAGGCGCCCGCCACCACGCCTGGCTGATTCTGTATTTTTAGTAGGGACAGGGTTTCACCATGTTGGCCAGGCTGGTCTTGAACTCCTGACCTCATGATTCACCCGCCTCAGCCTCCCAGAGTGCTGGGATTACAGGCGTGAGCCACCGCACCCGGCTCGACCTTCATTTTCTTTTGGCAACCCCCTTCCTCCTCACCTCACTCCAGTGCATGTTGTTCTTGTGGGGCTAACTCCTCCACCTCCCTGCTCCCACCTATATCTTCAGGAGTGGACTCATGACTAGACCAGCCAATTAGAGCAATCTGTCATTGTGACCACAGGGTCAGGCATGGGTGTGACTCAAGCCAGGCCACATGATCTAAAGCTGGAACTGAAGGGGAAAAGGCTTTGCTGCCCTCTGGGACTCCTTGCTGTTTAGGGATAGGCGAGGCAGCCACCACCTGGGAGAGCCTCCTGAGGGCCAAACTTTCAAAGATGAATCAGGCCTCCCAGACAGACAGAGAGAGAGAGAGAGTCCTCAGACACGCTGTGCATGGCCAAAGCTCACTCTGTCCCAGGTCTCTTCTATTACCTGAGTATTCCCTTTTACCTTAAGCTGGTTTGACTGGAGTTTCTGCCACTTACAACTCACAGAACCCTGAAGAATACATACATTTTCCTGCCCTCTCAGCCCACATGGGGTTATCATCCCATTTTGCAGATTGGCCCTCTGAGGTCACAGCATGCCAGCCACAGAGGAGAGTCTGGACTGGAAGGGACCCCACAGGCCACTGAGTCCATCCCCCCGACCCAACCCCCCAAAGTTCCCCAGGTAAGTCTCAGGGGTGGTCTGGCCGCAAACCTCCCCTTCACTGGCCACAAAACTTGGGCAAGTTGACTCTCAACTTGCTGGGCAGCTTCCCATGCTGTGGCGGGGACTGGGTTTTCCCTTTGTGTCTGGTGTACTTTGTCTCCAATGGCAGGGCCTGGACTGGGAGAGGGTCAGCCTCCAGCCGTTACACTCTTGGAGAACATTGTTCTTCCCCAAAAGGTGGCTGCAAAGGTCTTCAGCAACTCACAGGTCCGAAGTGCCCATTGTGTAGATGGGGAAACCGAGACCCTAAGAGGTGATTTCTCCTAGGGCACCCCACCATTTCCTGTCAGGAACTCACCACTCCTTGTGCTCCTCCTTTGTGCCTTGGGCCTCAGGATCTCCTGGATAGCAACATGGGGGTTCCAGAGAGCAAGCCAGGCCTGTCTTCCTTGACCAGGAGTCTGAGCTCCTTGATCCATCAACCCGGGGAACACTTGGGTGTTTCATCCAAGGATGGAGCAGCTAGGTCCTGCTAGGCCAGCATCTCGAGGGGGTCCCAAGCATCCCTTCAAAAATGTCCACCACTGGAAGTTCTGCAAACCTAACAGACCTAATGACTAACAGCTGATATATATTGAGCGCTTAATCTGTGCCGGGCAATTTGAAGAGCTTCATGTCCATGATCTCATTTAATCTTCTCCACATCATATAAGGCAGGAACTGGAACTACATTTTAATAGATAAGGAAGCTGGGGCCCAGCAGTTGAAATAAGATGCCTAGAATAAAGCTTTCCTATGGTCACCACCAGCATAGCATTTCAGGATGGCAATGGGGGCATTTAAGCACTTCCCCTGGCCAGGACCACTTGGGGTGGGGTGGACGGCTGGTTGTGTCTTCGGTCTGAATCAAGGCACAGCACAGAGGGTGGGACCTGACAGATGAGCCCCTCATCCCAGAGGGTCACTCCATATCCCCATAGTGGAGGTGTGTCACAGCCCCCCATTCCATTCCACACCCGGGCAGAGCACATCCCCTTCCTTCCGGGAGCAGGGCAGCGCCCAGAGTACCTTGAGTTCAGCTCTGCCTTCCAGTCCCAGTCCATGAGGGTCACTTCAAGCAAGTCCCTTCTCCCCGCGCTTGGTGATCTCATCTGTACTGTGAGCTGGTAGATGCAATTAAAAAATTATGTCCAAAATGGTAACATCACGACTCCTACTAATATAAAGTGAACATGTGTCAAAGATTTTTAGATCATTTATTTATTTTTGAGACAGAGTCTCACTCTGTCACCCAGGCTGGAGTGCAGTGGTGCAATCACAGCTAACTGCAGACCTTGACCTCCCTGGGCTCAGGTGATCCTCCCACCTCAGCCTCCTGAGTAGCTGGGACTATAGGCGCTCACCACCACTCCCAGCTAATTTTTGTATTTTTTGTAGAGACAGAGTTTTTCCATGTGGCCCAGGCTGCTCTTGAACTTCTGGGCTGAAGCGATCCACCCGCCTCGGCCTCCCAAAGTGTTGAGATTACAAGCATAAGCCACCACGCCTGGCCCAGATAATTTATGATTGAGGGAACTCGTAAGATGTTACACTAGGCTCAGAGGAGAATCTGAAGAACAAACATATATAAACTCCCAGAGATACTGCAATGGATTTGCCAATAGATGCAATATAATATCTGGAATAATCTTTTTCTACAGGATAGAGATCAGTTGTATCTCTACAGGACAAAATTCATTTATTATGGACGGGAATTATCAGTCCTGCACAGGTTAACTTCTCTCTCTACAGAGGTGCAAAATGGCCCAGCCAAAGACAAAAGTGCAGCCCGCTATAGAATCAGATAAGCCGTAAGGGGGTCGGGTAGACCATACCCAGTGTTCCATTGAAAGGACATCTTGGAACTAGTTTTGTCCATTTAAAAGGTTTTTAAAATATTTCCTGATAAGCATAGGGCTGCGCTAGACAATGGCTGAGTATTTTTTTCCAGCTCAGAGACATCCCCGGTGAAGGCATGCCTGGCTCTGGGGCCATGTTCATTTTCTGCGAATGTCCAGATTTCCTTTGCCTTTAAAAACCTGGACACTGAGGGGCGCCACTAGTTCACATAATGCCTGTGTGAACTTTAGAAAAGGATGCCTCTTCCTCCTGATGGACACAGCCCCAAGCCAGGCCCCAGCGATGCTAGAGGAGCCCAGGCTGCGTTTCTGTTCCCAGTGTCTTCTGTGGCCAGGCAACTTTTGTTAGAGCACAGCCTGCACAACTGTGCCCAGTGGCTTGTGGCTGCCTGACGTTCTGCAGTCAGTATTGTTGACCTTTTGGAGGATCTAAAAAAAAGCCATTGGCTCAGAGCCAGGTGTGGTAGCTCGCACTTGTAGCTGAGGTCAGAGGATCAGTTGTGAGATCAAGGCTGCAGTAAGCTATGATTGTGCCACTGCATTCCAGCCTGGGTGACAGTGTGAGACCCCTCCAGCTCAATCTCTGGAAAAAAAAAAAGAAAAGCCATTGGCTTGGGGTTGAAGTGGGGGCACAAGAAGGTCTTGACCCTGCACCTGGGAGCTTTTAGGGGTGAAGCTGATCAGGGCTGGGGTGCCATGACTGGAAGGGGAGATTTGTGTCCATGTACCCCTAGGGGCCCATGTGTGGGAATGCTCATGTATTCAGCTGTGCCAATGGGCTTGGATCTTGGTGTCTGTGCAAGTACACCCTTAGGGGACCACTCTACATCTGGGCCAGCTTGGAATTCAGGAGCAGCAACATCCTTCTCCAGCTGGGGTCAGGAGGAAGGTTGTGGGTCCCTGTGCCTCCCTTGCTATGTTCAGGTGGGTTGGTGGGGGACCAGGGTTTGTGGTGGAAGTGCCCCCTCCTAGCCCAGGGTTTCAACCCCACCAGGCTTCCCCCATGCTGACTGTCCTGTGGCCATGGCTCCCCCAGCCCATTTCCAAGCTTTGCCTCTGGGGAAGCGGCAGAGGAGCAGGAGGGTGGCCCAATCTTGGGGAGCAGCTGCCCACTGTCCATGGGCTCCTCTCTCAGGCTAAATGCTTCCCGGGGCCTGGGCTGCAGACAGGCAGGCCATGTGACAATGGAGAAGACCGAGGACCAGAAAGGGCAGGCAGTTTACCCTGGGCCCCAGGGGCCTGTGGAATCCTGGACAGTTCTTTTCTTTTCTTTGTTTTTTTTGAGACAAGAGTTTCACTCTTGTTGCCCAGGCTGGAGTGGAATAGCATGATATCGGCTCAATGCAGCCTCTGTCTCCCGGGTTCAAGCGATTCTCCTGCCTCAGCCTCCCAAGTAGCTGGAATTACAGGCATGTGCCCCCGCGCCTGGCTCATTTTGTATTTTTAGTAGGGACGGGGTTTCTCCATGTTGGTCAGGCTGGTCTCGAACTCCCGACCTCAGGTGATCCACCTGCCTCGGCCTCCCAAAGTGCTGGGATTACAGGCGTGAGCCACCAAGCCCAGCCTGGACAGCTCTTTAAGCCTAAACTGCCTGTTACAGGGACAGAGGGAACCACCTCGCCCCTAGCTCCAAACTCTGGTTCATCTCTGGGCTCCTCCAAGGCCTGGGTACTTGGTCTTCCACAAATGATAAAAGATCTGGATGCAGCTTCCTGGCTGAGCAAACACTGTTTTCCCACTCCCAGACATTAGTCTTCTGAGTGCCCCTTGTCGTCTGTCCCCCTACCCCATCCCTGCAGTCCAACTCCTCTCCATTGCTGTGGGCCCCTTCACTGCCTCTTCCTACCCCTCCCCTCTAGGAAGCCTCCCCTGAGCCTCCAGGTCCAAGTGTTTTCTCCCTAACCCTAGCCCTAATCCCTGCTCCCAGGGGCTTCTTGACCCCTCTGCTTCCTATCATGGTGGCTCACAAGCATTGCTCATCTTCCCAGCCCTCTGGAGCCTGGCCACATTGTCTCTGGGGGCTGAAAGAAGGAAGGGGTATTTTCTAAGCTCTAGCTTTGTCTCGGATAACAAGGTTTGAGACAAGTAAAATGGTCCTAAATTTCACTCCCTTAGCTCTGCTGAAACCAGGATTCATGGAGGTAGCGCATCCCTTGGTTTTCTTTATGATCCCCAGCCAGGTGGAGGTGGAGGTAAATCTGTACACAGATCCCCCCATGGTGCTACATATGCATGCATGAATGCCATCTCTGGTCCCCCAAGGGTACACGTACACAGGCACCAAGATCCAAGGCCATTGGCACCACTGAACACATGAGCATACTCACACATGGGTTCCTAGGGATACATGTACACACATGCCCAGACCCAGGTCCTTGGACACACTTGAAGCCATGTGCACACACATGCATGGGCGTCTAGAGTTACACATGCATACATGCACACATACACACACACACATACACACACACACACACACACACGGGCACCCTGAGGTACCTGTACACAGATGCCGAGGCCTGGGTCCATGGGCATACCTGATCACATCCACACACCCATGCATGTTCATACAGGGTATATGTTCACAAATACCCAGACTGAGGCCCATGGACAAATATGCACCTGCAGTATACACTCACACCTTTATGGGCATCCAGGGGATATATGTACACAGACAGCGAGACCTGAGCCCATAGGCACACATGCACTTTTGCACACACACATGCATGGTGCCCAGAGGTACATGTGTACAGAGACCACAATCTAGGTTCCTGGGCACTTGTGCATCTGTGCACACACACACGTGGGAAATCCCTGCAGCCATGCATACAGCATGCCCATGCACAGGCTCCCAAGAGTACATGTGCACGGACATCTATGCCCAGGCCCGTGTGTACCTGTTTACTCACACTTGCACAGGGGTAGGTGCCCAGGGGTATACATGCATAGATACTTGACTTACCAACTTGGGCCAATGTGCTTCTCCCCACTTACGCACTCACACACAGCCATGCATGTGCACCCTGGCATACACGTGTATACACACAGACACAAACACTCAGTGTAGCACCCACGGACTTTGCACATAGACTCTCACACATAAGTACACCCTCACGCATATGCACAATTGCTTTTCACAAACACCCTTGTCACGAACAGGTCCCCATGTGCCTGCTGCACCCTAGCATCTACATGAGAATGCACACTTGAACTTGTGTTGCCCACATGCACTTATAACCATACCTGCATTCAAAACAGCAAAGCGTGAATGCACACGCATGTGCCATGTATGTATGGATGCACAAAAGGACTGTCAATGTGCACACACACGGGCATAAGCACACCATGCACTCCTGCATAACTTCACACGTGCTGGTACGCACACACCTATGTGCAGGCATGCATACCAATTGTCCCAAGGCTCTTCTTCACCAACGCTGCATAACTGCTGATGGCTCCCAGCTCTGGCATTGGGCAGAACTTTCTTGTGAGGTACAGGCTGTGACTCATAATTCACTCCAGCTTTCCTCAGCTCCTTTGCCATCTAGAGAGACTCAGAACACTTGCCGCTTCCCTCGGGCTGCCACCGAGCCTGAGATGACACCACACCTATTCTCCTGAACCAAGGCATGAGCTCTAAAGCTGCATACGTGTTCTGCAGGGGGAGCAACCTGGCATGAGCCAGGTGTGGGTGGAGTGTTAGAGGAAGCCTCGGGGCAGTTCTGAAAGCTTCCCAAGCAATTGTTAGTCATTTTGTAATGTGGCGGAGGATATTCCATGGACACCACCCCCAGAACCTGTAGGAGTGCCACGGATTTCATCCCAGGCTTGCCCTGGGCCCCTCCTGCTGCCCCAGAGCCCCCTTCAGCTAGACAAGGAGGATGTACTGAATTTTCCTTCACTTGAGCACTGGCTCCCCTCACAGCTGGCCAACATGAGTCTCCTGAAATCAGCCTTGAAGCTGAGAGGCAATTAGCTGCTTGGACTGCCTTAACAAAATACCTCAGACCGAGTGGCTTAAACCACAGACGTTTATTTTCTCACAGTTTTGGAGGCTGGAAGTTCAAGATCGAGGTGCTGGTAGGGTTGGTTTCTGGTGAGGCTTCTCTTTCTAGCTTGTAGGCAGCCACCTTCTTTCTCTGTCCTCACGTGGCTTTTCCTCTGCGTGCCCACAGGGAGAGAGGGAGGGCGCTTTGGCGTCTCTTCCCTCTCTAATGAGGACACCAGTTCTATCAGATTAGGACCCTGCCCTTATGGCCTCATTTAACCTTAATTACCCTCATCTCCAAATACAGTCACATTGGGGATTAAAGCTTCAACAAAGGAATTTGCTGAATTCACAATTCAGTTCACAGCAGACAACAAAGGGAGCGCTACTTTGAGCAGTTGAGGGAGGCCCCGGTACCGCCTTTTCCTCAGGTGCATTCCTGAGATGCGTCTGTGCAGAAAGGAGAGGAGTAAGGACAGGCATGAGCACAGACTCTCTTGCAGAAATAGAAATCGTTATTGCTTGCAAAGTACTGCACGTTTTATTTGTTTTGTTTTGTTTTTTGTTTTTTCTTTGCGACAGGATCTTGCTCTGTTGTCCAGGCGCGAGTGCAGCGGCATGATCTCAGCTCACTGCCGCCTCAACCTCCCAGGCTAAAACTATCCTCCCACCTCAGCCTCCCAAAGTGCTGGGATTACAGGCATGAGCCACCATGCCTGGCCAGTACTGCACATTTTCCAAAAGTTGTAACTTAAATTTAAAGAGTTATAATTTACATACAATAAAGTTCACCCTTTTGGCATACAGTTCTCTGGCTTTTGACAAACAATAACAGTTGAGTAGCCAACACCACAGCAGCCAGAGGGATTCTGTTGCAACCCGAGTCAGCTCAGGGCCCTCCTCTGCTCAGAGCCCTGCCGTGGCTCTCATCTCTCTCAGAGAAAAAGCCAAAGTCCTCTCCGTGACCCACAAGGCCCTCCGGGTCCCCCTTGACCTCACCGCCCGCCACTGGCTCCTTGCTCACTCTGCTCCTGCCCCGCTGGCCTGTTCCTCAAATGTGCCAGGCACATCAGGGCCATTGCCTTAGGGCCTTTGCCTTTCTTTCTTTTTTTTAGACAGAGTCTTGGCCTATCATCCAGGCTGGAGTGCAGTGGCACAATCTCAGCTCGCTGCAACCTCCAACTCCCAGGTTCAAGTGATTCACCTGCCTCAGCTTCCCAAGTAGCTGGGATTACAGGTATGCGCCACCATGCCCGGCTAATTTTTGTATTTTTAGTAGAGATGGGGTTTCACCATGTTGCCCAGGCTGGTCTCAAACTCCTGACCTCAGGTGATCTGCCCACCTTGGCCTCCCAAAGTGTTGGGATTACAGGTGTGAGCTACCACAGCCGGCCCTTCGCCTTTCCCTGGATCACTCTTCCTCTAGATACGCCCTTCTGGCTCACACTGACGGGGAAGAACACACTCCTGGGTTTACACTGACTGCTATAGGGACCTTCCCAAGGTCACACAGCCTGGGGTGTGGATCCTCTTGGAATCACACAGGTGAGGGTGGTGTAGACACTCATGATGTTACTAGATTTTGGAGTAAGAAATCCTGGGGTCATGCTGATTGTGGTGTAGCCACTCCTGGGGTCACGGAGAGTAGGGTGTGGCCACTCCTGAAGCATCACAGACTGGGATGTGTTCTCTTAGGGTCATACAGATTGGTGTGTGGGCAACACTGGAGTCACGCAGACTGGAGTTAGGGTAACCTCTTGGATCACCGAGTTTGGGGTGTGGACACTGGGGTCACACAGTCTGGAACAAGGACATGACTGAGGATACATAAACTGGGAAGTCGGCACCACTGTGGTCAAGTGACTGTGATGTGGACACTCCTGGATTCCCATAGGCTTGGCTGGGGACACTCCTGTGGTTACACCACTTGTGAAGCAGACTCTGCTGGGGTCACACAGACCTAGCTGTGGATATGCTTCATCTGCGTGATGGGGGGGTGGTGAATGCCCCGAGTCATAAAGATTGGGGAATGAACACTCGTGGGCCCCCAAGACTTGGTGTAGATCCTTCTAGACTCACACTGACTGAGGGGAGGGACATTCCTGGAGTCACACAGACTGTGTTGTGGACACTGTTGGTGTCACACCCACTGGAGTACAGACACCTCTCAGGACGTGCAGATAAGTGTGGATACTCCTGTGGTCACACAATTTGGTGTGAACATCCCTCTGGTCACACTGACTGGGAAATTGACTCCTGTGTGGTCACAGATACTGGGGTGTGAAGACTCCTATGGTCACACAGACAGGACTGTGCCCTCCCCTGGGTCACCCAGACTGGAACGTGGACCCACCAGTAGTCACTGGCACTGGAATTTTACACTTCTGTGGTCACAATGACAGGAGAGTCGATAGTCTTTTGGTCATACAGATGGGGGAGTGCACCTGCCTGAGGCCGTCAAGATGAGTATAGACACACTAATAGCCAGAGACTATGGGGTTTGGACAACACCAGGGTCACATACGCTGGGAACTGGACATTACTTGTGTCATAAAAACTTGGGTGGGGCTACTCCTGAGGTGGCTGGACTGGGGCAAAACCACTCCCAAAGCACCATAGACTGAGCTGTGGACACCCACGAGGTCACCCAGACTAGAGTATGGCCTCCTCTGCGGTCACAGTTTGAGGTACACATTTATGGCGCTACTAAGATGGCTATGGAAACTCCAAGCCATTGCCACTGCTGGACTCACAGAACCTGGCGTGAGGACACTCCTGAGGTCTCACAGGCTCTCGTGTGAACGCTGCTGAATTTGCACTGTAATGGGTATGGCTACACCTGTGGTCACATGGCCTTTTGTGTGGACACTTCCGCCATACATTGTTGGGCCGTGCATATTCATCGATTGGGGTGTGGGCATTCCTGGGGTCACACTGACTTTGGTGAGAAGACTCCTGGGTTAAGTCACCATGGTGTGGACATTCCTAGACTGACACAAACTGGGGTCTGGACATTCCTGAAGTCACACGGACTGGGGTGTGGTTATTCTCGTGGTCAGAGACTAGAGTGTAGGCATGCCTATGAACACACGCTCCAGAGTTGAAACACCATTTCTGACTGCAGATTGGACGATGTTTGTCCCAGACTTGAGTGTGTATACTCCTGGGGTCACACACAGTAACTGGGGTGAGTCACAGTCAGGTGTGGAAACAGCTGGGGTCGCAGACTGGTATGTGGATACTCCTGAGGTCACTGGACCGCGGCGTGGATAGTCCTTGGATCACAGAGTACGTGAGTTTCTAAGGACACAGGATTAAGCTGTAGAAAACAGTTCTGTTTGTCTGGTTGGGGAGTTTTTGTCAGCTCCTGTTCATTAAGTTATAGAAATTGAGGACTGCAGTCCAGGTAGACTTTCTGACGTTGCTTTTTTTTTTGAGACAGAATCTCACTCTGTTGTCCAGGCTGGAGTGCAGTGGCACGACCTTGGCTTACTGTAACCTTCATTTCCCGGGTTTAGGTGATTCTCCTGCCTCAGTCTCCCGAGTAGCTGGGATTACAGGCATGCACCACTACACCCAGCTGATTTTTGTATTTTTGGTAGAGACGGGGTTTCACTATGTTGGCCAGACTGGTCTCGAACTCCTGACCTCAAGTGATCTACCCGCCTCAGCCTCCCAAAGTGCTGGGATTACAGGCATGAGCCACCGTGCCTGGCCCTGATGTTTCTTTAAGACAGGTTCTTAACCTAAAAAATTTGTTCTGGAGGCCAGGCGCAGTGGTTCACGCATGTAATCCCAGCACTTTGGGAGGCCGAGGCGGGCGGATCACCTGAGGTCAGGAGTTCAAGACCAGCCTGGATAACATGGTGAAACCCCGTCTCTACTAAAAATACAAAAATTATCTGGGCATGGTGGTGGGCGCCTGTAATCCCAGTTACTTGGGAGGCTGAGGCAGGAGAATCGCTTGAACCTGGGAGGCAGAGGTTGCAGTGAGCCGAGGTCGCACCACTGCACTCCAGCCTTGGCGACAAGAGCAAGACTCCGTCTCAAAAAAAAAAAAAACAGGCCGAGGTGGGCGGATCACTTGAGGCAAGGAGTTCAAGACCAGCCTGGCCAACATGGCAAAACCCCATCTCTACTAAAAATATAAAAAAATTAGCTGGGTGTGGTGGTGCATGCCTGTAATCCCAGCTACTCAGGAGGCTGAAGCAGGAGAATCGCTTGAACCCAGGAGGTGGAGGTTGCGGTGAGCCAAGATCACGCCATTGCACTCCAGCCTGGGCGACAGAGCAAAATTATGTCTCAAAATAAATAAATAAATTTGTTCTGCGGAACCCTTTGGCATCTGGTTAAATCTGTGAACCCCTTCGCAGAATATTTTTAAAAGTATATACACACACATACACACACACACAGATGACAATGGAAGCCAATTACATTGAATTACAATTATTACTATATATTAAATTGAAACAAAATTGAGCTGCAGTCATATATGGGCTTTTTAATTAATACATCAACTTATAGGATCTGCTGTCATTCCAAGAGGTGACAAATATGAACAATACTTCAAGATGCCCTTTTTATGCTACATTACAGTTGTTGTAACTGGTTTGTATTGGTGGGAAAATCCCAGGTACTGCTTTTACTATTGTGATTTGTTGCCAGCATTTATAACTTGGGAGTAAGGCTAACGTTGTTTTATTGCTGAAAATAAAGATGTAACATTTTCTTCCATCAAGTTTATGGTTACCCCTGGCTTCTATCCAGGTTAAGAATCCCTGCCTTTAGGGAAATTTCTGGATATAATCAGGACACTCCTGAAGAGGTTTAAAGAAGAGGTAAGACCTCACTCAAGAATTCCCACTGCAGTGCGGAGAGACTTCTATGCTTTCTTTCCTTGTTGTCTTCAGGGTTGTTGCAGATCCCTCCTCAGGGCTTGTTTGTCCAGGCCTCGTTGATGAGATGATATTTTGAAAACAAGTTCATCAACAAGTTCTGGTTTTCCTGACACTGAGCAGTTTCTGAGTTGTATCAGCTTGCCAGCTAACCAAAAGTCAAAGAAAGTTTTTTGTTTGTTTTGTTTTTTTAGAGACAGGGTCTTGCTCTGTCACCCAGGCTGGAGTGCAGTGGAGCTCCATCATAGCTTACAACAACCTTAACCTCCCAAGCTCAAGTGATCCTCCCGTCTCAGCCTCCCAAGTAGCTGGGATTACAGACGGGGCATGTGCTACCACACCCAGCTAACTCTGCTGCTAACATTTTTGTGACATTTCCTCCTACTTTTATGGTGAACCATGACATACAGAAAATGCATATATATTCAGTTTAATGAATAACTACAAGGTGCTATTTGGTGTAATTGCAGGATGTTCACTGTCATTGTTGTACAGTTCTCTATAGTGAATGTACCACGATTTAATGGGCATACTACAGATAGTGCTGCTAACAACACTCTAGGACTCATTTCCTTTTTTTTTTTATTCAGACGGAGTCTCACTCTGTCGCCCAGGCTGGAGTGCAGTGGCACGTTCTCAGCTCACTGCAACCTCCACCTCCCAGGTTCAAGTGATTCCTGCCTCAGCCTCCTGAGTAGCTGAGATTACAGGCGCCCGCCACCAGGCCTGGCTAATTTTTGTATTTTTAGTAGAGATGCGGTTTTGCCATGTTGGTCAGGCTGGTCTTGAACTCCTGACCTCAGGCGATCCACCCACCTCGGCCTCCCAAAGTGCTGGGATTACAGGTGTTGAGCCATCACGCCCGGCCTCTAGGACTCACTTTTTAGGAGTGGAACTGGCACACATGCAGCTTTAGTAGGTAATGCCTAAGTTTTCCACAGTGGCTGCACCATTTTACCTTCCCAGTAGCGTGTATGAGGCTTTCAATTGCTGCATATCCTTCCAAATACTTAGTGTTGTTGATATTTTGAGTTTTCATTTGCATTTTCCTGATGAGCAGCTTTTCATGTGCTTACCGGTCACTCTCATTTTTTTCCTTATTGATTTACAGGATCCTTTAAATATTAGAAATTGTAAATCTCTTTCACACAATGATTTGCTGTTTCAGTTTCCCTTAAGGTGGCTTCTTGTGGCCAGGTGTGGTGGCTCACGCCTGTAATCCTAGCACTTTGGGAGGCCTGAGGCAGGCAGATTTTGTGAGGTCAGGAGTTCGAGACCAGCATGGCCAACATGGCGAAACCCTGTCTCTACTAAAAATACAAAAATTAGCTGGGTGAGGGGGCAGCATGCGTCTGTAATCCCAGCTACTCAGGAGGCTGAGGCAGGAGAATCTCTTGAACCCGGGAGGTGGAGGTTGGAGTGAGCTGAGATAGGGCCACTGTACTCCATCCAGCCTGGGCGACAGAGCGAGACTCCATCTCAAAACAAAACAAAAAAGGCAGGGTGCGGTGGCTCATGCCTCTAATCCCAGCACTTTGGGAGGCCAAGGCGGGTGGATCACCCGAGGTCAGGAGTTTGAGACCGGTCTGGCCAACATGGCGAAACCCCGTCTCTACTAAAAATACAAAAATTAGCCATGCATGGTGGCGGGCACCTGTAATCCCAGCTACTCGGGAGGCTGAGGCAGGAGAATCGCTTGAACCCGGTAGATGGAGGTTGCAGTGAGCTTATGCCACCGCACTCCAGCCTGGGTAACAGAGCAAGGCTCCGCTTAAAAAAAAAACGGTGACTTTTTGTGATGGCTGACTTAGTCTGAATAACCTGCTATGCCATTGTCAGAAAGGGCCATCCTCTAACATTGTGGTTTTAGCACATTTGGCTATGGATAAACTTTCCTCCCATACCACGTGCAGTTCCACCTTTGGGACTTGGCTATTTCCTTTACCCGGAATGCTCTTCCCTCAGATAAACACACAGCTTCCCTCCAGCAATGCCTTTAAGTCTTTGCTCAGATATTACCTCTGAGGAATGTCTGAGGCCTTCTATGACAACCCTTTTAAAAAGTGCAAACTGGCTGGGCACAGTGGCTCACGCCTGTAATCCTGGTACTTTGGGAGGCCGAGAATGGCAGATTGCTTGAGCCCAGTAGATCGAGACCAGTCTGGGCAACATGGCGAAACTCCATCTCCCCTAAAAATACAAAAATTTGCCGGGCATGGTGGTGCACGCCTGTAGTCCCAGCTACTCAGGAGGCTGAGGTGGGAGGATTTTTTGAGCCCGGGAGATTGTACCACTGAACTCCAGCCTGGGCGACAGAGTGAGACCTTGTCTCAAAACAAAAACACCAAAAGATGAAAACTGCCATGCCTAGAATTCCTGATTCTCTTCACCCTGCTTTACTTTTTTCTATTTTTCATATCCCATATTACTCTTACTTATTATATATATTGCAAGATATGTAAATTGAAAAATGCAAGCTATATAGTATATGTGTGTATGTAAACTCTAGAACTTATAGACTGTTTTATTGATTGTTGCCTCTTTTCCAAACTGGAAGTACTGTGAGAGCCAAGATATTTCTGTTTTGCTCCCCGCTCTATCTCCAAACCTAGAACAATGCCTGGCACACAGTATGTGCTCAATAAATGTTTACTGAATGCTTCAAATGTAAAATGCTTAAAGCAGTTCCTGTCATACAACAATAGATGTTTAGAAAAGGGTTTGTTGATTAAAATCTTATCAGTTGACATAAAAATTTCAAAGGTGAAATTTTACTGAGGTTTTTCATAAAGGTTGCCCTTACTCAAACCTTTAGATAACAAGGCAAACTTACCATAATGGGTTAAGGTGAACAACTCATTTCATTGTCTTCCATCTACTCAAGAAAAAGAAAAGTGACTCACATATTTGGTGAAATTTTTCCATTCATTATGCTTGGTTTCACCAATTTTTTTATAGCTATTAGGAAGCAGGAAAGGGAATTTTGGCCCCAGAAACCATGAGATTTGGGTCAGAAAGAGGCACACAGGGAAGGGGTCAATGCGGGTTGAGAGTCACATTTCCAGACCTCAGGGGCCAGCAGGCTGTGGCGCTGAGGGGCGACCAGGGGCTGGGGAAGCGTGTCTACTCTGCTGATGGGGCAGTCCTGGGGGCGGATCTCCTTGGCCAGCTGCCCCTTCTTCTTCAACGTGCAGGCCTCCTGGTATGGTGGCGAGATGGGGGGCTGTGTGGGTGGAGTGTACTTGTACTTTGAGCCGTCCTCTAGCTGCAGAGACAGAGGGGTAGGGAGATGGTGAGGACCTGGGAATCTAGGACAGCCTTGCTCCCACCCACCTAGTGTTGGTTGGGCACTCACGTCCAGTGGGTAACTGCGGTCCGAATCATAGGAGCTCAGGTCCCCACAAGTCACAAAAGGTACAATGATGCGGGTGGGACCATCCAGCTGGTTGAAATCTGGGTCTTAGGAACAGGGGGAGATAACTGAGGACAAGGTCTGGATGCCTGGGGCCAGTCATGACACAGGCGGCAGTACGGTTGCTAAGCCCTCCCCTCAGATCCACCAGCTACTCTCTTCCCACCCCACCAGAAATCCTTCATTTGGTTCAGATCACCTCCTTGGGGAGGCCCTCCATAATCACGCCTTCTAAAACTTTGGTGCCCTGCTCTTTTTCCTGCATATATATCCACCTGACATTGGATTATATGCTGCCTGGATGACGTCTCCCTCACTCAAATGTCATCCCAGGGGCAGGCTCTGTCTCTTCCTGCTAGAGGCTTAAGGGGCAAAAGTTTCACACCAAGGAGGCTTCCACCTGGGGGCGTGACTGGATCTTCCTAGGAGAGAATGTCCTTAGGCAGGTGGAGCCTCCACTGGGGCAGGGCGCAGGATCCTCCTGGGATGGAATTTTCACCAGGCCCAAGAGTTACCACTACAGGACTGCCTGGGCTGAAGCTCCTCCTGGGACAAAATACCCATAAAGGGATGGGATTTCCACCAGAAAATGGGGCTGAGGATCCCCTTGGGAAAAAAATTCCCATGAGGGGACAGAGCCTCCACCAGGGGGTGAGGCTGTGGGCCCTCATGGGACCTAGATTGCATAAGGTGCGGCAGAGTCCCCCAGGGTGACCCACGCTCCAGCTCTCACCGTAAGAATGGTCCAGCAGGGGTTTGCTCAGGTCCGGGATGAAGCCCTCGGGAGGGTCATAGCCCTGACAGACAGCGAAGGCCTCTGTTGGGGGAAGGTGGAATGAGGTGTGACTGCCGCTTCCTCCTTGTGCAGGCGGAGTCCCAGAAATCCCGGTCTGCCTGCCTGGCCCCTCCACCCCACTGACCGATGCTGGAGTTCCGGCTGCTCCTGGGCTTGGCACACAGCACGCTGGAGAAGAAGACTCGCAGCTGGCTGTAGAGGAGCGTCACATCCCGGCCTCGGAATATCTGCAGGGTGGGAAGGCAAAGACAGCGGGTGAGGTTGGCCCTCAGCGATCTCTCTCTACTCCACCAGGTTCCTTGAGACTTACCTTGGCCACAAAGCAGCCCCCTGGCTTCAGGACATGTGTAGCAATGTTCAGAGCCTGTGGGCAGGACAGACGGCTGAGGCTGAGGTGGAGACAGCCAGGAGGGGGCCAAAGTGGGTCAGGGGTGGCCAGGGTTACTCACAGCTAGGAGAAGCTGGGCCTGCATATACTCATCAACATCATGGAGGCCGGTTACTGTGGCAAGAGGAACAGCGTTAGGGGGGCCTATCCTGCTCTGTGCATCTTCTTGTACCACACAGATCAGACACTAAAAACATTTTCCAGGCTCTCTTACTGCTAAGGTTCTGGATGCAAATTACTATCTGCCAACTAGATGCATATTCTGAGCTCCTAACCCTTAGGAACTCATTTCAATTCTAAAATGACCTCATGTACAAGCATCATTATCATTTCCACCTCCAGCCCAGACTGCTCCTCTGAACTCCAGATTCACAAATCAGATTCCACATCTCCAATACTCCTGACCTCCAAACTCCTGACCTACCTCCCAAACCTGCTCCTCCCACCATCCCCACCATCTCATCTGAGCTTTCTAGTTGCTCAGCTCCAAAACCTTAGTCACCTCTGATGCTCCCCCTGCATCCTCTCCTCACACCCACATTGAAGTCATTAACACATCTACTTTCAAAAGATCTGACTTGATCTTCTTCTCTCCACCACTGCCCCCACCCGTTATCACTTGCCTGGACTACTCTACCCTGGAGCCCCTGCTTCTGCCCTTGGGCCTCACACAGCTCATAGCAGCCCAAGCCCAGCACAGTCCTCTTCTCCTCAAAACCCTCTCATGGTTTTCTTCAAGCTCTCATCTCGGTGAAAATGCCAACATCCTCACCATGGCCCACGAGGCCCTATAGGACCTGTCCCCTGTCACCTCTCTGATGTTACCTTTTACCACTCTCCCCCTCACTCTGTTCCAACCACAGTGATCTCCTTGTCATCACTCATACATAGCAAGTACCCTCCTGCCTCAGGAACTTTGCATAGGCTGGAATTTTTCCTGGATTGCTCTTCCTTCAGACATATCCATAGCTTACTCCCCCACCTCCTTTAGTCTCTACTGTTAAGTCAGTGAGGCCTTCCCCATCCACTTCATTTAAAATTCCAACAGGTACTCCTGCTTTCCTCCTGCTCAATGATTTCCCTATGGTACCTATCCCCCGCCCCACCTTTTTTTTTTTTTTTGAGACAGAGTTTCGCTGTTGTTGCCCAGGCTGGAGTGCAATGACGCGATCTCGGCTCACTGCAACCTCTGCCTCCTGGGTTCAAGCGATTCTCCTGTCTTAGTCTCCCAAGTAGCTGGGATTACAGGCACATGCCACCACACCTGGCTAATTTTTGTATTTTTAGTAGAGACGGGGTTTCATCATATTGGTCAGGCTGGTCTCGAACTCCTGACCTCAGGTGATCTGCCCGCCTCGGCCTCCAAAAGTGCTGGGATTACAGGCGTGAGCCACTATGCCTGGCCTCCCCACCCCATTTTTTAGAGACAAGGTCTCACTCTGTTGCCCAGGCTGGAGTGCAGTGGTGCAATCAAAGTGTACTGTAACCTCGACCTCTTGGGCTCAAGTGATCCTCCCACCTCAGCCTCCTGAGTAACTGGGACTACGGGCATATGCACCACCAAGCCCAGCTAATTTTTTAGACAGGGTCTTGCTATGTTGCAAGGCTGGTCTCAAACTCCTGCCTCAAGTGTTCCTCTCACCTCATCCTCCTAAAGCACTGGGATTACGGGTAGAAGCCACCATGCCTGGCTGCATCCCCTTTTAACGATACAAAGCTCAATCATTTATTTTCTTTCCCATTTGCTCCCACTAGAACATCAGCTCCATGAGGTTAAAGATTAATGGAATTTTATTCATGAATGTTTTCTCAACACAATAGGTGCTCAGTAAATGTGTGTTGAATGGCTGACTGGCTGAAAACGAATGAACAGTGCAATGGAATTGGACAATTGCAGAGAGATGAGAGCAGGGAAAGGTAGACAACAGACATGAAACTCAAAGGGTGGGGTGCAAGTGGGAGGAAGAGAGAGGCAGAGAGAGAGCAGGCAGCAGAGGTAGGGAAAAGTTGCCAGATGTGGGAGAAAGCTGAGAACAGAAGGGAGAGGCAGGGAGTAACTGAAGAGGTGAGTAAGTCAACCAAGGTAGGAGATACAGAGAAGGACACGCACAGGGGCCTCCGCCTGGCCTCCCACTTTCTGTTGCTATTTACCATCAGGAGCCCCGTCACACACCACTAGGTCCGCAGGGCAGCCCTTAAAGTGCTGGATGATCTCCTTGGCAGTGGACAGCTATGGAGAGAGGGAGGATGAGTGGCCCCACGGCCCTCCACTGCTGCCCTCAGATCCCGCCTGCCCATGGTCCTGGCCCACAGACCCTGGGTCAGCCAAATTCCCAGGCTTTGCCTCTCTAATACTGGACTCCATCTCTGGGGACCCAGCATCATCATTTTCTGCTGTGTCTGCAATGATGACCCGTTGGCTGTTTCTCCATGGTTACTCTCTCATTCTCTTTCTCTCTCTCTGTTTCCATCACCTCTCTGTTGCTCTTCCATTCTGCATAGACCCCAGGTAAGGGCCTTCACCCAGGATATACCCCAATACCCTCAGCCATGCTCTTACCTGGGTGATGTCCCCCTGGATCTGTACCACACCTGGTAGTGGAGCCATAGCCTGCAGGTCCACAGCCACCACGTGGCCGGACCCTTGGCCCCTGTGGACAACATGGCCCATATCAGCCTAGTTTCACTCCTGGGCCCCTCCCATCCAGCCAGCCCTCCTGGGTCTCCCATCTGGGACCCCCACACTTACCCAATCTTCTGGCTCAGCACCTGGCTCCAGCTGCCCGGGGCTGCACACAGGTCAACTGCCCGTGTCACGCCTGGGCATACATAGTGAAAGCATCCTGGTCAGCTGCACCCACTTCTCCAACCTGGAGACCCTTGCAAAGTTCACCCCTCTCCCCTGGGGAGCACCCACATATCTCCACTGCCCAGGTGCCCAACTCCTCTCCAGTATTCTGCCTATCTTCCTGCCTGTCTCCCTGTCCCAGAGACCCTCTGAGTCAGCCCACCTACCACAGGGAGCTCTGCAGACCTAGCTTACTTGTCTACCTCCTGTGCCCACCTCACCGCCCAGTGACCTGCCCACCAGTCAGGGACCTTGGAAGAGTTGGAATTCCTTATCCAGCTGTAGCAGTTTGAAGGCGCTGCGAGCACGCCAGCCATTCTCCTTAGCCAGGCGGTAGTAGACATCCCGCTTGTCCTTCGACGTCCGTCCCATTTCACACACCAGTTGCCCAAGGACCTGCCGATAGTCAGCTGATGCTGGCCAGTATCAGTAACCAGATGAGTGGGCTACCACCTACCTCTGTAGGGCGGAGAGAACCACACAAACTAAACTGGGCTCATCTGACTCACATGATAGCTCACACAGAAGATGGGCTGACTGAAGCCCTGGAACTGACCCCACTGACCTTATAGGGTCCAAAGGACCCTATCACTGAACTCTCAGGCTCCATTGCTTATCACACAGACCCTCCTCGTCCCCATCACTTACCCCCCAGTTCCTACAAAAGACCCCATAAACCCAACATTAATCCCATAGATGGCCAACTTGTGAGCCTGTCCACCTCCCATCACTGTCACCCACACTCCACACATTAAGCCCTGTAACTGTCACTATCAACCCTTCTGTGCCCACGTCATGCCCATTAAAATCTCACTGACTATATCCCCAGTTGTCCCCATTGCCCCTAGATTCATATAGTCCTATCAGCCCCCATTAATCCCTTGCTTTCCACCTTTATCCTAATACTACTTCATTGTACCTCCCACTCCCTATATCTCTCTCATTTCACCCCATTCCCCATTAATCCCTTAGACGATTAGGCCCACTTTATTACTACATCCTTATGAACCTCTAATAATGCCTGGAGAATCATGGTCTATTAGCTCCCCATTGAGCATTCAATTACTGATTTATCAGCCCCCATTAACTCAGTTTTCTCCAATAGACCCTTTATAGATCACAGCACTAGGCCCCTGCCCTGTAACCCTTTCATTAACAAACACGTTACTCCCTGATGTTCACACATCAGTTCCCCATTCTCCCCTCACTGTCCACCCCGCTCTCCGTGGATCCATCACTGGATGATCACACTCTAACAGTTTACTATTCACCTACTATGTATCAACAAAAGTTAACCCCCCAACCCTAGTTTACTATACCCTCTCTTTGCTCACTCTGTCCCCTAATTCCTTGATGGTCATGCCACCACAGCCCAACTATTGACTCTGACTACAACACCATCAGCCTCTCATTATCTCTTCTTTCACCACAGCCTCTTGATCATGACCCCCATTCATCTATTATTCCCCCCACAGCCTCACCATCATCCTTGCCATTACTATGTCCCATCACTTTCCATTAACCCGTTGAATATCATACCTCCATCAATCCCTGGGGGATCACGTTCCTATCCACCACTCCTTATATTATAGTTGCTTACTCTGCCATCCCCTCATTAATCAATCAATGAACAACACTTAGACTAAAATATTCTTATTAGTCCCCATTGATTCCCCAGTAACACCCCACCCTCGCGCTCCAACCAACCTCCCATTAAACAGCCTTCTGACCACACTCCCTGTCTCTCCTCATCAATACCTCAAAGATCATAGCTCCATCGGGGCCACCGGGTCCCAGGTGGCTCTGACCGCTGCGTCCCATGTCCCCACCTCGAACCCACCCCGTCTACGGGTCCCCTTCTGCAGACAAACCTTGGGTCTAGAACCCACCCGGTGCCAGCCGCCCGAACCATACACAGCTGCGGCGCCCAGGGCGAACCTCCTCCTTTCCCCGCAGTCAGGACAGTTCCTCAACAGTCTCCGCCCGCATCCCTGTCCTCCGCGCCCCAGGGCCCACCTTAGTTTTCGGAGCAGGGTGGTCCGCGAGCAGCCTGTGCCTCGGCGAGAGCGCAAACGGGCGACAAGTCGTAGAGCTTCAGTTTGCGTTCGTAGTTCACCAGAATGCCCGGGGGACAAGCCTATGAGCTGTCGCAGCGTGGCAAACTCACCATCGTGGACCGCCCAGGCTCCGGCGTGCCGGGACCTGATGTGAACGTACAACGTGAGTCCCGTCATCTATTGTCGACGTATCCGGGGCTCGCGAACTGCGTTTCCCGGCATGCAAGCGGCACGGCCAAAGTGGCTGAATCCACGCACTGCGTGGCTGAAGCGTCGCGACGCGCAAACTGCCGGCGATTCTTTGTTCTTTTTATTCCGAGGCCAAGATCGAATTGCTCCCCCGCCCCTCCCTTCTTGGACCATGCTTGTCATTGAGCCTGTAAACTACATTTCCCAAGATGCCACGCGCACGATGCCACCCATTCATTTTTCGCGTGCAGGGCAGCGAAATTACCGCTGGGGGCATAAACGTGATAGGAGAAATGCGTTCTTGAAGTGAGCGAGCGCGCGGAGGCTGCTCGGCTGCAATTTCAGATCGCACTACAGATAATGGAGGCGCTGCCTGAGTTTTACCGCCTCAGAAGTTCAGTTTCCCTGTCTGGAAAGTGGGGATAATCAATAGTACAGACTTAACAGCATGAGTGGGAGAGTTAAATAGGTGTAGCTTAGCCACCCTCTGGCCTTTTGTAATTCTGTGATCTTCAAACATTTTAAATTCCAACCCAGACACAAAAAAAGACTATACATCCTGACCCAGTGGACAAACGGGAAAATAATGAGAACGTTTATCATAGTGTTTACCATGTGCTAGGTTCTAAATGCCCTCAGTGGTGTGCTGGTAAATGGTTAACCACTGGCTGGGGCGGGGGTGGTGGCGGGAGGGGCGGGGGGAAGGGAGGCTGGTTGCTAGCATTTGCCAATTTCCATGGCTTAGGTACAATCTTCTTGTTAGATTTCAAGGTACCGACCTGTGGTCACTGAACAGGGAGTTCAAAAGAGGTGCAGTAGCGCACTATCATGTATTATTTTTACCATACAGATAAAATGGGGGTAAATGACCTCAAGAGCATATAGAATAGTGGAATGTGGTAAAATTAGGAAGTTACCAGTTTTGAGTACGTTTATATAATTTCATTTTTAACCATAGCTGTTTAGCTTTAGGAGGCTGAGGTGGAAAGGTCGCTCGAGTCCAGGAGTTCAAGACCAGCCTGGGCAATATGCTGACATCCTCGTCTCTACAAAAAATAAAAATAGCCAGGGGTGGTGGTGCGCGCGAGTAGTTCCAGTTACTCGGGAGGCTGAGGTGGGAGGATTGCATGGGCCTGGGAGGTCAAGGCTGCAGTGAGCCTTGATTGTGCCACTGCACTCCAGTGTGGGTGACAGAGTGAGACCCTGTCTCAACAAACAAACAAAACCAGTTGCTAAACCAGCTGTTTATTATTTTATTTTATTTTATTTTGAGACAGAGTTTCGCTCTTTTTGCCCAGGCTGGAGTGCAATGGCGCAATCTTGGCTCACCGCAACCTCCGCCTCCCGGGTTCAAGCGATTCTCCTGCCTCAGCCTCCCTAGTAGCTGGGATTACAGACATGTGCCACCACCCCGGCTAATTTTGCATTTTTAGTAGAGATGGGGTTTCTCCATGTTGGTCAGGCTGGTCTTGAACTCCCGACCTCAGGTGATCCACCTGCCTCGGCCTCCCAAAGTGCTGGGATTACAGGCGTGAGCCACTGTGCCCGGCTAAACCAGCTGTTTAACAACCAGTTTGCAAAATTCTTGAAAATTGAACAGTTCCTCCCAACCTGTACAAGTTGGCTCCAACATGTCCTTCCCTTTGTTCGTTCATTTTAATCCTGACAACATGCATATGAGTATTAGCCAGGGGCAGCAGCATGCGCCTTTAGTCCCAGCTACTCCAGAGGCTGAGGTGGGAGGATCCCTGGAGCCCCGGGGGTTTGAATCTAGTCTGGACAACATAGCAAGAACCCATGTCTCTTTAAAAAATAAAAGGGCTGGACGCAGTGGCTCATGCCTGTAATCCCAGAACTTTGGGAGGGCGAGGCGGGTGGATCACTTGAGGTCAGGAGTTGGAGACCAGCCTGGCCAACATAGTGCAACCATGCTACTAAAAATACAAAAATTAGCTAGGCGTGGTGACGTGTACCTCTAGTCCCAGCTACACAGGAGGCCAAGGTGGGAGGATCGCTTGAACCCCACTCCAGCTTGGGCGACAGAGTAAGACCCTGTCTCAAAAAAAAAAAAAAAAAAAAAAAAAAAAAGGCTGGATGCTGTGACTCACGCCTGTACTCCTAGCACTTTAGGAGGCCAAGGTGGGAGGATTGCTTGAGGCCAGGCGTTCATGACCAGCCTGGGCAACATAGTGAGACCTCATCTCTACAAGAAATAATTTAAAAATTAGCTGGGCATGGTGGTGTTCATCCATAGTCCCAGTTACTCGAGAGGCTGAGGCAGGAGGATCGCTTGAGCACAGGAATTTGAGGTTACAGTGAGCTGATTGTCCCACTGCACTCCAGCCTGGGCAACAGAGTGAGAGACCCTGTCTCAAGAAAAAAAAAAAAAAAAAAAAGAACGGAATGATTGATTCCTTAGCACACGAACTTCACCAGGCAGGGATTCCTGTTCTGTCATGTTCACTGCTGCCTCCCAGTGCCTGGAACGGGGTGGCGCACAGTTGATGTTCAATAAATGTTGTTTGAATTCATCCTTTTGTTGCTTCATTCCTTCATTTTTTCCCCAGTGGTGTGTCCTGCATTTCTGTGGAACCCTGGACGGAGGCATAGAGACTCTGACAACCAGGGAAGAAGCCAGAGCTTTGTCAGCAGAACTCAAGGGCATTGTGAGACTGTGGGAACATGACTCCCCTGCAGAGGTGAGCGAGTGTGAGAAAGGAAGGGTTCGAGCCACCAGGCCTCCGCTCCACAAGAGAGGAGGGGGTGCCAGGCATTGGGGGCCCATGTTCACCCTGTGGGACGCTTCCCACGTCCTGTTTTCTTGCGCTTACGAAGAGGATGTTTAACTTTTAGCAAAGAAACTTGCTTCCTCCAGCAGGGCCGGGGGTTTGGGGGACAGGAGCCAGGCTCTGAACTCTCCAGGCTCTTCCCGAAGTAGGGTGTCGGCCTGCAGCTCCCACCCGGCACCCCACTGAGTGTAAAGGTGTCCTTCCCTTGGCCTCCTGGAGGGGTCAAGGAAGGGGGAGCTGCCAGGCCAGCTCTTTCCCGGAGGGGGCATCTTAGCAGTGTAAGGGAACAAGGGGGGTGGCCCAGGGGCAGGGGCCTAGGACTTTGCTGCCCATGGGGCTGCTTTGAGGAAAGGAAGTGACTGGAAAGAGTTACTCCGTGGGGAGCCTGCATGAAAGGACAGATCGGAATCCCATATGCAGCCGAGCAAGTGGGACTTTGCTTTCACAGAGAAGAAATCATTAATTCCTCCCACAAATATGTATTGAGCAATTACTATGTGTAAAGCATTGTCTTAAGTGCTTTGCCTGTGTTAATTAATTGTCTCAATAGCCCAATGAGTTAGGCGTTATTAGGCCCTTGAGGAAGCTGAGACTCAGTGAGGTTTAGGAATTTGCTTGTTTAGCCACACAGCTAATAAGTGGCAGAGCTGAGAAAGCTTTTGCTGTTAACTGCTTCACCGTGTCCCTCCCTCCCCTGGATGCTACCGGGCAGTGAGCTGTTTTAATCAAAGGTCTCCTTAGAACTGACGATAACCCAAAGTGACTTTTAACAGATTTCACGGGACTCCCATGTGTCACACAAGGGTCTGCTTTACTGAACCAACACAAACCTTAAATGACCCTGAGAAGGAGGCCCTACTTTGATGAACGAATAAAGTTTTCTTATCCCTGGCACAGCCTCAAGGCCTGGGTCCTGCTTAAAGACATCTGTTCCTTCTAAAGCAGGTTCCTCTACGCAGCCAGATCACAATTTCCCTTTGTTTTCCCACTGCCATACCGGCTTATGTTGAGCACCTGCTATCTGCAGTGCCCTGAAACTTACGGGAGCTGTGGGGTTCTCAGAGCTGGCTGGAGGCTCATCTCTCCCCTAGAAGAGTTCCTTTGGCAGAAATAAAAGTAATGATACTAATACGACATTAGATAAGTGGCCTTTGTTGAGCACCTGCTGTGTGCCTGGTAGCCCTGTGTTGGTCCATGTTGGAAGGCCAGTGGGGGCAGGCCCTGGGAGGGAAGGGGAGCAATCAGAGCAGGAGGCTGTGGCAGGGAGGTGGCAAATGGATGCAGAGGGGAGGGGGGTTGTCTTTTATTTTTTAAATCCAAATAAGGTATGCTAGTTATTTGGACGGGACACTTCAGACTTGAAATATGGATACCTGCATCCCCGCCCCCCACCTTTAGCCACCTGGGTCACAGCCTCTGGTGACAGGTGTCTCTTTCCCTGGCCAGCCGGTAGCACAGATGTGTAATGGCTCTGGGTGGGGGAGGGGTATGAGGGGAGAGAGAAATCAGAGTAGATAGGAAAGGAGACGGAGGCTGGAGGAGGCTGGGCAGAAGTGTGTGTATGTGTGTGTGCACGCGTGTGTGTGAATATGCTAAGTGTATCTCACCTGCCTGTTCTCAGCCACAGCCACATATATGTGAGCTGTGCCTGCGTCTTCCTATGTAACTTGTCTGGTGCTGTGTTCTGTCTACAGTCGCCTGCCCAACTTGTGCTTTTTTTTTTTTTTTTTTTTTTTTTTTTTTGAGATGGAGTCTCACTCTGTCACCTGGGCCGGAGTGCAGTGGCGAGATCTCAGCTCACTGCAACCTCCGACTTCCAGGTTCAAGCAATTCTCTTGCCTCAGCCTCCCGAGTAGCTGGGATTACAGGCGCCCGCCACCACGCCCAGCTAATTTCTTTTTGTATTTTTAGTAGAGACGGTGTTTCGCCACGTTGGCCAGGCTGATCTCGAACTCCTGACCTCGTGATTCACCTGCCTTGGCCTCCCAAAGTGCTGGGATTACAGTCATGAGCCACTGCGCCCGGCCCAACTCATGCTTTTTTTTTTTTTTTTGGCAACCGTGTGCATTGGTACTGTCTGTCCGCGCAGTTTATCTATATGTTGTTGTGTGCGTGTGTTGCTTGGGTGTTTGTCTCCTTTGTAATAGTCATGGTCATCAGAGTACTTGTCCCTCCTATGTGTGTATCTGTGCGCACGTGTCTTTCTTTGTGTGTCTGCTGCTGTATTTGTGTCTCTCCTTAATGAGTGGCTGCAGGTATGTGTGCCCTCGGGGTGTTTCTTCTGGTGCGGTGGTATGAGTACTATCTGGTTCTCCTGTTTCTTCCTTGTGTAGCTTTCCATGTAGTTTCTGGATTTTTTCTTTGCAACGATAGTAAGCGTACTCTGCATTCCTGTGCTTTGTGTTGGTGTGCTGGTATATGCTTTCCCTGTATGTTTCTTTTCTGACTTGATTTGTGACTAGCTGTGTGTGTACACGGCTGTGTGCAGCCATTTGCTGAAATGCTGTTGTGTGTGTGTGTGTGTGTGTGTGTGTGAGAGAGAGAGAGAGAGAGAGAGAGAGAGAAAGAGACTACAGCTTTTCTGTTTGTACAAAATTCATGTCAGCCTATGAGTGCTTCTGTCTGTGACTGGAGCTGTATGTGGTTACATGTGGTCATAAGTGCACATTCAAGTTCACATACACAGAGATATGATTTTAGGGCTTGGACCTGGAAGTTTGTCTCCAGGGTCATCTGAACCTGGATTCAGGTTCAGATCCAGGGCCATCTGAAACTGGATCGTGTGTGTGGGAAAGACCCAGGACCCATGAACGATGTCATCAGCTGTGTGTAATCGTCTGTGTGCTCTGTGTGCGGCTGTGAATCTGTGTGTGTGATTTACCTGTTGATTGTCTTTGGCATGGCTGTGGGTCCAGCGGCAATGATGTTCAGGAGTCTAGAGTGTCTGGAAATTGGCATAAGCCAATTTGTGTTCGTCTGTGCTCTCTGTGAGCGGCTCTGAGCCTGTGGGTATTGATAGTTGTAAGACTGTCGTCACTCCGTGTGGCCACGTGTGTGGCTGTCCCATGAGCCTGTGCTCTTAATGTGAAGTGGTGAGTCTGTATGTGTTCATGTCTGTCAGTCTTTATTCTCTTGTGTGGCTGTGAGTCTTTGTGCACTTCTGTGAGTCTTTGTGCACTTCTGTGAGTGATGGTGAGTTGGCCCCTGTATCTGAGCCCCTTGATGGGGCTGTGATGGGGCCTGTTGTGTAGCTGCGATCCCTGAGTGCACAGGAGTCTCTCTCCTGCTGTGGGGAAGTAAACGCCCCATCCCTTGTCCTCCTCCAACTGCGGGTGGGGTGAGGGCATCTAGGCCAGCTTTGAAGCCCCAGCCAGCTCCTGGCCTTTCCGGGAATTCTGTGTTCCCTGTCGGGGGTGGGCAGGTGGGCAAGGGGCCCAGACAGAGGCCTCTTGTCCACCTGGGCTTCAAGCAGCCCAGTCGAGGTGGGCCCAGACCCCAAGTCCACCCTGCCTGACATCCTGTAGCAGACATGTGCCTTGCCTGGGACAGGCATGCCTGTCATATGCCTGGAGGGGAATGAACAGACGGACTCCCATAGAAGACAGACGGACAGACAGATAGTGGGACTTCTCAGGGCTTGGACAAGCCCCACCCCACGCTTGGGGTGGGGTCCAGGACTACAGTGCCCGCCCAGTTTGCAGGCAGTGTGAGTTCACAGTCCACATTCCCCACCCAGCCACAAATGCCCTCCCTGCCTCCCTCTGGGGGCCTCCAAGATCTAGGGTCCTCTCGTGACTAGGCTGTCTGCCTGAGGTCTGCCTGGAATAGCCTGGCTACTATCCCTGCACCTGTTCTGCTGCTGTCTCCAGGCCTCTCTGCCTGAATCTGCCTCTCTCTGCCTATTTTCTTCTCTGCCTCAACCACTCCCTCTGTCTCTTTGTCTCTCTGAGCTGGTGTGTCTGGTCCTACCCTCTGTTTGGGGAGCTGTCTGGCTCTGTCCCCCACCTCTTTGCCAGTCTGTGTCTCCTGTCTATGACTGAGCCCGACTGCCTGTTGCCTTTCTGCAGGTGTTTCCACGAGCCTATCCCTACCCACCTGTCTGTTTCTGAGTGTGCCTGTGCGTCCCTTTCTCTCTGTCTCCGCCTGTCTACCAAGATCCCCTAGCATCCCCTCCTCCCACCCATCTGTCTTTCTGTTCCTTCTGTGGTCTGTCTGTTCCTGTGCTGTTTCTCATGGCTGCTTTCTTTGTAACTTCGTTTCTCCTACTCTCTGTCTCCTCTCTGCACCTTTTTCTGCCATCCATCCCATCTTGCTGTCCGTCTGCTCTGTGAGTCCATCCCCTCTGTCTGCCTGTCACTCTCTCTAGCTGTGGGTCTACACCCGCAATCTTTCAGGCCATTCCCCGCCCCCCACCAACACACAAACAAACCTCTGTCTCCCTCCAAGTGGGTCCAGATAGGGGGCGCCCCTTCTCCACCTCTTCCCCCGCCCAGGGCCAGAAGGAGGGAAACGAAATTAAAATTAACATTTCTTCTCAGAAAAAAAAAAAAAAGTACCGCCCAGAGCAGGAGTCTGAGTTGCGGCCACTTCAGGAGCTGAGAGGAGCAGGTAGGTGAGGAGGAAGCGTGGGCTGCGGGGATGGTGTTCCTGGGGGCCTGAGATATGAGTAGGGGTCCTGGGAAGGGGCTTGGGGTTCCTTGGAGACATTTTAGCACTAGTGGAGAATGGAATGGCGTGACTGTGGGGGGGTCCTTTTGGTACCTTGATCCCAGGAAGTGAATTCAGGTGTGGGTGGGAGGCTCCGGAGGGCGCTGGTGGCGGGGGATGGGACTCCTTGAGACCCCTCCGTGTCCCAGGAACAGGATTCAGGACTTGGGAAAAGGATTTCCTGAGCCAGTTTGAGCTCCAATGGGGACCTTGAATGGGGATTTCTGAGATACCTCCTTCCCAAGGAGTAAGCGCGGGAGGGGGCTGGGGTTTCTTCAGAGACGCTCTACCCACAAGACAGGGACTCCAGGCTCGGGTGGGAATTGCAGAGACACCCCCACCCCAGGAAACTCATTAGGCCACAGGAGGGGGTCTTTAATGGTCTCAGAGACTGCTTTTCCTCCGGAGGGGAAATGAGGGCTCGGGCCAGGTTCCTGAGACACCCCACACCCCACACCCAGGAAGTTTCTCAAGTCTGGAAGTGTCTCCAAATTGACTTCTGTCAGAAGACGAGTGTTTAAGACTTGCTAGGGGTTCTGGAAAATACCTCTAGGCCCTAGAATCAGGGTTAAATGGGAGTCCCTGGGTCATTTCTGTCCCTGGGAAGGGGCTCGGTTCGGGGACTTGTCTTTGGCTTCTAGTGAAGATATTCAGAGTCTGCAGCGTCTGGGGCAGGGGTCTCCGAGTCTGTCCCCCACCCTCAGCTCACTCAACAGGTTGCATCAGCTCTGGGCTCGGGCTTGGGGGCCCAGGCGGGAAGGAGGGGGGTGAGGGCATTAGGAGGGGTGGGGCAGCCAGGCCGACACGTGTCCCTGCAAGGAGTGAGCCGCCTGGCCACGCAGTGAGGGTGGAGGGAGGGGGGGGGTGCGGGGGACCGGGGAATGAAAGACACAGATGGCAAGAGAGACAGCGTGAGTCTGGGGTCTGGGAGGAGAGGCTATCCCTTCTCCACGTGGTCGGCTCATCTGCGCTGGGGTCCGGCTGTCTCTGTTGCTTTCTCTCTCTCTCTCCCCAACTATTTCTCTCTCACTGGCTCTTTCTCTGTGTCTCTCTGAGTAACTAACTAACTGTTGGCTTCTCTCCTCTGATTCTTTTTCTTCTCTCTCTCTCATCTCTTTCTCTGTCAGCCTGCCTCCATTTCTGTCCCTGTCTGTTCCTGCTCCCCTGTCTCATCTCTTTCTCCGTCTTTCTGTCGGTCTCTATGGGACTCCCCTCCCCCTTCTTTAGCTCCCCTCACTTTGAAGCACCCTCGTTCTGTCTCTGATCCCCCCACCCCATTTCTCTGCCCACAGGATGGAACTGCAGGATGCAAAGATGAATGGAGCCCTCCCTTCGGATGCTGTGGAGTGAGTCAGGGGTCCAAGGAGGTGGGCTCGGGGATTGGGGGTCAGAGTTACCCTCTTATTGGCCCCTATTTCCCTGCCCTATCCAGCTACAGGCAGGAACGTGAGGGCTTCCTGCCCAGTCGTGGTCCTGCTCCTGGGAGCAAGCCGGTCCAGTTCATGGATGTGAGTGGCCCCACAGGATCTGTCCCGGTGGCACATTCCCCAGCTAATCTCCTCCCGCACTGCTCCCTCTTCCCCACTCCTCCTCCTCCCTGCTGTTCCCCTGCCCAGCTATCTCCCCACCACAGCTACGCACTCCTCGGTCGCTCCCCTCTCCAGATACTCCTCTTCCCCAGATATGCCCTTTCCAGCTCTCTCCCTGGCTTTGCTTCTCCCCACCCACGCTTGGGCCCAGTGGCTGCCCTCCCTATCTGCTCCCCTCCCGACCTGCCTTTCTCCTCCAGCTGTTCTTCCTCCTCCAGCACTCCCCATCCTCAGCCGATCCCCACCCTCAGTGTCTCCCCTCCCCAGCTGTTTTACCTCTGGTGGCTGCTTCACCCTCCCCTGGTCCTCTCCACTTCCAGCTGCTCCCTCCAAAATTTGTCCTTCTAGTTTCCCCCTTCCTAGCTCTCCCCTTCGCAGCTTCTTCCGTCTTCAACTCTTCTTCCCTGCTAGCCTCTTCCCTCCTCCGATGGTCTCTCCTTGGCTTCTCTCCACCCCGCTTGCTTCTTCTTCAGTCTTTCCCTGGCCCTGGCATTAGTCTCCTTACCCGGTGCCCCCTCCCAATGTGTGCCCGGGCTTTGCTCCTTGCATGCAGTTCGAGGGGAAGACATCATTTGGAATGTCAGTGTTCAACCTCAGCAATGCCATCATGGGCAGCGGCATCCTGGGGCTGGCCTATGCCATGGCCCACACAGGAGTCATCTTCTTCCTGTGAGTCCATAGGTGGCCTTCGGGGCCAGGGGTGTTGCAGGGCAGGTGGGAGGCCCGGGACCAGGTCTGAGCTGTGCCACCTGCCGCAGGGCCCTGTTGCTGTGCATTGCGCTTCTGTCGTCCTACTCCATCCACCTCCTGCTGACCTGTGCTGGTATTGTAGGTGAGACACAGAGCCTGGATCCCAGTCCCCACTCCACCCCTTTGGACCCCAGACTCTGGACCCACATCCAGAGCTCAGCGTAGACCTTGAACCCCAAACCTCAGACCCAACTCCCTGAATGCAGACCCCAGATCCCGGACCCAGCACCCCAGAATCCACCTCCAGACCACTACACTCTACCTCTAACCCCCACCCCTCAGTCCCCAGTTCCCCAGCTCCCACCATGGTCTCAGTCTATAGTCTGGCTCCAAGACCCCTACTCTCACCTCCAGCCCTCATCCTTTTCCCTGGCCTCAGATCCCACCTCCCAGACTCTGCCCCCAAACTCAACCCCAACTGCTTAACCCCCACCTTCAGCCTCCGTCAGTCAAAGCCTGTTCCCCCAAGCTCCAACTTCCCAGCTCCCGGGCCCTCTGGCCTGCACCCCTGGCCTGGCCTCTTGGACCTTCAACCCTGTTCCTGCCTTCCCCCTCTAGGCATCCGAGCCTATGAGCAGCTGGGACAGAGGGCATTCGGGCCTGCGGGGAAGGTAGTGGTGGCCGCAGTCATCTGTCTGCACAATGTTGGGGGTGAGGACTCTGGGAGGTGGGGGTCAGCTTGGGGGGAGAGGGCGGAGTGAGGTGGGCTTCCCCAGGCTGGGCTGGGGAAGACAGGGTGGGGGCATGAAGAGAATCTCTCTGCTTACACCTCCCCCACCCGCACCAGCCATGTCCAGTTACCTGTTCATCATCAAATCTGAGCTCCCCCTGGTTATCGGCACCTTCCTGTACATGGACCCCGAGGGGTGAGTGAGCAACACCCCTTGGCTGGCCAGCAGCTCCTTGACTCTGCCTGCGAGGCCCGGTCGGTATCTTCAGCGCTGTTTGTGCAGCTGACTTCCAGGTGTTCCAGTTTGAGACTGCTGGGCAGGTCACTTGGGTCAGCATGATTCCTCTGCGTGACTGTTGCTTTGACCACAGGAGCCCAGTCGACCGTGTGCTGATTTTGTGACTTATTCTGGCTGCTTCTGGCTGGAGGCTGACTCTTTACGTCCGGTTTACTCTGCTGCTGACCATGTGTGTGTGAATGTACATAGCCAATGGACTCAGACTCTGCCTGTGGGTTTGACTCTGTCTGCCGGCCTGGCTGATTCTCTTGGGCTGGCTTTGTGATTGACTACAGCTGTGTCCCGTATACTGTGATTCCAACCATATGTGTCTGACCTTCGATCACTGTGACTTCCCCTGTCCAGCTGATTGTTTGAGCTTGATTCTAGGTTCATCTGGCTGAATCTGTCTAGCTGTAAGCGTACGATCGCTGACTCCAGCAGTGTGTCTGTGTGCATGTAGTACGCTGTGGTACCAACTATGTATGACTCACTCTGACTGTATGTGTCGAGCCAACTCCATCTCTGTGTTTGATTTGGTGGCTGTTCTGGTAAATTCTCTCTGGGGTGTGTGTGTGTGTGTGTGTGTGTGTGTGTGTGTGTGTGTGATCCCTGACTGTGACTATGTGTCCTCTGTATTATGGTTGCAACCATATATGCTGGACTGTTCTGATTATGCATCTGGCTGCCTGTGTGTGAGTCTGGATCCTCTGTGATGGCTCGGTATGTGTGGGGGGCATGTGCACGATGGGACTCCAGCAGGGCTAGTGTGTATGTACAGGGTGTTGTAGTGCTTGTGCTCCAGCTGCACATGTGGAGCTGCCTCTGTGTGTTTCATGAACAGCTCTGTGTGTCCAGTGGCTAACTCTGCCTCTGGTCCCATGGGCTTTGCATGGTGTGTAGATGTCTCCGGTTTTGTCAGTCTGACTCTGGTCTGTATGACATTTTTTTTTTTTTTTTTTTTTTTTTTTGGATGGAGTCTCACTCTGTCGCTCAGGCTGGAGTGCAGTGGCATGATCTCAGCTCACCATAACCTCTGCCTCCCAGGTTCAAGCGATTCTCCTTCCTCAGCCTCCTGAGTAAGTGGGATTACAGGCATGCACCACCATGCTTGGCTAATTTTTTAATTTTATTTTTTGAGACAAAGTCTTACTCTGTTGCCCAGGCTGGAGTGCAGTGGTGCCATCTCGGCTCACTGCAACCTCCGTCTCCCAGGTTCAAGTGATCCTTCTGCCTCATCCCCCATGCCCGGCTAATTTTTGTATTTTTAGTAGAGATGGGGTTTCACCATGTTGGCCAGGCTGGTCTTGAACTCCTGACCTCAGGTGATCCGCTCGCCTTGGTCTCCCAAAGTGCTGGGATTACTGGCGTGAGCCACCACACATGGCCAGTCTGACAATTTTAACCGAGTGCTTGATTTTTACTCTCTGTGTGTATCATTTTAGATATTTGGTTTGATTCTGAGAATACTAGATAGCTGACTGTGTGACCAGAGATGTCTCATTATTATAGTTAGCTCCCATTGGTTTATTTCTGTGTAACTGTGTATGAGATAGAAAGAGACCGTGTGAATGTCTAGAACACAGGCATTCAATCAAGTTGTTTTGAATGCATGAGCAGTTGTTCAGCTGATTCTGTCTTAACTGACTGTCTTGCCTGGTCACCTTCCTCCAATATCTGTACAGATCCCACCTTTTCTCAGAGCTTGGTTCCAACAGTGTGGCCAGCTGGATGATTTCGTTTCTATTTCAGTCTTTCTTTGACTGTGCGGCCAAGTCAGTCCACAGGCATACTTTTAGGCATCCAACAAACCTTGAGCTGTTCAAACAAGCATGCATGTGTGTTTCTGACTTTTTGATGGACTCTGCATCATGGCTTATCTACTGGATCATCAGACTGTTGATGGATCATCAGACCTGTCAGACATACCACGATCGTGACTCACTCTCTTTGTGTCTGGCACCTTGTGTTGGACTGATTTTCTCTTTCTTTCTTTCCTTTCTTCCTTCCCTCCCTCCCTCCTTTCCTCTTTCTTTCTTTCTTTCTTTTCTTTTTCTTTCTTTCCTTCCTTCCTTCCTTCCTTCCTTCCTTCCTTCCTTTCTTTCTCTTTCTTTCTTTCTTTCTTTCTTTCTTTCTTTCTTTCTTTCTTTCTTTCTTTCTTTCTTTCTTTCTTTCTTTTTTCTTTCTCTCTCTCTCTCTCCCCTCCCCCTCCCCTCCCTCCCTCCCTCCCTCCCTCCCTCCCTCCCTTCCTTCCTTCCTTCCTTCCTTCCTTCCTTCCTTCCTTCCTTCCTTCCTTCCTTCCTTCCTTCTTCCTTCCTTCCTTCCTTCTTTCTTTTCTTTCTTTCTTTGCTTCTTTTTTTTTTTTTTTTTCTTCAGGGTCTTGATCTGTCACCCAGGCTGGAGTGCAATGTCGCAACCTTGGCTCACTGCAACTTCTGCCTTCTGGGTTCAAGTGAATCTCCTGCTTCAGCCTCTTGAGTAGTTGGGATTACAGGCATGTGCCACCATACCCGGCTATTTATTTATTTATTTTGAGATGGAGTCTCACTCTGTCATCAGGCTGGAGTGCAGTGTCGCGATCTCAGCTCACTGCAAGCTCCGCCTCCCAGGTTCACGCCATTCTCCTGCCTCAACTTCCTGAGTAGCTGGGACTACAGGTGCTCCTCACCATACCCGGCTAATTTTTTTTGTATTTTTAGTAGAGACAGGGTTTCACCATGTTGGCCAGGCTGGTCTCGAACTCCTGACCTCAGGTGTTCCGTCTGCCTCAGCCTCCCAAAGTGCTGGGATTACAGGCATGAGCCACTGCACCTGGCCTGGACTGATTTTTACATTGAGTCTGACTGATTTGGGGTGTTTGACCATCTGGTTGTGCATCCACTTGCGAAATCTGATGGCAAGTTTTGTTCAGCTGTGTATGTGTTAGCTGTGTCCCACCAACAGTATCTGACAATCTCATAATCAGCCTGACTATTTTTGTCAACCCTGTTGTGCCGTTTGTCACTGTAACCACCTGAATGACTTCTCATAGCTGAGGCTGTCAGCTTAACTCTCCTGACTTAGGGCAGAAAGCTGCCTGTTCAACTGTCTTCTGTGAGTGTCGGCCTGACAGTTTCCTTTGACTGGCGGCTAGGCACTGTGTCTTCCTGTCTCTCTAGGGACTGGTTCTTGAAGGGAAACCTCCTCATCATCATCGTCAGTGTGTTAATCATCCTGCCCCTGGCCCTCATGAAACACTTGGGTAAGAGGCTCCCTGGGTTGGCCATTGGGTAGTAGGGTTAGACAGAAGAAGCCAGACTGAGAAAACCCCTATTCATTTTCAAGGGCTGCAGAACACCAGGAGAGCTTATTTGATGTGGGCTTGAACAGATTAGCAGGAGTTTGCTATGGAGGGGAGGTTTTTCTGGGTGGAAGTAGAAGCTTATGCAAAGGCAACTGGGGTGGGCAGACCTTGAAGGCCAGACTGGGTGTTTGGAGTTCACTGTACGGGGTTCCATTGATTTTTTCTTTTTTTTTGAGACTGAGTCTCGCTCTGTCACCCAGGCTGGAGTGGTGCAATGGCGTGGTCTCGGCTCACTGCAACCTCTGCCTCCCGGGTTCAAGCGATTCTCCTGCCTCAGCCTCCCGAGTAGCTGGGACTACAGGTGCGTGCCACCACACCTGGCTAATTTTTGTATTTTTAGTAGAGATGGGGCTTTGCCATGTTGGCCAGGCTGGTCTCGAACTCCTGACCTCAGGTGATCCACCCGCCTAGGCCTCCCAAAGTGCTGGGATTACAGGTGTGAGCCACCACGCCTGGCTGATTTCTGAGACTCTGTATTTTGCCCCTCTTAGGCTACCTGGGGTACACCAGTGGTCTCTCACTGACCTGCATGCTGTTTTTCCTGGTTTCGGTGAGTCACAGAGAAGCAGGGAGAGAGTTTGGGACATTGGGACATAGCCTCCCCCATGACCTGGCTTCCCCGATGCCCCCATCCTCAGGTCATCTACAAGAAGTTCCAGCTTGGCTGTGCTATAGGCCGCAATGAAACAGCAATGGAGAGTGAAGCTCCCGTGGGGCTCCACAACCAAGGGCTCAACAGCAGCTGTGAGGCCCAGATGTTCACAGTTGACTCACAGGTGTGTGTGCAGGCATGTAGGAGATTGCAACACACTCAGGCCCTCTGGTTCTGTCACACGGTGCATCCTGTTCAGAGTGGAGCTGGATATTGGACACTGGGGGCTTCTGTGTGTCTGATATGGAGGGCAATTACAGGGCGGGAGGGGGATGGGAAGAAGGGGATGGACCCCTGTGGGCTCTAATCCCATGTACTCGGGCATTCCCCTAGATGTCCTACACAGTGCCCATTATGGCTTTTGCTTTTGTCTGCCACCCTGAGGTGCTGCCCATCTATACGGAGCTCTGCCGGTGAGTGGGCAGGCAAGTGGGCCTGCATGATGGGCCAGCAAGTGGGGCGGTAACCGGAATGTCTGACGCTCCCTACAGCAGTCCTGGGACTGTCACTTGGTGGAAGCTAGGTTGTGCCATGGGAGGGGTTTGGGGTGGTCAGGAAGTCTTGGGGGATTCAGGCTAGTGACGGTTTGCTGATCGGGGCTTAAGTATTCTCCTATTTTAATATCCAGCACAAATGTGGATGGACAGAGTCAGGAAGCAGAGATCAGATGATCAGATGGAGGGGGTGATATGCATGGCTGGTGGTATGGGGATGGGGAGGTACGGACAGACAGGCGGAAGCAGGGATGATATGATGGGAGATGTGTGGATGATCAGACAGAGGGACAGCATGGATGGTCAGATGGAAGAGGCAGTGGCAGTCAGATGCAGGGGAGAGGGAGATGGTCACATGGGGGGGAGATATGGATGGTCAGAGAGGGGGTTTTGGCTAGTCACAGGGGAGGCAGAGACGGGTGTCCCCATGTGTGCCAGCTGAATGTCAGTCTGGGAGAAGGGGACTCTGGAGGGCGGAGGCTGGCTTTGAGGGACCTGGGGCAAGTCCCAGGGTCTGGGCATGACAGTTCCACGACCTCTACACCTCAGGCCCTCCAAGCTCAGGATGCAGGCCGTGGCCAACGTGTCCATTGGGGCCATGTTCTGCATGTATGGGCTCACGGCGACCTTTGGATACCTCACCTTCTACAGTGAGTGGGGCTGCGGCTAGGGCTGGGGGGAGGGGGAAGGCCTGGGGCGGGAGCCTCTGAGCTCTTTCCTTCTGTGACCACGGACCTGTCAGTTTCCAAACAGAAGGTGTGCCTCACTTATGTGGATTTTGTCACTGTGCATGTATGTATGGGTTTCTGGGGCATTGGTCCTGGTGCTGTCTCCACATCCTGCATCCCGTACCCCCTGTCTCATGGTCCAGGCAACGTGGAGGCAGAGATGCTGCACATGTACAGCCAGAAGGACCCTCTCATCCTCTGTGTGCGCCTGGCCGTGCTGCTCGCGGTGACCCTCACTGTGCCAGTCGTGCTGTTCCCGGTGCGTGGGGCCCATGGCTCAGAGGGACATGGATGGATGGGTATAGGGTGTAGGCATGGATGTGTGGGTCGAGGCTGGAGACAGGAGTGGATGGATGGATGAAGGAGGCAAGGATGGACAGATAGAAAAGGGCAGCATTTTCAGATGGACAGAGATGGCAAAAATCGATAGAAGTGGGAAGGACATAGATAGCAGGAGAGAGAGGGTCAGGGGACAGGGTAGTCAGTCAGAGGGAGGAGGCACAGATGGATGGCTAGAAAGAAGAGGGAGTCAGGAAGGGTCAGTTGGAGGGTAGAAACCAGGATGGACAGAAAAAGGGTGGAGGCTGAAGTGATGGGATGTAGGAGGGTCAAGGCTCCGAGATGGGGAGGCGGAACTAATTAGACAGAGGAGGGAGGTAGAGGTCAGGTGGAGAGAGGCAGGTCACACAGGGTGGAAGGACCGGTGGATGGTCAGACAGAAGGAGAGGCGAAGATGGTCAGCTAGAGGAGGAGGCAAGGATTTCAGACAGTGGGTGCGGGTGCCGATGGGTGTTCAGACAGAAGGAAGAGATGTGGATTGTCAGAGGATGGAGGCAGGAAGCCCATTCAGAACATGGAGACACAGATGATGGGTTAGGCAGGGTGAAGCCATGGATAGTCAGAGGGAGGGGAAATCAGGGATCTCAGACAGAGGGTGGAGCTAAAGACAGATGATCACGTGGAAGGGGGGCAGCACTAGGGTCCTGACTTCTGTCCCACCCTACTCTGGCCACAGATCCGCCGGGCCCTGCAGCAGCTGCTTTTCCCAGGCAAGGCCTTCAGCTGGCCGCGACATGTGGCCATAGCTCTGATCCTGCTTGTTTTGGTCAATGTCCTTGTCATCTGTGTGCCGACCATCCAGGATATCTTTGGAGTTATCGGTCAGTAAACCTCACCCCAGTCCCATATCCCATCTAATGTGGGCCTTGTCCCCAAGTCAGGTTGACTCCTGTCCCTCCTTCTTGTCCTCCAGGGTCCACCTCAGCCCCCAGCCTCATCTTCATCCTCCCCAGCATCTTCTACCTCCGCATTGTACCCTCTGAGGTGGAGCCTTTCTTATCCTGGCCCAAGATCCAGGTAAGCATTCCAGGGCAGAGCTAGGGAGAGAGGGAGCACTCCAAGGAGGGAGTGCTCAGGAGGGGGCTGGGAGAGCATATGAAAGAATGGTCTGGAAGAATGAAGGTGATTGTCTTAGGAAGGGGCAGAGGAGACAGAGCACCAGCAGGGTCCAGGAAGACAGGGAGCACTCAAACAGGGGCTGGCATAGAGGGAGCATTCTCCAGACAGATGGAAGGAGCACTATTGGGAAGAGAGCTGGAAGCACCTTCAAGAAGGAGGATGGAGGAACGTACTCTCTATGGGTCCTGGGAAGGTGGAAGGAGGACTCGCAGAAAGGGGCTGGCTGTAAGGAAGGAGAGGGCACACAGAGGAGGGTCAGGAATGGATGAAGCACTCTCTGAAGGAGGTGGAAGACTTGAGGAATATTCTCAGAAGGCAATTGGGTGAGGAGTCCCAACCAGCCCCATCTTGTCTCTCTGGCCCGCAGGCCCTGTGCTTTGGAGTCCTGGGAGTCCTCTTCATGGCCGTCAGTCTAGGCTTTATGTTTGCCAACTGGGCCACAGGCCAGAGCCGCCTGTCTGGACACTGATCAGGCCCTGCTGGCCCAGGTCCCTGTGCGAATGCACATGGAGGGGTCGGGGCCGCTCCCTAGGGTCCCTCCTGCCCAGCATGTGGAGGCGGCTGGTTCCCATGAACGTGGTTGTCAGAGGCGGGGGACAGCAGAGGCTGCAGACTGGCCCACTTCCCTCCTCCCCAGGGATGCCAAACTTGGATCATGGCCCTAATCCCATCCCCAACCCCATGGGAGGAGGAGGAGGAGGAGGAGGAGGAGGAGAAGGAGGAGAAGGAGGAGAAGGTGGCGGAGGAGGAGGAGGGCAGGTCCTGGCGGAGCCTTTGCCCAGCCCAGTCCTCTCTGCCTCCTCCTGGCTGAAGCTGTTTGTCAGGATTACCCTCGGGCTAAAGAGGAAAAATAAAGATGTTGAGCTACCACTCTGGACTCAGCCTTCTGATCTTTCTCTGAGTCTTGCTGGGGGAGCCTGCCGGAGTCCAGGCTGGAGCAAACTGAAGCCCTACGAGTGGGACTGTGCCTGCTCATGCGTTCACTCACTTCACTCTTTCAGTAACTTGCTACTCAACTTAATATTTCACTCACTTGGCCAGGAGCAGTGACTCACACCTGTAATTCCAGCACTTTGGGAGGTTGAGGCCGGTGGATCACCTGAAATCACGAGTTTGAGATCAGCCTGGCCACCATGGCAAACCCCATGTCTACTAAAAAATGCTAAAATTAACTGGTTGTGGTGGCGCATGCTGTAGTCCCAGCTACTTGGGAGGCTGAGACAGGAGAATCACTTGAACTCGGGAGGCGAAGGTTGCAGTGAGCTGAGATCGTGTCACTGTACTCCAGCCTAGGCAACAGAGTGAGACTGCATCTCACACACACAAAAAAAGACTTCACACATTCACTCAGTAAATATCTACTGAAAGCCTACTGGGTGCCAGGCACTATTGTAGGTGCTGGGGATATAGCAGTGAACCAAGCAGACAGTAGTGCCCTGGAGTTGATGTTCTGACACATGAGTGGGCAAATCCATCCTGCTGCCTATTTTGGTATGGCCCTTGAACTAAGACTGGCTTTCATATTTCTAAATGATTGAAAAAAGGTGGACCCAGCACAGTGGCTCATGCCTGTGCAGTACTTTGGGAGGTTGAGGCAGGAGGATCATTTGAGACCAGCCTGGGCAACACAGCAAGACCCCATCTCTACAAAAAATATTAAAAGAAATAGCCGGGTGTGGTAGTGCATGCCTACAGTCCCAGCTACTTGGGAGACTGAGGTGGGAGGATCTCTTGAGCCCGGGAGATTGAGGTTGAGGCTGTAGTGAGCCATGATCACACCACTGCACTCTAGCCTGAGTGATAGAGTGACACCCTGTCTCAAAAAGAAAAGGGGCTGGGTGTGGTGGCTCATGCCTGTAATCCTAGCACTTTGGGAGGCCAAGGCAGGTAGATCACCTGAGGTCAGGAGTTCTAGACCGGCCTGGCCAACATGGTGAAACCCCGTTTCTGTTAAAACTACAAAAATCAGCCAGGCATGGTGGTACGTGCCTGTAATCTCAGCTACTCAGGAGGCTGAGGCAGGAGAATCGCTTGAGCTCAGGAATCAGAGTTTGCAGTGAGCCGAGATCTCACCACTGCACTCCAATCTGTCTCAAAAAAAGAAAAGAAAATGAAAAAATATTATTAAAAGAAATAATATTCTGTGACACTTGGAAATTATATGAAATTCAAATTTCAGTGTCTAAATAATTTACATATCAATTTCAGTGTCTGTAAATTATTTACATATCATTTACAGTGTCTTCTTCATTTACATATTGTTTGTGGCTTTCTCGTGCAGAGCTGAGGATTTGCAACAGAGACCATATGGCCTGCAAAGCCTGAGCTATTGACTCTCTGGTCCTTTTCAGAAAATGTTAGCTGACCTCTGACCTAACAAAGAGAAGAAAAGAGAAATAATTCCTCATAAAGATGAGTGCAATGAAGAAAATGAGCGATGTGAGAGTGGTGTGGGGAGGTGATGGGTGAGGAGGCGTTCAGTGAGACCTTGCTGAAGAGGGGACAATGAGTTTGGTCCTAGGTTGGCTGAAAGGAGCAAGCCTCACGGTTATTTTGGCAAAGGGTGTTCCAGGCAGAGGGAGCAACAGGTGCAAGGACCGCGAGGTAGGAACGAGTATGGCTGGTCCAAGCAAGAGCAAGGAGAAGCCAACATGAGTATGTGAGTGCCATTTTCACCACAGCCTTGTCAACAGCCTGAGCAATGAAACAGATTTTTGTCAACCTCACAGAAAAAATGGTATTGCCATTACAATTCACGTGTGTGTGTGTGTGTGTGTGTGTGTGTGTGTGTATTTCTAATTCTTTAATTTTTAATTTTTAACTTTTTTTGAGACAGGGTCTTCGTCTGTCACCCAGGCTGGAGTGCAGTGGTGCCATCACAGCTCACTGAAGCTTCAGCCTCCCAGGCTCAAGCTATCCTCCTGCCTCAGCCTTCTGAGTAGCTGGGACTACAGGCATGTGCCACTGTGCCTGGATAACTTTAAAATTTTCAGTAGAAATGGGATCTCTCTATGTTACCTCGGCTGGTCTCAAACTCTTGGGCTCAAGTGATCCTCCCACCTTGGCCTCCCAAAGTGCTCGGATTACAGGCAAGAGCCATATTTATGAAAGAAGGTTTTTTTTTTTTTTTTTTTTTTTTGAGACAGGGTGTCACCCAGCCCGGAGTGCAGTAGCAAGATCACGGCTCACTGCAACGTCAACTTCCCGGGTTCAAGTGATTCTCTTACCTCAGCCTCCTGAGTAGCTGGGACCACAGGCATATGCCACCACACCCGGCTTATTTTATTTTATTTTATTTTATTTTTTAGACGAAGTCTTGCTCTTGTCTCCCAGGCTGGAGTGCAACGGCGCGATCTCGGGTCAGTGCAACCTCTGCCCCCCAGGTTCAAGTGATTCTCCTGTCTCATCCTCCCGAGTAGCTGGGCCTACAGGTGCGTGCCACCACACCTGGCTAACTTTTTGTATTTTTAGTAGAAACAGGGTTTCACCATGTTAGCCAGGATGGTCTCAATCTCCTGACCTCGTGATCTGCCTCGGCCTCCCAAAGTGCTAGGATTGCAGGTGTGAGGCACCGCGCCCAGCCTGAAGGAAGCTTTTAGATGTTTGAGAGACATTTGCTTATCTTCCCAGATAATTTTTATGCATTTGTGAGCTACTACACATATATATTATTTCCCCACTTCTATTTACAAATAGGGCAGTTGACTGTAGTTGATTAATACTATACGCTCCTTGTTTCACTGTTCTTTATCCCTTACTGCCACTAAACTTAAGCTCAATAAGCCATTCTTTTTGATAATAACAGTAACCTGAAATTCCAGCACCGGGCCTTAAAAATGCAAGTCTTGGCTGGGCATGATGACTCATGCTTGTAATCCCAGCACTTTGGGAGGCCAAGGCAAGAGGATGACTTGAGGCCAGGAATTTGAGACCAACCTGGGCAACAAAATGAGATCCTGTCCCTACATTTTTTTTTTTAATTAGCTGGGCATGGTGGTGTGCACCTGCAGTCTCAGCTACTCAGGGAGGCTGAGGTGGGAGAATTGCTTGAACTCAGGAGTTCAAGGCTGCAGTGAGCTGGATTGGATCACTGCACTCCAGCCTGGGCAACAGAGTGAGACCTTGTCTCAAAATGCAAAACAAAACAAAAAACAAAACAAAACAAAAGAAAACCAGCAACCTCATACCCATTCATAGTAACTCCCCACTCCACCCAGCCTTCGGGAACCATGAATCTACTTTCTGTTCCTATGGGTTTGCTTATTCTTGGCATTCATACAAGTGGAATCATACACTGTGGCCTTTTGTGTCTGGCTTCTTTCATTTAGCATATTTTCAAGGTTTATGCATGTCACAGTATGTATCCGTACTTCATTAAATCTTCTGATCCATGAAAAATGGGCTACCTTTCCATTTATTTAGGTCTTTAATTTCCTTCAGCAATGTTTTGTAGTTTTCAGTGCAGAAGTCTTACACTTCCTTGGGATGCAAGTCCTACTTAGGGGATTTTAGTAGTCTTTTAGTGCTGCTGTGACAGCATACTTCAGACTGGGTAATTTGTATAGAACAGACATTTATTTTCTCACAGTCCTGGAGGCTGGAAAGTCCAAGATCAAGGCACCAGCATCTGATCAGGGCTTTTTGCTACATTCTCATATGGCAGAAGGCAGAAGGACATGAGAGAAGCAACTCCCACCATCTCATTTATAAGGACACCTAATCTTATTTATGAGGGAGAACCCCTCATAGCCTAGTCACTTCTGAAAGACCCTATCTCTTAGTACTGCCACATTGACAACACCTGAATTTTGGAAGGGACACATTCAAACCATACTAGCGATTAAAAATAACATCTTAATTTTTAGCGATCTAGTTCAGATTAATACCAACTTAATTTCTATACAAAACATTGCTCTTATATAGCTTTGTCCACTCCCTTTACTGCCACTAAACTTAAGCTCAACAAGTCATTCTTTCTGATAATAATGGTAACCTGAAATTCCAGCACCTGGCCTTAAAACTGCAAGTCTTGGCTGGCATGATGACTCATGTCTGTAATCTCGGCACTTTGGGAGGCTAAGGAAGGAGGATGCCTTGAGGCCAGGAATTTGAGACCAACCTGGGCAACAAAGTGAGATCCTGTCCCTACACAATATTTATTTATTTATTTATCTATTTATTTAGAGACAGAGTCTTGCTTTGTTGCTCAGGCTGGAGTGCAATGGTGCGATCTTGGCTCACTGCAACCTCTGCCTCCCAGGTTCAAGCGATTTTCCTGTTTCAGCCTCCCGAGTAGCTGGGACTACAGGCATGTGCCACCATGCCCAGCTAATTTTTATATTTTTAGTAGAGACAGGGTTTCACCATGTTGGCCAGGCTGATCTCAAACTCCTGACCTCAGGTGATCCGCCTGCCTTGGCCTCCCAAAGTGCTGAGAGTACAGGTGTGAGCTCCCGCGCCCGGCCCCATTTTTTTTTTTTTTTTTTTTAAATTAGTTGGGCATGGTGGTTTGCATCTGCAGTCCCAGCTACTCAGGGAGGCTGAGGTGGGAGAATTGCTTGAACCTAGGAGTTCAGGGCTGCAGTGAGCTGTGATTGCACTGCTGTACTCCAGCCTGGGCAACAGAGTGAGACCTTGTCTCAAAAAGAAAAAAAAGCAAGTCTTCTTATTTAACAGAAAGCACCCCAAAAAGAGATGAGGGCGATGTCCCTACTCCTCGCACCAGCAGAAGATGAATTTTTCATTTTGGTTATTACGCTTTTAAACTCCAGAAATTTCTATTTGGTTCGTTTTTTATATTTCTATGTCTGTACTGATATTCTCTATTTGGTGAGATATTGTTTCTATACTTTAGTTCTTTAGACATAGTTTCTTTGAGGTTTTTGGACATATTTTAAATAGCTCATTTAAAGTCTTTTTATTAGAAAACCCAGCATCTGGCTGGGCGTGGTGGCTCACACCTGTGATCCCAGCACTTTGGGAGGCCAAGGCGGGTGGATCACTTGAGGTCAGGAGTTCAAGACCAGCCTGGCCAATATGGTGAAACCCTGTCTCTACTAAAAATACAAAAATTAGCCAGGTGTGGTAGTGGGTGCATGTAGTCCCAGCTACTTGGGAGGCTGAGGCAGGAGAATTGCTTGAGTCCGGGAGGCAGAGATGGCAGTGAGCCGAGATCGCACCACTGCACCCCAGCCTGGGTGACAGAGCGAAACTCTGTCTCAAGAGAAAAAAAAAAAAAGTAATAAAACATTAAGAGAAAACAGGAAAACCCAACATCTGGGCTTTCTCAGGGACGGTTTCTATAGATGGTCTTTTTTCTTTATTCTGTGGATGGGTCATATTTTCTTCTTTTTTTGCATGTGTCATAATTTTTTATTGAAAACTGGACATTTCAAATAATACAATGTGGCAACTCTGGAAACCAGATTCTGTCCCCTCCCTAGGGTTTCTTGTTGCTGTTTTGTTTGTTTGTTTTTAATGTTTGTTTAGGCTGAGCTTGGTGGCTCATGCTTGTAATCCCAGAACTTTGGGAGGCCAAGGCAGGAGGATCATTTGAGCCTAGGAGTTTGAGACCAGCTGGGGCAACATAGTGAGACCCCATCTCTAAAAAAAAATAAATTAGCTTGGTGTGGTGCACATGCCTATAGTCCCAGCTACTCATGAGGCTGATGCCGGAGGATTGCTTGAGCCTGGGAGATCAAGGCTGCAGTGAGCCATGTTAATGCCACTGTACTCCAGCCTGAGAGACAGAGCAAGACCCTGTCTCAAAACACAAGTTTGTTTAGTTTTTTCCTGAACAAATTCTGTAGTCTCTATTCCTTGTCCTCTGTGGCCATTGAAGTCGCTTGGTTAGCTTAGTGGCCACTAATGATTGAATAGAGATTTCTTTATGCCTGGAACCAGTATGTCTCCCAGTCTTTGCCAAGGGGATCTGTGTGTGTGTTGGGACATACCTTCTGCACTCAGCCTGGCAGTTTACAATGTTGCCTTATCTTTCTCTTCCTGCTTGCTCAGAGCCTCGAGAGGTCTGTCAGAGGTGAGAGCTTAAAGCCTACTTAGGTCTTCTGTGGGCATTTGCCTAGCTGCAGCCCAGGGCATATGTGTGTGGCCTTCTAGATTCCGAGGCATATGTTGGAGTTATTCAAGCCCCAATAGATATCCCATTTTCCAGCCTTTCTTTCTTTTCTTTTCTTTTTTTTTTTTTTGAGATGGAGTCTCGCTCTGTCACCAGGCTGGAGTGCAGTGACGCGATCTCGGCTCACTGCAACCTCAGCCTCCAAGGTTCAAGCAATTCTCCTGCCTCAGCCTCCTGAGTAGCTAGGATTACAGGTGCACACCACCATGCCTAGCTAATTTTTGTATTTTTAGTAGAGACTGGGTGTCTAGTAGAGACCATGTTGGCCAGGATGGTCTTGATCTCTTGACCTCGTGATCCACCTGCCTCAGCCTCCCAAAGTGCTGGGATTACAGGCATGAGCCACTGCGCCTGGCCTCGAACCTTTCCTTTTAAGCTTGTTGGTTGATGTATTGTTTTCCCCAACTGCTATTCACTACCCCAGGTTGTAGTGTCAGTTTGAGTGAAGTCAAGTGAAGACAAGCCTTTCAAGTGGGTTCTTCCAGGGAACCACCAGATAAGTCAAAACAAACAACTGTAATTCTTTGTGAAAGGTCCATTCTTTTCTCTCCGGTACTGGTACCTGTACTGGGAATGCAGATCATTATCTTCAGGGCTACCACCAAGCTGGGAGCAGGAGATGGGGCGAGGGTAAGTTAAAATACCACAAAGCTTACAGTTCTTACGGAGATTCAGCTGGTTTTTCTCCCTTCCTTCCTTCCTCCCTCCCTCCCTCCTTCCTTTTTCTTTCTTTTTCTTTTTTTCTTTGACAGTCTTGCTCTGTTGCCCAGGCTGGAGTGCAGTGGTGCCATCTCAGCTCACTGCAACCTCCACTTCCCGGGTTCAAGCAATTCTCGTGTCAGCCTCCTGAGTAGTGGAGATTACAGACGCGTGCCACCACGCCTAGCTAATTTTTGTATTTTTAGTAGAGACGGGGTTTCACCATGTTGGCCAGGCTGGTCTCGAACTCCTGACCTCAGGTGATCCGCCTGCCTCGGCCTTCTGAAGTGCTGGATTACAGGCGTGAACCACTCAGCTGGTTTTTCTTGATTAAACATTCCTCTGCTTGTTACAAGCTTTCGGTTAGTTTCCACAGTTCTGAAAAAGTTGATTCTGACAGTTTTTGCCAGTTTTTTCACTGATTTTTATAGAGGCATAGATTTTTGGAGTTCTCTATTCCACCATTTACTTTGTGTTAGCAACATTAAACATTTTAAACATCATTACTTGACTTTAAAAGGTTTAAATTTGATTGATAACTTTAGTTTTCATTTTCACACGTCCTTTGATTACTTTAATCTCCTTCTCTTTCAATGTTTGTGTTATTGTGGCCTAGAACTTTATTTTTGTTACTTTTTCTTTCTCCACATGGTCTATTGCAGCCTAGTATTTTAGCACCACTTCAAATTTATGATCCTCAAATGCTCCCAATCAGTATTTTTCCAAATGACATCATCTTAATGAACACTGGATTATAATTAAACTACATTAAAGCAACATGCGTTTTAGTAAATAATTCCTTAAATAATAAAGTAATAGGTCTGGGTAAGCTCACATAAGGAGCATTGGTGCTTTTTACCAAAGCTGGAAAATTCTCAGCCATTATCCCTTTGAACATTGTTCTCCATAAATCTTTCTATTCTCCCTTTCTATAATTTGTGTTCAATATATGTGAGCTCTTTTCATTCTATCCTCCATATCTTTATATTTTCCATTTCTTTTTTGTTTTTGTTTTTGACACGGAGTTTCACTCTCGTCCAGGCTGGAGTGCAATGGCGCAATCTCGGCTCACTGCAACCTCCACTTCCTGGGTGCAAGCAATTCTCGTGCCTCAGCCTCCTGAGTAGCTGGGATTACAGAAATGCATCACCATGCCTGGCTAAGTTTTGTGTTTTTAGTAGAGATGGGGTTTCACCATGTTGGTCAGGCTGGTCTGGAACGCCTGACCTCAGGAGATCCACCCGCCTCGGCCTCCCAAAGTGCTGGGATTACAGGCTTGAGCCACCACGCCCGGCCTATTTTCTGTTTCTTTATCTCTAATTGTCTGTTTTCCTCAGAGCTATATTTTAGTTCACTAATTATTTCTTCATTTGTGTCTCATCTGCAGTTTAATACGTTTATTAATTATTTAAATCACCATTTTCACTTCTAGAAGTTGTATTTGGTTATTGTGCAGGTATTCACATAAGCCTCTTGTTTCTCATCCTGATCTTTCATTAAGAAATGTATTTTTAGCTTGGGCAACATAGTAAGACCCCATCTCTAAAAAAAAAAAATAGCTGGGTATGGTGGCATGTGCCTGTAGTCCTAGCTACTTGGGAGGCTGAGGCAGGAGGATTGCTTGATCCCAGGAGTTCGAGGCTGCAGTGAGCTATAATTGCCCCACTGCACTCCAGCCTGGATGACAAGGTGTCAAAAAAGATTATATGTTTTACCCTTTTTACTTGGGAATAATATAGATTTATGGGAAATTGCAAAAATAGTACAGAGATGTCCCATATACCCTTTACTCAGTTTCCTCTATACTATAGCAGTGTAAAAATACTATAGTACAATATAAAAACCAGGAAATTGACATTGGTACACTAGTGTGTATAGTCCTATGCCTTTTTATCCCATGTGTAGACTCCTGTAACCAACACCATAATCAAGACACAGAACATGGCTGCACTTTGTAGATGTCGCATGTCCCGGGTGGTCCTCAGGCACTGTCAGATTTTGGACTCTCTGAAGATCGTCCCTGGATCTTGGGTTAAAAATCTGTATTCTAGTCTGAACCATGGGAAGAAAAAAATAGTCGATCTGTGGTTTTTCTACTTGAAGGACACAATGTTTTCCAAACTAGCACCTTTGCAGAGGTTTGCTGAACTTAGTGGTGGAGCTCATTCTTCAGTGGCTTCTGCTATATCTGTTGCAACTAAAAAAACAATCCAGACTGTGCGCAGTGGCTCACGCCTGTAATCCCAGCAATTTGGGAGGCCAAGGCGGGCAGATCACCTGAGGTAGGGAGTTCGAGACCAGCCTGGCCAACATGGAGAAACCCCCATCTCTACTAAAAGTACAAAATTAGCCCAGTACTGTGGTGCATGCCTGTAATCCCAGCTACTTGGGAGGCTGAGGCAGGAGAATTGCTTGAAACCGGGAGGCAGAGGTTGCAGTGAGCCGAGATTGCGCCATTGCACTACAGCCTGGGCAACAAGAGCGAAACTCCGTCTCCAAACAAACAAACAAAAAAACCCCAAAGAAAACAGTCCAAGGACCTCCAACTTCTGATTACATTTTTGAAAGGGAATCTAAGTGTGGTGCACACAATTACCCTCCTTTACCTGTAGCCCTGGAGAGAGGAAAATGTATTTACTTATGGGATATAGAAGGCAGAAAATATTTTGACTTCCTGAGTTCTTACAGTGCTGTCAACCAAGGGCATTGTCACCCCAAGATTGTGAATGCGCTAAGAGTTAAGGGAACAAATTGACCTTAACCTCTAGAGCTTTCTATAATAACGTACTTGGTGAATATGAGGAGTATATTACTAAACTTTTCAACTACCACAAAGTTCTTCCTATGAATACAGGAATGGAAGCTGGAGAGACTGCCTGTAAACTAGCTCATAGGCGGGACTATACAGTGAAGGACATTCAGAAACACAAAGCAAAGGTTGTTTTAGCAGCTGGAAACTTTTGGGGTAGGACATTGTCTGCTATCTCTAGTTCCACAGACCCGACCAGTTACGATGGTTTTGGACCATTTATGCCGGGATTTGACGTCATTCCCTGCAATGATCTGCCTGCACTGGAGCGTGCTTTTCAGAATCCCAAAGTGGCTGTGTTCATGGTAGAACCAATTCAGGGTGAAGCGAGTGTGTTGCAGATCCAGGTTACCTAATGGGAGTGCGAGAGTTCTGCACCAGGCACCAGATCTATATATTGCTGATGAAATACAGTCAGGATTGGCCAGAACTGGTAGATGGCTGGCTGTTGATCATGAAGATGTCAGACCTGACATAGTCCTCCTTGGAAGGGCCCTTTCTGGGGGCTGATACTCTGTGTCGGTGGTGCTGTGGGACGATGACATAATGCTGACCATTAAGCTAGGGGAATATGGGTCCACATACGGTGGCAATCCACTAGGCTGCCAAGTGGGCATTGCAGTCCTTGAGGTTTTAGAAGAAAACCTTGCTGAAAATGCAGAAAAAATGGGTATTATCTTGATAAATGAACCCATGAAGCTACCTTCTAATGTTGTAACTGCCGTAAGAGGAAAATAATTATTTTATTTATTTATTTATTTATTTGAGTCAGAGGTTCACTCTGGTTGCCCAGGATGGAGTGTAATGGCGTGATATCGGCTCACTATAACCTCTGCCTCATGGGTTCAAATGATTCTCCTGCCTCAGCCTCCTGAGTAGCTGGGATTACAGGCACGCGCCACTATGCCTGACTAATTTTTGTATTTTTGGTAGAGATGGGATTTTGCCATGTTGATCAAGCTGGTCTCAAACTCCTGACCTCAGGTGATCCACCTGCCTCTGCCTCCCAAAGTGTTGGGATTACAGGCGTGAGTCACTGTGCCTGGTGAGGAAAAGAATTATTAAACGCTATTGTTATTAAAGAAACCAAAGATTGTGATGCTTGGAAGGTGTGTCTACAACTTCAAGATTATGGACTTCTGGCCAAGCCAACCCATGGTGACATCATCAAGTTTCACCTCTGCTGGGGTCAAGGAGGATGAGATTTGAGAGTACAGTGAAATCATTAACAAGGCCATCTTGTCATTCTGAGGGTAACAGCTGTTTTCAGTGGTCCCTGGGAGCTGGCTGGAGAGAGGTGGTCTTGTAAAAGCTCTGCTCTTAATGCGGGCACATTCCACTCCCATGTGTCTTCAAAACCGTTTTTTGGAATATATATTTTTTTCCGTTGATACATAATAGAAGAACGTTTATGAACCTGCTGTTTGCTTTGTAATGTAAGAGAATGTAATGGCATCTATACTCAGTAAAAGTGTTTTGATGTGCATGTGTACTTTCTAAGGTGAAACGCATCTATGTATACAGATAGCCTTTAAATCACATCCTTCAGTATACTTTATATATGTTTTCATAATTTCCTTGCTGGTATAAATGTTTTGTATTTGAAAAAGTTATCTCTAGTGTATTACATAAAAGGCTTTACCTTATAAAGTCAAATCATTGTTATCATTGAATTTTAGGAAGAATGAATGGTTAAGCATACATAAAATACTAATATTAAGTAAACGTCATGTTGGCCAACATCAGGATGTATTCTATGGATGTCATTATTTTCAGTTAAGAATTAGTGTTTAAAATTCCTAAATTGTTTGAGTGCTTGATTATAATTTGTAAAAAAAAGTTTAACATTTCTTTGAATTTAAAATAAAGCTTATATTAAAAAAAAAAAAAAAGGATACAGTACATGGCCGGGTGCAGTGGTTCATGCCTGTAGTTCCAGCACTTTGGGAGGCCAAGGTGGGCAGATCACTTGAGGTCAGGAGTTTGAGACCAGCCTGGCCAACATGGAGAAATCCCCTCTCTACTAAAAATGCAAAAATTAGCCAGGCATGGTGGCACGCACTTGTAATCCCAGCTACATGGGAGGCTGAGACAGGAGAATCGCTTGAACCCGAGAGGCAGAGGTTGCAGTGAGCAGAGATCGTGCCACTGCACTCCAGCCTGGGAGACAGAGCAAAACTCTGTCTCAAAAAAGTTACAAACCATTTTCATCACCACAATGTTATCCCTTGTGCTACTCATTTTTAGTAATACCCACTCTCCTCCCATCCACCATCCCTAATCCCTGGCAACCACTAATCTGTTTTTCATTTCTAAAATTTTGTCTTTTCTACAATGCTGTACAAATGAAATCTTACAGTATGTAACGTTTTAGGGGCTTATTTCACTCAGCATAATTCCATGGCGATTCATCCAAAATATTGATATTTGTTTATCAATAGTTCATTGTTGTTGTTGTTGTTGTTGTTGAGACGGAGTCTCACTCGGTTGCCCAGGCTGGAGTGCAGTGTCTAAGCTCACTGCAACTCTTTGCCTCCTGGGTAGATAACATTTTAGGGGCTTATTTCACTCAGCATAATCTCTGGAGATTCATCCAAGACATTAATATTTGTGTATCAAGGCCGGGCATGGCGACTCATGCCTGTAATCCCAGCACTTTGGGAGGCTGAGGTGGGCGGATCACAAGATCAAGAGATTGAGACCATCCTGGCTAACATGGCGAAACCCCGTCTCTACTAAAAACTACAAAAAATTAGCCGGGCATGGTGGCGGGGACCTGTAGTCCCAGCTACTCAGGAGGCTGAGGCAGGAGAATGGTGTGAACCCGGGAGGCAGAGCTTGCAGTGAGCCGAGATGGTGCCACTGCACTCCAGCCTGGGCAACACAGCGAGACTCCGTCTCAAAAAAAAAAAAAAATTTGTGTATCAATAGTTCATTCTTATTAGTGAGTAGTAATTCATGGTATGGATGTACCACAGTTTGACCATTCCCTTATTGTTGGACATATTGATTATTTTGAGCTTCTGGCTATTACAAGTAAAGCTGCTATGAACAATTACGTATAAGTTTCTGGATGGGCATAAATTTTAATTTCTCTGAAGTGTCATTGTTGAATTGTGTGCTCATTGCATGTTCAGTTTTATAAGAAACTACTAAACAGTTTTCCAAAGTGGCTGTAAGATTTTACCTTCCCAGCAGCATTTTACAAGATGTCCAATTTCTCTGCATCTTTGTCACCATTTCGTGTTGTCACTATGTTTTTAATTTTAGCTGTTGTAATAAGTGTGTAGTGATACCTCATCATGGTCTTAATTTGCATCTAGTGATGCAAATTAGTGTTGAACATCTTTTCATGTGCTTATTTGCTTATTTCCTCTTCAGTGAAATATATGTTCATATATTTTGATCATTTTCCAATTGGATTATTTATTTGTTTTTTACCTTTGAGTTTTTGTTTGCTTGTTTGTTTTTGAGAGAGCCTCTTGCTCTGTTACCCAGGCTGGAGTGCAGTGGCATGATCTTGGCTCACTCCAATCTCCGCCTCCCAGGTTCAAGCGATTCTCATGCCTCAGCCTCCCACGTAGCTGGGATTACAGGCACGAACCATCATGCCTAATTTTTGTATTTTTGGTAGAGATGGGTTTTTGCCATGTTGCTCAGGCTGGTCTCAAACTCCTGCCCTCAAGAAATCTGCCCTCCATCCACCTCGACCTTTCAAAGTGCTGGGATTACAAGCGTGAGCCATGGCCTACCATTGAGTTTTGAGAGTACTATACATATTCATTATACATTCTGGATGTATATGTGATTTGCAAACATATTCTCCCATTCCATACCTTTTTTTTCATCCTTTTAACAGGGTTTCTTGCAGAGCAAAAGTTTTAAATTGGATGAAATCTAATTTATTTTTTTTCCTTATGGATTATGCTTTTCGAGCTGTTTACTATGCCCTAGATCTCAGACGTTTCTCCTATGTTTTCTTGTAAAAGTTTTAGTTTTAGTTTTATATTTTAGATTTAAATCTATGGTCCACTTGAGTTTTTTTTTTTTTTTGTATAAAGGTATGAAGATTAGGTCATTTTTAAAATTGGCCTATGGCTCTGCAACTTCTCTAGCACCATTTGTTAAGCAGACGATCCTTCCTTCTCTTTGTCTCTTTGTAAAAAATCAGTGTGGGGCTATTTCTAGGTTCTCTATTTTGTTCCAGTGATCTATGTGTCTATTCTCCCAATACTACGCACTCTTGATTCCTGTAGCTATATAAGAAATATTGAAATATGGTAGAGACATTCCTCCCACCTTATTCTTCTTTTTCAAAAAGTGTCTTAGCTACATATATATTTTTTTGAGAGGGAGTCTCACTTGTGTTGCCCAAGCTGGAGTGCAGTGGGGTAATCTCGCCTCACTGCAACCTCTGCCTCCGAGGTTCAAGCGATTCTCCTGCCTCAGCCTCCTGAATAGCTGGAGTTTCAGTCGTGAGCCACCACACCCAGCTAATTTTTATATTTTTAGTTGAGACATGGTTTCTCCATGTTGGCCAGATTGGTCTTGAGCTCCTGACCTCAAGTGATCTGCCTGTCTCGGCCTCCCAAAGTGCTGGGATTATAGGTGTGAGTCTTAATGGTCTCCATTCGCACACAATGATTTAAAAATAGACTCCCCTCTGCCCTTCCCTTCCCCACAACTGTTTCCCCTCTGCACTGTGCAGTGGTACCTGTGAGAAAGAACTGACGAATTCCCAAATCATCGTCCCCACCCCAGCACCCAGGCCCTTGGTTGGTGAGACCCTTGATGGGCAGTCTCATGCTTCTGTCCAGGGGACTTTCCCACCGTTGCTCCCCTGCATGGAGACTAAGTGGACTCTTCTATTCCCTGTCCATCACAGGGTCTACCGTGCACCCATCTTCCTCATTCCTCCACGTTCCCCAGATGATGATTTCATCTATGTCTCCTCCCACATACTTCTAAATAGACCGTCCCAGCCCTTGAACCCCAAAATCATGCAGAGAGCAAAGGCCAAGATGCCCAACCACCTGCTGCAGAATCCTGCTCCAGGAATGAAGTGTATAGTCTCTATCAAAATAAAAACTGGAGGCCAGGCACAGTGGTTCATGCCTGTAATCCCAGCTCTTTAGGAGGCCAAGGCGGGAGGATCTCTTGAGCCTAGGAGTTCGAGACCAGCCTGGGTAACATAGCGAGACTCTTGACAAAACCTAAAAAAGTTAGTGGGGTGTGGTGGTGGGTGCCTGTAGTCACAGCTACTTTGGAGGCTGAGGAGGGAGGATCGCTTGAGCCCAGCAGTTCAAGGCTGCACTGAGCTATGATCATGCCACTGCACTCCAGCCTGGATAGAGCAAGACCCCGTCTCTAGAAGAAAAAAGCAAACACCCAGCAACTGGAAACATCCTCCTCTAGAATGGTGGTCAGCAACATCTGCCTGCCTTGTTCCCTGATGTCTCTCCAGCACCTAGAACAGCGCTCAGCACGAGGACGCACTCATTGGTGTTTTGTTGAATAAATGACTCCTTTGATGCAGCAATTCCACTTCTAAGAATCTCTCCTAAAGAAATATTCACACACGTGCACAGAGCTGTGTGTACAACAGTGAGAGGAGCAAACAACTGGGGAACGTTTGCAAATGTTTATTAACTGTCAGTGACTGATACATGGGAATCGGATAAGGGGAATGCATGCTGAACAGGAAACAGTGAGCGGGGCTTGACCAGGGCGCATGGCACTGGAGAAAAGCAGATGGGAGATGCTTCTACTGGTACTTAGTGTGTGTGTGTGCGCGAGTGTAGTGTGTGTGTAAATGCAGAGGAAAAAATCGGAAATTAAACACTCAGACCTGACCTCAGTAGTCACATCTGGGGAGAAAGGAGGGTAGTTCTGTTCTATGGAGAGAATACCTGACAATACTTGTTTTCTGAGGTAGGTGCATGGATACCCGAACCGAAATATGCATTAAGTATGTCTTACTCATCAATGAAAACACTAGTATCTAACAGAATGGCATACTGCAAGAAAATACAACGGAAATGCTAACATCGAACTCTTGGCACACTAAGAAAAATGATGCTCAACTTTTCACTGTTGTGAACACTTGCTTTGACTTGCTATACACCTGATGACGAGGGGTCCACAGCCATGCCCATGTTCGTGAAAGGTCACCACGTTCTGCTTCTCATTGTGGGCATGTGTCATATCCCTGAGGCTGAGGCAAGAAGAGAGAAGGAAAGTAAGTGGCAGTGAGTTCCCACTGCGCGATAACTCAATCTCAACTCCTCCTGACCTGCAGACCCTGCACACTCCGATTCTGCCCTACCTCAGGACCCACACAGGCCTTCCACGGTTCCTTGAAGTGAACCATCTGCACATGCCACAGTGACTTCCTCTCCTGGGTTATCAATTCCTAGGCTAGAGGAAGGTGTGGCCCGCGTATCAGGGCTGACCTGGGGTTTGGGAATCCACAGCATCCTGGGTAGGGAGCATCCCTGGATGTACAGGCCAGGGAGTAAAGAGAGAATGCGAAATCGGCCGGATGCGGTGGATTATGCCTGTAATCCCAGCACTTTGGGAAGCCGTGGTGGGCAGATCACGAGGTCAGGAGACAGAGACCATCCTGGCTAATATGGGGAAACCATGTCTCTACTAAAAATACAAAAAAATTTAGCCGAACATGGTGGCAGGCGCTGTAGTCCTAGCTATTGGGGAGGCTGAGGCAGAATAGCGTGAACCCGGGAGGTGGAGCTTGCAGTGAGCGGAGATCATGCCTGAGCGACAAAGTGAGACTCTGTCTCAAAAAAAAAAAAAAAAAAAAAGAAATGCGAAAGAGCATGGGAAATTTATTCATTCAGCCTCAATGCTGTACCCTAGAAAATTATGAGAAGGGAATGATTTCGGGAACAAGTGATAAGATGGGATACCGGTACCATAACAGAATAGCACATCTACAAAGATGTGGGGGGGTGGGCCGAAGGTTCACTTACGGAGTTACTCGTCGTCTTCCTCAGGGTCGCTGATCTCTTCGTAAATCACCAGCTGCTTTCTCTCACGCAGTCTGTGGGTCCAGGCATGTTTCCCCCTTTTGGGTCCTATGATGGAGAAGAGTTGGAAGATGAGGGTTGGGTAGGTTGAAGAGTGTTAGGCTCTGTTTTCTCAAAAACAGGAGATGCCTCCCTGCTCCCAAGTGCCCATGGGCCTTCTTTATCCAGTTTTTCACTTTCTCTGGCTAGAGAGGCTGAGACCTTAGACCCACACCAATACAGGTCAAATGCCCATTAAAGTTTTAACTTCTGGCTCCGTTCGTTGTCAGGTTTAAATTCCCAACCTCTTTACTCACAGGAACGTTCATGGATACCTCCTTTCATTCAGCACGTATTTGTTAAGGGCACACAGGCATACCTTGTTTTATGGCACCTCATTTTTATAGTGTTTCGCAGATACTGCAATTTTTTTTTGAAATTCTCACCAATTTTATACTTTTTCATTATTATTATGTCTGTTATGGTGATCTGTCATCAGTGAGCATTAATGTTATTACTGCAATTGTTTTTGTTGTTTTTTAGTCTTTTAAAATAATTTTGTTTTTTATTTTTGTGGGTACACAGTAGGTGTATATACTTATGGGGTACGTGAGATGCTTTGATACAGGCATGCCATGCGTAATAATCACATCATGGAAAATAGGGTCTCCATGCCCTCAAACATTTATCCTTGTGTTGCAAACAATCCGTTTACACTCTTTTAAAGATTTTTTAAATGTACAATTAAGTTATTATTGACTATAATCACCCTCTTGTGTGTAATTGTTTTGAGGGTACCAGGAACTGCACCCATAGACAATGACAAACTTAATCGGCCAATGTTGCGTGTGTTCTGACTGCTCCACTGATGAGCTGTTCCCCATCTCTCCTCCTTTTCTTGGGCCTCCCTATTTTCTGAGACACAGCAACACTGAAATGAGGATTATTAACGACCCTACAATGGCTGCCAAATGTTCCAATGAAAGGAAGAGTCGCATGTCTCTCACTTTAAATCAGAAGCTAGAAATGGCTAAGCTTAGTGAGGAAGGCATGCTGAAAGCCAAGATAGGCTGAAAGCTCTGCCTCTTGTACCAAACAGCCAAGCTGTGAATGCAAAGGAAAAGTTCTTGAAGGAAATTATAGTATATAATGCAAAGGAAACGTTCTTGAAGGAAATAATAGTATATACTGCAAAGGAAAAGTTCTTGAAGGAAATACTAATACTAATACTCCAGTGAACAGAAGAATAAGAAAGCAAAACAGCCTTACTGTTGAAATAGAGGAAGTTTGAGTGGTCAGGATAGAACATGAAACCAGTTACAACATTCCCTTAAACCAAAGTCTAATTCAGAGCAAGACCAGAACTCTCTTCAAGTCTATGAAAGCTGAGAGAGGTGAAGAAGCTGCAGGAGAAACGTGTAAAGCTAGCAGAGGATGGTTCATGAGGTTTAAGGAAAGAAGCCGTCTCCATAACATAAAAGTGCAAGGTGAAGCAGCAAACCCTGATGGAGAAGCTGCAGCAACTTACCCAGAAGATCTAGCTAAGATCACTGATGGAGGTGGCTCCACTAAACAACAGATTTTCAATGTAGATAAACTAGCCTTCTATTGGAAGGAGATGCCATCTAGGACTTTCATAGCTAGAGTGGATTGACTCCAACTGTGAAAGTTCTACTGTGGGCAAAATGCTATCCAATAGCATCACATACTACAGAGAAATCCTTCAAGAAAGGGAGAGCTAATTGATGTGGCAAATTTCATTGTGTTATTTTAAGAAACTGCCACAGCCACTCCACCCTTCAGCAACCACCACTTTGATCAGCCAGCAGCCATCAACACCGAGGCAAGACCCTCCACCAGCAAAAAGAGTGTGACTCACTGAAGGCTCAGAAGATTCTTAGCATTTTTTAATCAATGAATTATTTTAAAATTAAGGTATGTACATTTTTAGACATAATGCTATTGCACAATTAGTAGACTGCAGTATAGTGTAAACATAATGTTTTTATGCACTGCGAAACCAAAAAAGCAATGTGTGTGACTCACTTTATTGCAGTGGTCTGGAACCGAACCGACAATATCTCTGAAGTACACCTATATTGGGTATCAGGCATTGAGCTGAGTAAGATATGATCCCAGGTTATCACAGATAGAATTGCTTGAGCACCTTTTATGTCATCAGGCCTTCTAGATTAAATTTAATGCCTCCTAACAATTTATGAACTATGATTCTGTATTTCCATCTTATGGACTAGGAATCTGGAGCTGGAGCTGAGAAATTTGGAAGAGTTGCTCCAAGTCTCGTTTTTTTTTTTTTTTTAAATTACACTTTAAATTCTAGGGTACATGTGCACAACGTGCAAGTTTGTTACATATATATACACGTGCCATGTTGGTGTGCTGCATCCATTAACTCGTCTTTTACATTAGGTGTATCTCCTAATGCTATCCTTCCCCCAGCCCCCCATCCCATGACAGGCACCAGTGTGCGATGTTCCCCACCCTGTGCCCAAGTGTTCTCATTGTTCAATTCCCACCTATGAGTGAGAACATGTGGTGTTTGGTTTTCTGTCCTTGTGATAGTTTGCTCAGAATGATGGTTTCCAGCTTCATCCATGTCCCTACAAGGGACATGAACTTATCCTTTTTATGGCTGCATAGTATTCCATGGTGTATATGTGCCACATTTTCTTAATCCAGTCTGTCATTGATGGACATTTGGGTTGGTTCCAAGTCTTTGCTATTGTGAATAGTGCTGCAATAAACATACGTGTGCATGGTCTTTATAGTAGCATGATTTATAATCCTTTGGGTATATACTCAGTGATGGGATGGCTGGGTCAAATGGCATTTCTAGTTCTAGATCCTTGAGGAATCTCCATACTGTCTTCCACAATGGTTGAACTAGTTTACAGTCCCACCAACAGTGTAAAAGTGTTCCTATTTCTCCACATCCTCTCCAGCACCTGTTGTTTCCTGACTTTTTAATGATTGCCATTCTAACTGGTGTGAGATGGTATCTCATTGTGGTTTTGATTTGCATTTCTCTGATGGCCAGTGATGATGAGCATTTTTTCATGTGTCTGTTGGCTGCATAAATGTCTTCTTTTGAGAAGTGTCTGTTCATATCCTTTGCCCACTTTTTGATGGGGTTGATTTTCTCTTGTAAATTTGTTTACATTCTTTGTAGATTCTGGATATGAGCCCTTTGTCAGATGGGTAGATTGCAAAATTTTTCTCCCATTCTATAGGTTGCCTGTTCACTCTGATGGCAGTTTCTTTTTGCTGTGCAGAAGCTCTTTAGTTTAATTAGATCCCATTTATCTATTTTGGCTTTTGTTGCCACTGCTTTTGTTGTTTTAGTCATGAAATCCTTCCCCATGCCTATGTCCTGAATGGTATTGCCTAGGTTTTCTTCTAGGATTTTTATGGTTTTAGGTCTAACATTTAAGTATTTAATCTATCTTGAATTAATTTTTTTTTTTTTGTTGTTGAGACAGAGTCTCGCTTTGTCGCCCAGACTGGAGTGCAGTGGCCGGATCTCAGCTCACTGCAAGCTCCGCCTCCCGGGTTCACACCATTCTCCTGCCTCAGCCTCCCGAGTAGCTGGGACTACAGACGCCCGCCACCTCGCCCGGCTAGGTTTTTGTATTTTTTAGTAGAGACGGGGTTTCACCGTGTTAGCCAGGATGGTCTCGATCTCCTGACCTTGTGATCCACCCGTCTCGGCCTCCCAAAGTGCTGGGATTACAGGCTTGAGCCACCACGCCCAGCCGTTGAATTAATTTTTGTATAAGGTATAAGGAAGAGATCCAGTTTCAGCTTTCTACATATGACTAGCCAGTTTTCCCAGAACCATTTATTAAATAGGGAATCCTTTCCCCTTTTCTTGTTTTTGCCAGGTTTGTCAAAGATCAGATGGTTGTAGATGTGTGGTATTATTTCTGAGGGCTCTGTTCTGTCCCATTGGTCTATATCTCTGTTTTGGTATGAGTACCATACTGTTTTGTTTACTGTAGTCTTGTAGTATAGTTTGAAGTCAGGTAGCGTGATGCCTCCAGCTTTGTTCTTTTTGCTTGGGATTGTCTTGGCAATGTGGGCTCTTTTTTGGTTCCATGTGAACTTTAAAGTATTTTTTTCCAATTCTGTGAAGAAAGTCATTGGTAGCTTGATGGGGATGGCATTGAATCTACAAATTACCTTGGGCAGTATGGCTATTTTCATGATACTGATTCTTCCTATCCATGGGCATGGAATATTCTTCCATTTGTTTGTGTCCTCTTTTATTTCGTTGAACAGTATTTTGTAGCTCTCCTTGAAGAGGTCCTTCACATCCCTTGTTAGTTGGATTCCTAGGTATTTTATTATCTTAGTAGCAATTGTGAATGAGAGTTCATTCATGATTTGGCTCTCTGTTTTTCTGTTATTGGTGTATAGGAATGGTTGTGATATTTGCACATTGATTTTGTATCCTGAGACTTTGCTAAAGTTGCTTACCAGCTTAAGGAGATTTTGGGCTGAGACGATGGGATTTTCTAAATATACAATCATGTCATCTGCAAACAGGGACAATTTAACTTCCTCTTTTCCTAATTGAATGCCCTTTATTTCTTTCTCTTGCCTGATTGTCCTGGCCAGAACTTCTAACACTATGTTGAATAGGAGTGGTTAGAGAGGGCATCTGTGTCTTGTGCCAGTTTTCAAAGGGAATGCTTCCAGTTTTTGCCCATTCAGTATGATATTGGCTGTGGGTTTGTCATAAATAGCTCTTATTATTTTGAGATACATCTCATCAATACCTAGTTTATTGAGAGTTTTTAGCATGAAAGGCTGAATTTTTTTGAAAGCCTTTTCTGCATCTATTGAGATAATCACGTGGGTTTTGTCTTTGGCTCTGTTTATATGATGGATTACATTTATTGATTTGTGTATGTTGAACTAGCCTTGCATCCCAGGGATGAAGCCAACTAGATTGTAGTGGATAAGCTTTTTGATGTGCTGCTGGATTCAGTTTGCCAGTATTTTATTGAGGATTTTTGCATCGATGTTCAACAGGGCTATTGCTCTAAAATTCTCTTTTTTTGTTGTGTCTCTGCCAGGTTTTGGTATCAGGACGATGCTGGCCTGATAAAATCAATTAGGGAGGATTCCCTCTTTTTCTATTGTTTGGAATAGTTTCAGAAGGAATGGTACCAGTTCCTCTTTGTACCTCTGGTAGAATTCGGCTGTGAATCCGTGTGGTCCTGGACTTTTTTTGGTTGCTAGGCTATTAATTATTGCCTCAATTTCAGGGCCTGTTATTGGTCTATTCAGGGATTCAACTTCTTCCTGGTTTAGTCTTGGGAGGGTGTATGTGTCCAGGAATTTATCCATTTCTTCTAGATTTTCTAGTTTATTTGCATAGAGGTGTTTATAGTATTCGGTTTAGTCTTGGGAGGGTGTATGTGTCCAGGAATTTATCCATTTCTTCTAGATTTTCTAGTTTATTTGCATAGAGGTGTTTATAGTATTCGGTTTAGTCTTGGGAGGGTGTATGGTCCAGGAATTTATCCATTTCTTCTAGATTTTCTAATTTATTTGCATAGAGGTGTTTATAGTATTCTCTGATGGTAGTTTGTATTTCTGTGGGATTGGTGGTGATATCCCCTTTATCATTTTTTATTGCGTCTATTTGATTATTCTCTCTTTTCTTCTTTATTAGTCCTGCTAGCAGTCTATCAATTTTGTTGATCTTTTCAAAAAACCAGCTCCTGGATTCATTGATTTTTTGAAGGGTTTTTTGTGTCTCCATCTCCTTCAGTTCTGCTCTGATCTTCGTTATTTCTTGCCTTCTGGTAGCTTTTGAATGTGTTTGCTCTTGCTTCTCTAGTTCTTTTAATTGTGATGTTAGGGTGTCGATTTTAGATCCTTCCTGCTTTCTCTTGTGGGCATTTAGTGCTATAAATTTCCCTCTACATACTGGTTTAAATGTGTCTCAGAGATTCTGGTATATTGTGTCTTTGTTCTCATTGGTTTCAAAGAACATCTTTATTTCTGCCTTCATTTCGTTATGTACCCAGTAGTCATTCAGGAGCAGGTTGTTCAGTTTCCATGTAGTTGAGCGATTTTGAGTGCATTTCTTAATCCTGAGTTCTAGTTTGATTGCGGCGTGGTCTGAGAGACAGTTTGTTATAATTTCTGTTCTTTTACATTTGCTGAGGAGTGCTTTACTTCCAACTATGTGATCAATTTTGGAATAAGTTTGATGTGGTGCTGAGAAGAATGTATATTCTGCTGATTTGTGGTGGAGAGTTCTGTAGATGTCTATTAGGTCCCCTTGGTGCAGAGTTGAGTTCAATTCCTGGATATCCTTGTTAACTTTCTGTCTCGTTGATCTGTCTAATGTTGACAGTGGGGTGTTAAAGTCTCCCATTATTATTGTGTGGGATTCTAAGTCTCTTTGTAGGTCTCTAAGGACTTGCTTTATGAATCTGGGTGCTCCTATATTGGGTCCATATATATTTAGGATAGTTAGCTCTTCTTGTTGAATTGACCCTTGTACCATTACGTAATGGCCTTCTTTGTCTCTTTTGATCTTTGTTAGTTTAAAGTCTGTTTTATCAAAGACTAGGATGCAACCCCTGCTTTTTTTTTTTGTTTTCCATTTGCTTAGTAGATCTTCCTCCATCCCTTTATTTTGAGCCTATGTGTGTCTCTGCACATGAGATAGGTCTCCTGAATACATCACACTGATGGGTCTTGACTCTTAATCCAATCTGCCAGTCTGTGTCTTTTAATTGGAGCATTTAGCCCATTTACCTTTAAGGTTAATATTGTTATGTGTGAATTTGATCCTGTCATTATGATGTTAGCAGGTTATTTTGCTCTTTGGTTGATGTAGTTTCTTTCTAGCATTGATGGTCTTTGCAATTTGGGATGTTTTTGCAGTGGCTTTCCATGTTTAGTGCTTCCTTCAGGAGCTCTTGTAAGGCAGGACTGGTGGTGAAAAAATCTCTCAGAATTTGTTTGTCTGTAAAGGATTTTATTTCTCCTTCACTTATGAAGCTTAGTTTGGCTGGATATGAAATTCTGGGTTGAAAATTCTTTTCTTTAAGAATGTTGAATATTGGCCCTCAGTCTCTTCTGGCTTGTAGAGTTTCTGCCGAGAGATCTGCTGTTAGTCTGATGGGCTTCCCTTTGTGGGTAACCCGACCTTTCTCTCTGGCTGCCCTTAACATTTTTTCCTTCATTTCAACTTTGGTGAATATGACAATTATGTGTCTTGGAGTTGCTCTTCTCAAGGAGTATCTTAGTGGCATTCTCTGTATTTCCTGAATTTGAATGTTGGCCTGCCTTGCTAGGTTGGGGAAGTTCTCCTGGATAATATCCTGCAGAGTGTTTTCCACCTTGGTTCCATTCTCCCCATCACTTTCAGGTAGACCAATCAGACGTAGATGTGGTCTTTTCACATAGTCCCATATTTCTTGGAGGCTTTGTTTGTTTCTTTTTACTCTTTTTTTCCTCTAAACTTCTCTTCTTGTTTCATTTCATTTATTTGATCTTCAATCACTGATACCCTTTCTTCCACTTGATCGAATTGGCCACTGAAGCTTGTGCATGCATCACGTAGTTCTCGTGCCATGGTTTTCAGCTCTATCAGGTCATTTAAGGTCTTCTCTATGCTGTTTATTCTAGTTAGCCATTCGTCTAACCTTTTTTCAAGATTTTTAGTTTCTTGGCAATGGGTTCAAACATCCTCCTTTAGCTTGGAGAAGTCTGTTATTACTGATCATCTGAAGCCTTCTTCTCTCAACTTGTCATTCTCCATCCAGCTTTATTCCATTGCTGGCGAGAAACTGTGTTCCTTTGGAGGAGAAGAGGCACTCTGATTTTTAGAATTTTCAGCTTTTCTGCTCTGGTTTCTCCCCATCTTTGTGGTTTTATCTACCTTTGGTCTTTGCTGATGGTGACATACAGATGGGGTTTTGGTGTGGTTGTCCTTTCTGTTTATTTTTCCTTCTAACAGTCAGGACCCTCAGTTGTAGGTCTGTTGGAGTTTGCTGGAGGTCCACTCCAGACCCTGTTTGCCTGGGTATCACCAGTGGAGGCTGCAGAACAGCAAATATTGCAGAACAGCAAATGTTGCTGCCCGATCCTTCCTCTGGAAGCTTCGTCTCAGAGGGGCACCCGGCTGTATGAGGTGTCAGTCAGCCCTTACTGGGAGGTGTCTCCCAGTTGGGCTACTTGGGGATCAGGGTCCCATTTGAGGAGGCAGTCTTACCATTCTCCCATCTCAAACTCTGTGCTAGGAGAACCACTACTCTCTTCAAAGCTGTCAGACAGGGACTTTTAAGTCTGCAGAAGTTTCTGCTGCCTTTTGTTCAGCTATGTCCTACCCCCAGAGGTGGAGTCTATAGAGGCAGGCAGGCCTCCTTGAGCTGGGGTGGGCTCTACCCAGTTTGAGATTCCTGGCCGCTTTGTTTACCTACTCAAGCCTCAGCAATGGCAGACGCCCCTCCCCCAGCCTCGCTGCCACCTTGCAGTTCAATCTCAGACTGCTGTGCTAGCAGTGAGTGAGGCTCCTTGGATGTGGGATCCTCTGAGCCAGGCGCAGGATATAATCTCTTGGTGTGCTGTTTGCTAAGACTGTTGGAAAAGCACAGTATTAGGGTGGGAGTGTCCAGATTTTCCAGCTACCGTCTGTCACAGCCTCCCTTGGCTAGGAAAGGGAATTCCCCAACCCCTTGAGCTTCCTAGGTGAGGTAATGCCCCACCCTGCTTCGGCTCACACTTCGTTGACTGCACCCATGGTCCAACCAGTCCCAGTGAGATGAACCTGGTACCTCAGCTGGAAATGCAGAAACGCATTGCTCACACTGGGAGCTTTAGACTAGGGCTGTTCCTACTTGGCCATCTAGGAACCTCTCCTTTGTCATGTGGTTTTTTAATACAGATGCCAACTCCACTCTGTGTTTCTGGAAGTCAAGTCTAACATCTCATCTGGAGCTGGGTGAGCTCCTCAGCCCAGCCTGGACCCAGGCTTGTCTGTGGTCCATGCCACACACCCAGTCCACACACCCAGTCCCCACACCTGAACATAGCCAGGGAAGCCAGAGGGGTTGTTCCCGAATTGTTTCCTCTTACCAGATCTCTTGTTAATCTTCTCAGAGGTACTTGGTTTTCCCGGGGGGCACAGCTGCTTCACATCATTTTGAGAGCCAGATGCTTCTGGGATTCCCTTTGAATCATTTCCTTCCTCTGCTGGCTTCTCGGGCATGATCTTTATAATGTGAAGGTCACAGATAAACAGTATCAGTGACATTTCTATAGCGCTTTAGAGCTTACAAAGCGTCTTCACATGCATTACCTTAATTAATGTTCTCAAAAACGCTGGGAGAGTTACACAGGCCTAAATTAGGAGAAATCTGAGAAGGGGAAGGAATGGCCTAAATGAATGGGCTTTCCAGGGATAGAATGCTTATCTTCACATTCTTTTAAGACTGACATTCTTGCAAACAGCAAAAATCACCATGTAATTGAGAGTTTGGTATACAGAAGATTTGGAGAATAGCATTCTAAGAATTCAAAAGGTCTACAAAAGGAAGAGCTTCTATAAAATACAAGAGATCCCATATAAGCTTGTAGACAGCTACTGGGAGAGTAAATGTGAAAACATAGAGAGGGACAAAACACTGCTGGTAAAGATGGTGTGGGGAGATGAATACAGGAAAGGGAGAGGGAAAGAAATGGTTTGCTGAAATTAATCTAGGCAGCAAAGAAAGCAGTACCAGATATGGCATACCACCCCACAGAGGCACCAACATTGAATGTGAAATTAAGTGAGGTGGTACCCATACCAATTCTGGTTGCATTGGGATGTGTCACTGACCAACAATCTTAAGCTACTTTTTTTTTTTTTTCTTTTTGACACCGAGTCTCGCTCTGTCACCAGGCTGGAGTGCAGTGGCACGATCTTGGCTCACTGCAACATCCGACTCCCACGTTCTGGCGATTATCCTGCCTCAGCCTCCAGAATAGCTGGGACTACAAGCAGTCGCTACCACGTCCCGCTAAGTTTTGTATTTTTAGTAGAGATGAGGTTTCACCATGTTGGGCAGGATGGTCTTGATCTCTTCACCTCGTGATCCACCCGCCTTGTCCTCCCAAAGTGTTGGGATTACAGTAGTGAGCCACCGCACCCAGCCCTTAAGCTACTTTTTATTCAGCTTCCTCACTTATGAAATAGTGAACAATACATGTAAAACAGGCTAAGGGAAAGCCCTTTCTGAGCTTGTAAACACTGTTTAAATGTAGTAATAATAATAATTAATACCTTTCATGATGCTTCTTTGAATTCAGTCTCCACACTGGCAACCCAACTCCCAGATCCCTTTACCCTCTAAACCAGACGTTGAACCAGCACTTGTAGGGTCATTCATTCAGGGGCCTACAAGGATCCCCTGGGCTGGGACCGAGGCTTTGCAGATGCCCCAGGGGCAGACAAAGACCTCAAGGAGCTCACAGTAGGGAGGGGCCAATAGTCAAAGGGATTCCTAAGCCATTCGAGTGGCCCCAGTAACAGAGCAGAGATCAGCTGGTCCTTCCTGTTGCGAGAGTGGGTGTCTCAATGGAAGCACCAGCAGGCTTTATGGGGTAAAGCCCTAGTGAGCAACATCTGAACTTCATAAACAAATGCAAACGTGAATGAGCTTTAAATGGCTTGGAGCTCTGGATTAGAGTACCACTGCCACTGTGCCTCAGAAACATTCTTTAACATCTCTGTACTCCGATAGCCTCATTTTATTATTATGTTGCTGATAACTAGGATCTATAACATGAACTATCATTCTTTACTTCCATTTCATGGACCAGCAATCTGGAGCTGAGAGGACTTAGAAGATTTGCGCCAAGTCACATGGCTTTTATATGGATGAAAACTGAAGTGTGTGACTCGTTATTATTTGGAGATAATAATAGAAACGTCATAGAGGTCTTCTTAAGGATTAAATAAATGAATCCATGTGAACTGCTTAAAATAGTATCTGGCATCACTATGAAAACAAAAGAAGTATTAAGAATCACAACTCTTAGTATCATCAAGCCATCGATGCTACATCAGTTGTTGTGATAGACATGGGGAGAAGGAGGCAGTGAGGGCATTTTTGATATTCTCCCACTCTTACCAGTGTTCGCATCCGTGGAGGGACAAAGGTTCTCTGGTCCTTTAGATTTGAGAGATACTCACCTTCGGGAAGATTCCCTGGAGCCTGCCGGAAGTCATCTGAGGATGTTCAACTGAAAGAGAATACATCAGAATTTTTCTTTGTTGATAAAGATTTCCAAACTCTAGAGAGACTTCTGTCGCATGAGGGCATTCTGCAGCAGAGGGTTTTCCATCCTCTCACTGTTGAGGAGTTATTTGAGATTTGCTTCTGAATTATGTTCAGTAATGGTTGGTGCATTTATCTGTGGCATCAATTCAGAATTTTCCATCTCATGGTTTATCAAATGGGGCTTAAACCCCGTCACAGTCTCATCTTATTTCATTACATATCTTTTACCTTTTCCCAAATAATTAAATTGAATGGTTAGGAATCTGAACCGTATCCACTCAAGATGCGCAACAACTAAAAATCACCGTACACTTGAAATGGGTGAATCTTATGGTATGTCAATTAAGCTGTTAAATGTGTGATGAACCCATGGATGATTTATTCCAGTGTCTCTGAAATATTTTCAGTATAAAGACACTCCTTTAATGTCAAAAACTTGGCAGATACTCAAGCACTGAATTTTCAGATCTCTTATAGTGATTGTGGGAGATGGTAGAATCTGGCCTGTTTGTTGGGGAGTAATAGGTCTATTGGAGACAGTTTGGACTTTCTAACCTTGTCTTATAATTGTTTTGTTAGAGCAGAAGAGCAAGTAAACACATATGTCCCCTTTATATTCCTGAAATGCACAAAGATCTCTAGGCAAGAACTTGTCTTTTTTCACCCTATGTTATCTCTGCTCACTGACAAGTGGGAAAGCTCTCTGTGTGTTGGATGAGGGATCACTCTTTCAAACTCACTTCTGAGCTCATCAGGGAGAATCGGGGTTGTTTGGGAATGAGAAGACTATTTGGTTTTGATAAAATACAGAAAAACAGCGATATTTATTACATAGTGTGTTCATCACTCTCACTCCTAAGAAACTTATCCAATACCTACATACTGTTAATGAAACAAACTCTGGAAGTTTTTGGCAGATTCACAGTTTTAATAGTTTCTTTCTTTCTTTTTTTTTTTTTTAACTTGTAACATTTTCTTAACTGTCTTTTGATTCAATAACAGTGCTTAGGAAGAGCAACATGTCCTTTAAAAAAGAAATATTTCAAACACACAGAAAATTATGGGGAATAATACTGAGTCCAGTCAGGTCTCAACATTACCCCACAGCTATGCTATGTCTTATTTATTTATTCAGAATATTAGAAATACTACAAACAGGCTGGGCATGGTAGCTCACACTGATAATCCCACTACTTTGGGAGGCTGAGGCAGGTGAATCACCTGAGGTCAGGAAGTTTGAGACCAGCCTGGCCAACATGGTGAAACCCCGTCTCTACCAAAAATACAAAAATTAGCTGGGTGTGGGGGCGGGTGCCTGTAACCCAAGCTACTCAGGAGGCTGAGGCAGGAGAGTCACTTGAACCCAGGAGATGAAAGTTGCAGTGAGCTGAGATTGCCTTATTGCACTCCAGCCTGGGTGACAAGAGCGAAACTCCATCTCAAAAACAAAAACAAACAAAACACACTATCAACAAGTCATGGCTGAAGTTGTCTGTGCAGCACTCACCAAACCCTGCCCTCCCTCCTCCACTTACAGCCAGTCACCTTAATTTGATGACTTTTTATTCACATTCATGTTTGTATACATTTACCATTTACTTATCCATAAAAAAATATATTCTTGTTTTGCATGTTTTAAAATTTTATATGAATGGCCTCTGTAGTTAACTTTCTGCATGCAATTTTTTTTTTTTTCACTCAGCCCTGATGTGTATGAGGGAACAAATGCCTGAGGATCTTTCCCAGGTAGCTGAACTGAAAAGCAGTTGGGCTTCAGGAGACCCTTTCCAGCCCCTTTCCATCTACTCACCCTGATTCCCATGGTTAGGGTCATTATCAGAATCATTCCCCTGGAAGTCTGTGGCCCGTTTATTACGCATGAAAGGTGGGAGGGTGACCTTGAAACCTAGAAAGAAGCAAAATGTTTATTCCTTAAGAGACAAGCTTAGGACTGGCATAGTGGCTCATGTCTGTAGTACCAGCACTTAGGGAGGCTCAGGCTGGAGGATTGGTTGAGGACAGGCGTTTGAGGCTGCAATGAGCTATGATTGCACTACTGCACTCTAGGCTGGGTGACAGAGTGAGACTCAGACTCAAAAAAAAAAAAAAAAAAAAAGAGGGAGAGAGAGAGACAAGCCGAGAGAAAGTAGGGTGTGTGTGTGTAAAGGAGGGTATGGGGGGGCCTGGGATGCCACAGAGACACTTGGACTCATCAGAACAGACGCCTATGCGTGAGAAACGTGCAGGATCCAGGTATGAGCTCCACTGTTGCCAATCCCTGCCCTCAGCTCTGTCAGGAACACCCAGAAGAACAGAACACCCAGAAGCTGCCTTGCGATTTTTCCCTGCGTAGAAGAAAATGTGGGGTACTTTCTGCAGTCTAAGAAGTACCCTAGGTAGGAGAAGGGATGCTCATGTGTCCCCAAACTTGTCTGTACCTAGAACTTTCTATTACCTAGTTTACTCATGGCCTCATACTTTCTCTTCTTATACACATAGACGATTTTCTCTGAGACTTTCATCCTTTCCCACTCTTTCTTAGAGAAGTATTTGGCAATATCATCGAAGGCCTAGAAAAAAAAAAAAGAAATTCTGGTGGTGACTCAGCTAGGCATGTCTGCCATTCAGCTGGAGCCGCTTCCTGTGTGCTGGATCTGGGAAGTGGGGATGATAATCCGTCCTGGTTGATGCCATGGCTAACTGAGACAACAGCGGGGACCTACCCTAGCTTCTCCCCTGCCACACAGTAGGGCTTTAACACTGCTGGCTGGCTCTCTTCCCACCTTCCTGAATGGAGTGAGAGTCACCAAATGTAGTGCACGGTCACAGACTTGTCTCCAGGGATGCTAGGTGATGACAGAGTGAGAGTGGGAGGCTCCCAAGGGTCCAGATCTCCCCCGAGACCCTGCTCCTTGTCTCCAGTACCTCTGTCCTCCCCTCCTCAGAAACCTAGTCACCCCACACTGTCCCCTGGGCCACTACTCTGCCCCCTCCAGGTCACCTCACCTTTTGTATCTTCTCTGGTATTTGAGCCCCAACCCTAGGTCTCCTTGCAAAGGCGTCGTCTCCATTCATGGTACCGGGACCAGTCTGACCTGTAAGAGAAACAGTCTGAGTCTTTCCAGCTGCAGGACCTTTGGTGAAACCCTGCCAGTCAGTCACCTGGAATCAGGTGCTGCATTTCTCCATCCGGGGCTTATCTGTCCCTGAGTGAGGACTTGGGGAGAAGTCAGATGAAAACAGGGAGCCAGGGGTCTGTGGGAGAAATATCGACTGAGGATGACAGGTTTCCTATGGGCAAAGCAGCCTTGAGTCTTTGGGAGGGGATTGGCTAATGTTGTTAGTAGTTTCCCTGGGGCTAGTCTTACCCTGAAAGATACACAGACCCTTGTTGGGGAGGCAGGAATGTGACTATGTAATTCAGTGGGGACATTCTGACACCCCCACTCAATAAATAAAGGAAGGGAAGTGAGTCCCAGAGATAACATGGTCTCTCTGGTGATGGATCTGATCAGGCAGAGGGATGGAGGGTTCTGTTCTGTTGAAGAGAAATGAGCATCACTACAATGAACGTGTTTAGAGGCTATTACTGGGTGATCTGTAAATTATCAGAAGGAAGAGAGCCTGAATTTCTGAGACCACAAGAGCCCGCCGTCACTTAGAGAGAATGTGGGGCATTTCAAGATGCAGCAATCAGCCAGGCGCGGTGGCTCACTCCTGCAATCCCAGCAGTTTTGGAGGCCGAGTCAAGCAGATCACTTGAGCCTAGGAGGTCGAGACCAGGCTGGGACACACAGCGAAACCCCCGTGTCTACAAAAAATACAAAAAATTAGCTGGGGGTAGTGGCACAGGCCTGTACCATCCCAGCACTTTGGGAGGTCAAGGTGGGTGGATCGCTTGAGCCCAGGAGGTTCAGACCAGCCTGGCCAACATAACGAAACCATCTGTACTAAAAAACCAAAAAAAAAAAAAAAAAAAAAAAAAAAAAAGAGCATAAGCTGGGTGGTGTGCACCTGTAGTCCCAAGGCCTAGGTGAGAGGATCGCTTGAACCCAGGAGGAAATATTTTAGTGAGTTTTTTCATTTTTTTTTTTTTTGTACAGGGTCTCACTCTGTTGCCCAGGCGGGTGTGCAGTGACATGATGATGGCTCACTGCAACCTCCGCCTGGTGGGTTCAAGTGATCCACCAGCTGTGGCCTCCAGAAGTGCAGGGATTACAAACGTGAGCCACTGTGCCCAGCCCAAATTTCTTAAGTTACTATAGAGTTCCTAGGAAAAATCCCAAACCTGAAAAAGTTAGAAACTGACAGGAAGGATTTGAGATGGTGGCCTGCCTCATATGCACTCCTTATTAAAACTAGATAACAAATGCACCACAGAGGAGGGGAGGAGTAGGAAGAGTGGAAAGAGAAAATCAGCGCATGCTTACTCTGAGTGTGGAAGAATGGAAAGGGAGAGAAAGTCAGAGCAATCCCAGGGAACGCTTTAGGCGGGAAAATCAGAGTCTCCACCCCCACTTTGAGAAGGTTCTGTCCCTGGAGCCTGGACTGATACAAGCCACATCGGCCTCGCTTGTTCTCCCTATTGTTCTGACTTCTGATTGGCCAGGTGGAGTTCACTAACTGCCCTGATTGGTGCATCATCTGTGGGCAGTGATATTGCTGAATATTGTTTCCTTCTCCAGCCACACTTTGTACGGTAAAGTGGGTGGTCGTCAGGCACCGTCAGGAGATTTTGATCTCTCTGAGGACCATCCCTGGATCTTGGGTTAAACATCTGTATTCTAGTCTGAACTGTGGGAAGAAAAAAATAGTCATCTGTGATTTTTCTACTTGAAAGACACAATGTTTTCCAAACTAGCACATTTGCAGAGCTTTGCTTTACTTAGTCACGGCGTTCATTCTTAAGTGGCTTCTATATCTGTTGCAACAACAACAACAACAACAACAACAAAACAGTCCAAGGCCCTCCAACCTCTGATTACATTTTTGAAAGGGAATCTAAATGTGGTGCGCACAATTACCATCCTTTAGCTGTAGCCCTGGAGAGAGGAAAATGTATTTACTTATGGGACGTGATTGTGGTGTTGGTTACATCTACCTTGGCCAATCCTCCTGCCTCGTTCTCGGGACTACAGGTGTGAACCATCCCACCCCCACTAATATTTTTTATTTTTTGATTTTTCAGTAGAGACATTTTCGCTATGTTGGCCAGGCTGGTCTCGACCTCCTGGCTCAAGTGATCCTCCATCTCGGCCTTGGGAGTACAGGCATGCACCACCCTGCCTGTGCTTTTTTTTTTTTTTTAAAGAAACGTGTTTCGCTATGTTGACCAGGATGGCGTCAAACTCCTGGGCTGAAGGGATCCTCCTGCCTCAGCCTCGGGACTACAGGCTTGCACCACTCTGCCCACGCTATTTTTTTTTTTTTTTTTTTTTTTTTTTTTTTTTTTTTTTAGTAGAAACCAGGTTTCACTATGTTGTTCAGGCTGGCCTCAACCTCCTGGGCTCAAGTGTGGCTCAACCTCACCGTGGCCTCAGGAGTACAGGTGTGCCATTTTGCCCTGATAATTTTTAATTTTTTAATGCTTTTATTTTTATTTTATTTTATTTTATTTTATTTAGGAGAGACAGGCTTTCGCTATGTTGGTCAGGCTGGTATCGACCTCCTGGGCTCAAGCAATCCTCCCACCTCAGTCTTGGAACTACAGGCCTGAGCCACCCGGCCCATGCTATTTTTGTTGTTGTTGTTGTTTTTGCTAGTAGAAATGGAGTTCCGCAATGTTGGCCAGGCTGGCCTTGACCTCCTGGGCTCAAGTAATCCTCCTGCCTCAGCCTCGGGACTACAGGCTCACACCACCCTGACCCCACTAATTTTCTCTTTTTTTTTTGAGACAGAGTCTCGCTCTGTCGCTCAGGCTGGAGTGCAGTGGCGCATCTCGGCTCACTGCAAGCTCCGCCTCCCGGGTTCACGCCATTCTCCTGCCTCAGCCTCCCGAGTAACTGGGATTACAGGTGCCAGCCACCACGCCTGGCTAAATTTTTTGTATTTGTTTTAGTAGAGATGGGATTTCACCGTGTTAGTCAGGATGGTCTCGATCTCCGTGAGAGTTGACAACGTGCTAGCAGCCCTCGCTCGCTGTCGGTACCTCCTCAGCCTCGGTGTCCGCTCTGGCTGTGCTTGAGGAACCCTTCAGCACTTGGATGCACTGTAGGAGCCCCTCTCTGGGCTGGCCGAGGCCGGAGCTGGCTCCCTCTGCCTGTTGGGAGGTGTGGAGGGAGAGGCGTGGCAGGGAACGGGGGCTGCGTGCGGTGCTCACGGGCCAGTGTGAGTTCCGGGTGGGCGCAGGCTGGGTGGGCTCTGCACTCTGAGTGGCCGCCCCTGGGCAGTGAAGGGCTTAGGACCCAGGCCAGCAGCTGCAGAGGGTCCACCAGGTCCTCCAGCACTGCCTGCCCACCTGAGCTGACTCGAATTGTCACTGGGCTTTAGCTGCCTCCCGGCAGGGTAGGGCTCAGGACCTGCAAACCTCCATGCCTGAGCCCCGCCCCCAGTGGGCTCCCACCCTGCCCGAACTTCCCCGACAGGCACCGCCCCCTGCTCCACGGCACCCAGTCCCATGGACTGCCCAAGGGCTGAGGAGTGCAGGTGCCCAAGCAGCACTGGTGGGCAGCTCCACTGGCAGCCCGGCCCGGGATCCACTAGGTGAAGCCAGCTGGGCTCCTGAGTCAGGTGGGGACTTGGAGAACTTTTATGTCTCACTGAAGGTTTGTAAACGCACCAATCAGCACCCTGTGTCTAGCTCAAGGTTTGTAAATGCACCAATCAGCATCCTGTGTCTAGCTCAAGGTTTGTAAATGTACCAATAGGTGCTCTGTGTCTAGCTAATCTAGTGGGGACTTGGAGAACTTTTCTGTCTAGCACTCTGTGTCTAGTTAAAGGATTGTAAACACACCAATCAGCACTCTGTGTCTAGCTAAAGGACTGTAAATGCACCCATCAGCACTCTGTGTCTAGCTAAAGGTTTGTAAAGGCACCAATCAGCACCCTGTCAAAATGGACCAATCAGCTCTCTGTAAAATGGACCAATCAGCAGGATGTGGGTGGTATCAGATACGAGAATAAAAGCAGGCTGCCCGAGCCAGCTATGGCAACTCACTGTGGTCCCTTTCCATGCTGTGAAATCCTTGTTCTTTTGCTCTTCCCAATAAATGTTGCTGCTGCTCATTCTTTGGGTCCATGCCACCTTTATGAGCTGTAACACTCATTGCGAAGGTCTGCAGCTTCACTCCTGAAGCCAGTGAGATCACGAACCCACTAGAAGGAAGAAACTCTGGACACATCTGAACATCTGAAGGAACAAACTCCGGACACACCATCTTTAAGAACTGTAACACTCACTGCCAGGGTCCAGGGCTTCATTCTTGAAGTCAGCAAGATCAAGAACCCACCAATTCCAGACACATCCTGACCCTTGTGTTCTGCCTGCCTCAGCCTCCCAAAGTGCTGGGATTACAGCTGTGAGCCACCATGCCTGGCCAATATTCTTAGTGCTTCTAGTAGAGACCGTTTTGCTATGTTGTCCAGGCTGGTTACTGGTCTCGACCTTCTGGGCTCAAGTGATCCTCCTGCCTCAGCCTGGCACGCATGCACCACCCTGCCTTTTGTTCTGTTTCCCAGGCTGCACTCGACCTCCTGGGCTCACTCAACGATTTGAACCCAGGAAGCAAAGATTGCATTGACCTGAGATCACACCACTGCACTCCAGCTTGGGCGACAGAGCAAGACTGTTAAAAAAAAAAAAAAAAAAAAAAAAAAAAAAAAAAAGGAAAGAAGGAAAAGAAAGAAGAAAGGAAGAAAGAAAGACCAGTTGAATCTCCATAAGAACAGCAAGCTTTGTGGTATATTAACTTACCCTCGTCCCATCTCATGCTCCCAGCTTGGTTCTGTTCATTGCTGAAGAAATACAGATAGGATTAGCCAGAACTGGTAGATGACTAGCTGTTGATCATGAAAATGTCAGACCTGATATAGTCCTCCTTGGAAAGGCCCTTTCTGGGGGCTGATACTTTGTGTCGGTGGTGCTGTGGGACGATGACATAGTGCTGACCATTAAGCCAGGCAAACATGGGTCCACATATGGTGGCAATCCACTAGGCTGCCAAGTGGCCATCCCAGCCCTTGAGGTTTTAGAAGAAGAAAACCTTGCTGAAAATGCAGAAAAAAATGGATATTATCTTGAGAAATGAACCCATGACGTCACTTTCTGATGTAACTGCCGTAAGATGAAAATAATTATTTTATTTATTTATTTGAGTCAGAGGTTCATTCTGGTTGCCCAGGATGGAGTGTGATGGCGCGATCTTGGCTCACTGCAACGTCTGCCTTCTGGGTTCTAGCGATTCTTCTGCCTCAGCCTCCTGAGTAGCTGGGATTACAGGCACGTGCCTCTATGCCTGGCTAATTTTTGTATTTTTAATAGAGACGGGATTTTGCCATGTTGGCCAGGCTGGTCTCGAACTCCTGACCTCAGGTAATCCACCGTTTAGGCCTCCCAAACTGTTGGGATTACAGGCATGAGCCACTGTGCGCAGGAGGAAAATAATTATTAAATGCTATTGTTATTAAAGAAACCAAAGATTGTGATGCTTGGAAGGTGTGTCTATGACTTCGAGATAATGGACTTTGGGCCAAGCCAACCCATGGTGACATCATCAGGTTTCTCCTCCACTGGTGGTCAAGGAGGATGAGATTCGAGAGTCCAGTGAAATCATTAACAAGACCATCTTGTCGTTCTCAGTGTAGCAGCTGTTTTCAGTGGTCCGTGGGAGCTGGCTGGACAGAGGTGATCTTGTAAAAGCTCTGCTCTTAATGCGGGCACATTCCACTTCTATGTGTCTTCAAAACTTTTGTTTTAGAATATATGTTTTTTTTTCAGTTGATACATAATAGAAGAACATTTATGAACCTGCCGTTTGCTTTGTAATGTAAGTAAGAGAATGCAATGGCATCTATATTCAGTAAAAGTGCTTTGATGTGCATGTGTACTTTCTAAGGTGAAACACATCTATGTATACAGACAGCCTTTAAGTCACGTCCTTCAGTGTACTTTATATATGTTTTCATAATTTCCTTGCTGGTATAAATGTTTTGTATCTGAAAAAGTTATCTCTAGGGTATTACATAAAAAACTTCACCTTATAAAGTCAAATCATTGTTATAACTGAATTTTAGGAAGGATGAATGGTTAAGCATATATAAAATACTAATATTAAGTAAATTTCATGTTGGCCAACACCAAGATATATTCTATGGATGTCATTATTTTCGGTTAAGAATTAGTGTTTAACATTCCTAAATTGAGTGCTTGATTATAATTTGTCAAAAATGTTTATTTTTAATATTTCTTTAAAGTTTACATAAAGCTTATATTTAAAAAAAAAAAAAGATACAGAACATGGCTGGGTGCAGTGGTTCATGCCTGTAATCCCAGCACTTTGGGATACCGGGGTGGGCGGATCACTTGAGGTCAGGAGTTTGAGACCAGCCTGGCCAACATGGAGAAACCCCATCTCTACTAAAAATACAAAAATTAGGTGGTCGTTGTGGCACGCCCCTGTAATCGCAGCTACATGGGAGGCTGAGCAGGAGAACCACTTGAACCCGAGAGGCAGAGGTTGCAGTGAGCAGAGATTGTGCCACTGCACTCCAGCCTAGGTGACAGAGTAAGAATCCCTCTTTGGGGGGAGGAAGGTACAGACCATTTCCATCACCACAATGCTATCCCTTGTGTTACTCATTTTTTAGTAATATCCACTCTCCTGCCATTCACCATCCCTAATCCTTGACAATCAAATTTCTACAATTTTGTCTTTTCTACAATGCTGTACAAATGAAATCTTACAGTATATAACGTTTTAGGGGCTTATTTCACTCAGCATAATTCCGTGGAGATTCCTCCAAGATATTGATATTTGTTTGTCAATAGTTCATTGTTGTTGTTGTTGAGACAGAGTCTCACTCAGTTGCCCAGGCTGGAGTGCAGTGTCTAAGCTCACTGCAACTCTTTGCCTCCCGGATTCAAGCGATTTTCTTGCCTCAGCCTCCCGAGTAGCTGTGACTACAGGTGTGCACCACTACGCCTTGGATATTTTTGTATTATTACTAGAGACACAGTTTCAACATACTGGCAAGGCTGGTCTCGAACTCCTGACGTCGTGATTCACCTGCCTCGACTTCCCAAAGTGCTGGGATAACAGGGTGAGCCACTGTGCCTGGCCAATAGTTCATTTTTATTATTGAGTAGTATTCTATGATATGGAGGTACCACAGTTTGATCATTCACTTATTGTAGGACATATTGATTATTTCCAGCTATTGGCTATTACAGGTAAAGCTGCTATGAACAGTTATGTACAAGTTTCTAGATGGGCATAAACTTTGATTTCTCTGATGTGTAATTATTGAATTGTGTGGTCATTGCATGTTTAGTTTTATCAGAAACTACCAAACTGCTTTCGGTGTTGTCACAATGTCTTTTATTTTAGCTATTGTAATAAGTGTGTAGTGATACCTCATCGTGGTCTTAATTTGTATCTAGTGAAGCAAATTAGTGTTGAACATCTTTTTATGTGCTTATTTGCTTATTTCCTCTTCAGTGAAATGTGTGTTCATATCTTTTCATGATTTTCCAGTTGACTAATTTGTTTTTTAACTGTTGGGTTTTTTATAATTATTATTATTTTTCTTGAGACAGAGTTTCATTCTGTTACCCAGGTTGGAGTGCAGTGGCATGATCTTGGCTCACTCCAACCTCCGCCTCCCAGGTTCAAGCGATTCTCGTGCCTCAGCCTCCAGAGTAGCTGGGATTACAGGCAGGCATCATCATGCTGTTTAATTTTTGTATTTTTAGTAGAGATGGGTTTTTGCCATGTTGCCCAGGCTGGTCTCAAACTCCTGGCCTCAAGGGATCTGTCCTCCGTCCATCTTGACCTTTCAAAGTGCTGGGATTACAAGCGTGAGCCACCATGCTTAGCCTACGGTTGAGGTTTGAGAGTACTATACACATCCATTATATATTCTGGATGTGAGTCCTTTGTTGGATATATGGTTTGCAAACATTTTCTCCCAGGTCATACCCTATTTTTTTATCCTTTTAATAAGACTTCTTGCAGAGCCAAAGTTTTAAATTGGATGAAATCTAATGTATTTTTTTCCCTTATGGATCATGCTTTTTGAACCATTCAGTATGCCCTAGATCTCAGACGTTTCTCCTATGGTTTCTTGTAAAAGTTTTTTTTTTTTAGTTTTATATTTTAAATCTAAATATATGATCCACTTGAGTTACTTTTTTATATAAAGGCATGAAGATTAGGTCTTTTTGGGTTTTTTTTGCCTATGGTTATGCAACTCCTCCAGCACCATTTGTTAAGTAGATGATCCTTCCTTCTTTTTGTTTCTTTCTAAAAAATCAGTGTAAGGCTATTTCTAGGTTCTCTGTTTTGTTACAGTGATCTATGTGTCTACTCTTCTCCCAATATTACACTATCTTGATTCCTGTGGCTGTATAAGAAGTATTCAAATATGAAAGAGCCATTCTTCCCACCTTATTCTTCTTTTTCAAAAACTGTCTTAGCAATATAAATATTTTTTGAGATGGAGTCTCACTTGTGTCGCCCAAGCTGGAGCTCAGTGGGGTGATCTCGGCTCACTGCAACCTCTGCCTCTCGTGTTCAAGCGATTCTCCTGTCTTAGCTTCCCGAGTATCTGGGATTTCAGGCGCGTGCCACCACACCTGGCTAATTTTTGTATTTTTAGTAGAGAAGGGGTTTTGCCATGTTGGCCAGGCTAATCTCAAACTCCTGACCTCAAGCTATCCGCCCATTTCAGCCTCCCAAAGTGCTGGGATTACAGGCATGAGCCACCGCTCCCAGTGTTGTCTTAGCTGTTGACAATTTGTTACAGCAACAATAAAAAAATGAATACACATAGAAACAGATTTATTAGTGAAAATAGAAAGTCAAGAAACAGACTAATTTATATACAAACTTCAGCATGCATTTCCGAACAGTGGGCAACAGATGGGTTGTATAATAAAGGATTGTTGATAAGTGTCTAACCATTTGAAAAAATAAAGATGAAATCCTTACTTTGAACCACATAAAATAATAAATTCTAAAAATTCAGAGACTTAAATGTGAAAATGCGAAGTCACAAAGAACTAAATGAAAATTTAGGAAAATATTACAGTGTAAGACATCTTGAGTTGGCATAGGCACTTCCTGACATTACACCAAGGCCATAAACAATGAATCTGACATAAAGATGTAAAAGCTAAAGTATCATCTAATTCAAAAAACACCATAAACACTGTTTAAAAAGGCAAATTTTGGGGAAAATGGTGAAGCATCCACAATAAACTAAAAGTAACCATCTCTAATATACAGCAAATCTTTTGCATATCAATAAGAGAAACTGGAACAACCCAATGAAAAAATGTGTTCAGGCATGGCACTACTTCACTGTATAGCAGAAAAGTATTATGAAATAGAAAATAGGAAATGAAAATAATAAAGGAAATGGAGAATAGATCCCAGAAGTTTCACTCTTCATCCAATAGAAGTCCCAGAGTTAGAGAATAGAAAGACTGGGCCAGGCGCCATGGCTCACGCCACTACTTTGGGAGGCTGAGGCAGGCAGATCACCTGAGGTCAGGAGTTGGAGACCAGCCTGTCCAACATGATGAAACCCTGTCTCTACTAAAAATTCAAAAATTACCCCGGTGTGGTGGTAGGCGCCTGAAATCCCAGCTACTTGGGAGTCTGAGGCAGAAGAATCACTTGAACCCAGGAGGTGGAGGTTGGAGTGAGCTGAGGTTCTGCCACTGCACTCCAACCTGGGTGTCACAGCAAAACTCAGTCTCAGAAATGAAAAAAAAAAAAAAAAAAAAGTAATGACAAAAACAACAAAACAATAGAAAGACTGGAGAGAAGGCAGTACTTGAAGAAATAATGTTCTCGAATTTTCTGAACTGAACAAAAGACATGAATCTTCAAACCGAAAAGAGCCACCTAGTTCTGAGTCTGATTAACACACATGTGTACACACACCTGCCCACGCACACACATACACACCCTCAGAGTAAATTTCTAGGATAAAGATAAAATCCTGAAAGGTCCTAGAGAGACAGAAGAGAGAATGCAATGGAGAAGTTTTTCAAGGAGCTGATTAAAAATAAGTTTGGACCAGGTGCAGTGGCTCACGCCTGTAGTCCCCGCACTTTGGGAGGCCGAGACGGGAGGATTGCTTGAGCTCAGGAGTTTTGAGACCAGCCTGGCCAACAAGGCGAAATCCATCTCTACAAAAAATGCAAGTAACCAGGTGTGGTGCCACGTGCCTGCAGTCCCAGCTACTTGGGAGGCTGAGGCAGGAGAATCACTGAGTCCAGGAGGTGGAGATTGCCATGAGCCGAAATGGTGCTACTGCATTCCAGTCTGGGTGACAGAGCCAGGCACTGCCTCAGAAAAACAAAACAAAACAAATGAAAAAAGTTGAACCTAGATATCTATATACAGCCAGGATAATCCAGAATGAGGGAAAAGATAGTTCAGAAAATTAATGACACATATACCCTTCAGAAATCATTATTGGTATACAGTCCTGTGAGAAGAGAAAAGTAAATTTAAGAGGAAGGTGATTTCAATAAGCAATTGTGAGAAGAAAAATAGTAAAATTTATTAAACAGTGTAAACTTTTGTTTGTAAACTTAAAAAAATTATAGTGTTGAAATAAAATTCCCAGTATTATAAACATGGGAGATGGGAGGAGGGACAGGAAAAAAAAAGAGAAGTTCTTTTGCTGTTCAAGGAATGGATACCAACACTAATGAATGATAGAATGGTAGAATGGCTAAAAGCACTAGCATTTCATTTGGTTTTATTTTAGACAGGGCCTCACTCTGTTGCCCAGGCTAGAGCTCCATAGCACAATCATGGCTCACTGTAGCCCCAACCTCCTCAGCTCAAGTGATCCTCCTGCCTCAGCCTCCCATGTAGCTGGGATTATAGGCGTGCACCACCAAGCCTGGCTAATTTAAAAAAAAAAATGATTTTGGTAGAGAGAGTGTTTTCCTATGTTGCACAGGCTGATCTTGAACTCTTGTCTTCAAGCAATCCTCCCACCTCTGCCTCCCAAAGGGGTGGGATTACAGGAGTGAGTCACTGTGCCCAGTTAACGCTAGTATTTTAGAGTACAGGCTCTGGAACCAGACAGCTTGGGTTCAGTTTCTGGCTTCTCGACTTAGTAAGCTGTGTGACCTTGTGTAAGTCATATAACCTTTCTGTGTCTCAGGCTACTTAAGAGTGAACTGGGGATAACCACATTATCCAACTCATTTGATTGCTATGATTAAATGGGTAAATACATGTAAAAAACTTAGAATAGTGCCTGTCATGTGGTTAAGTGGTATATATATTTTAGTTGTTGTCAGTAATGACTTCACATTACTTTCAAAATGTACAAGCATATCTGGTTCCAGAAGAAGATGGTGAACCAGCAATAGCTGCTGGCTTCCTTCCCAAACCCAACCCTGCAGATGCCACAGAAGAGGTGGGAAGTGGTTGGAGTTCAGAACAGTTCCCAGTAACAAAACCCTTGATGTTTGGCCCCACTGAAGGATGAGATAGCTTAGAGTGGGAAAAGGTCAGAGGCCACAGATGGAGGATCAGCCCAGGTGGAGCTTTCTAAGTTGCATTCTTTTTTTTTCCTTGAAGCAGGAGAATTGTTTTCTGGAAGGCTTATTACCTGTTCTGTAAACACAATAGGGCAGACTCTTGGCAGGGCTGGCCCAGTGCTAGCCCAAAGTGGCGTGATAACATTAAGGAATAGGGGGCTTGGAAAGCTCCTAGAAAAAGTGCAGACTCATCAAAGCTGGCCAGTAACTGAGCATTCCTTTCCTACCTCTCCCTCTGCCCTCTGAGCTAGACAGTTAAAACCAATATCATTCACCTGTAGACTCCCTTCACACTGTAAAACAGAAATCCTGTAAGCGTCTCTGGGGGCTCATAGTCTAGGGACTTGAAAGAATTGTCTCAGCTCAGCTCTAGAGGCTCCATATCCAACGACCTATCAATCCAGAAACACTGAAACTCACATGGAGTGTCTGGGCTTACACATCTTCCCAGAAAGAAAGGGTTATATAGAAAAACTATCGGATAGGCCAGGCAGGGTGGCTCATGCCTGTAATCCAAGCACTTTGGAAGGCTGTGGCGGGAGGATCACCTGAGGTCAGAAGTTTAAGACCAGCCTGGCCAACATGGCGAAATCCCATCTCTACTAAAAATATAAAATTAGTCGGTCATGGTGGTGCAGGCCTGTAACCCCAGCTACTCAGGAGGCTGGGGCAGGAGAATCACTTGAACCTGGGAGGTGGAGGTTGCAGTGAGCCGAGATCACATCATTGCATTCCAGCCTAGGCAAGAAGAGTGAAACTCCATCTAAAAATAAATAAAAAAAGGCTAGGTGCGGTGGCTCATGCCTGTAATCCCAGCACTTTGGGAGGCTAAGGCAGGTGGATCATCTGAGGTCAGGAGTTCGAGATCAGCCTGGCCAACAAGGTGCAACCCCGTCTGTACTAAAAATACAAAAATTAGCCTGGTATGGTGTCACATGCTTGTGGTTCCAGCTACTTAAGAGGCTGAAGCAGGAGAATTGCTTGGACTCGGGAGGCAGAGGTTCAGTGAGCCAAGATCACGCCACTGCATTCCAGCCTGGGTGACAGAGCAAGACTCCGCCTCAAATAAATAAATAAATAAAAAGAAAGCCTATTGGATAGATTGAATATGAAAACATTAACTGCTCAAATAAATAATTCAGTGGTATAGGTTGGATATTAAAACTGATAAAGTTGAAAAAGCTATTACTGAGTTGAGGAAATAAGCCTAAAAAATTCATAAAAGTAATCAGTAATGGATAGAGAAGTAAATGAAAGAAAAGTTAATTAATATGGAGGGCAGACGAATAAATGTCAAAACGCATCTAATAGTAGCCTTATAAGAAGAGAACATAGTTATTAAAAAGGAGAATGTACTTAAATAAGTAATCAATGAGAATTTCTCAGATTTTAAAAAATGACTTAAGATTTTAAGGTATTATAGTACACACACAGGAACAGGGACATATAAAACTGTGGAAGACAAGGAAAAAATATTTTAAAACGATCAGAGAGAAATAGCAGGTTACTTACAGAGGAAAAGTAATTAAACTGACATTGGATCTCTCAAACACCACACTGGAGGCAAGGATACAATGGTGTGTAATTAACTCCAAGGTGTTGAAAGAAATTTTTTTTTTTTTTTTTGAGACAGAGTCTCCTTGTCACCCAGGCTGGAGTACAGTGGCATGACCTCGGCTCATTGCAACCTCTGCCTCCTGGGATCAAGCAAATCTCCTGGCTCAGCCTCCTGAGTAGCTGGGGCTACAGGCGCACACCACCACATCCGGCTGATTTTTGTACTTTTAGTAGAGATGGGGTTTGCCATGTTGGCCAGGCTGGTCTTGAACTCCTGACAGGTTATCTGCCCGCTTCGGCCTCCCAATGTGCTGGGAATGCAGGCGTAAGCCACTGGATCCGACCAAAGAAAGGAATTTTTGTATCGAGTGGAGTAAAGACAATGTCAGGCATGTAAGACTTCAGGAGATTGAAGACACAGGGAAATGTTAAAGGAAACAAGTATTTATTGCACTTATTAAAGACTGTAAGGAAGGGCCAGCTGCAGTGACTGATGCCTGTAATCCCAGCACTTTGGGAGCCCGAGGCAAGAGGATTGGTTGAGCCCAGGAGTTCAAGACCAGCCTGGGCAACATGGAAAAACCCCGACTCTACAAAAAATACAAAAATCCACTGGGCACATCAAGTTCCTGCATCTGCAGGGAATTAAAAAAAAATAGCTGGATTTGGTGGTACATACCTGTAGTCCCAGCTAGTCGGGAGGCTGGGGCAGGAAGATTGCTTGGGCTCTGGAGTTTGAGGCTGCAGTGAGCTAGGATTGGGTCACTGCACTCCAGCCTGAGTGACAGAGTGAGACTTTGTCTCTGAAAATAAAATAAAATGAAAGATCGTAAGGACGATTTTACACAGAGGGGGGACTATTGTGATATGTACAGGGACCACTGCAATGGGATCTTGTGGTGGGAGAATGATATTGGGATCGACTTTAACTTGTCCACCAAGGACAAGTGGGGATTTGTAGTCAAGGAGTAGGAGCGGGCGGTCAGAAGATGGGAAATTACTTGGAGGAAACCTCAGGGGCAGGGGGATTCTGGCTAAACTGACTTGACAGGATTTTTGCTGAAACAGGCTAAATGGGCAGAGTCTGTGGATGAAGGACAGAGCCTGAGGTTAGGACCTAGTCAGAAACAGGACTCAGGAGCCTGAGTCAAGTTTGGTCAAAGGAGAGTGTCTGTCTGAAAGCATAAGCAATAAAGTCAACAGCAGTAAAATGAATGGATCACAAAGGAGAATTTTTGTGCATTACTAAGCAGGACTCTGCTTTAACCATTGTGAAAGTTGATTATGTGAAGTGAGTCATTCTTTTTTTTTTTTTGAGATGAAGTCTTGCTGTGTCACCCAGGCTGGAGTGCAGTGCGTGATCTCGGCTCACTGAAATCTCAGCTTTCTGGGTTGAAGTGATTGTCCTGCCTCAGCTTCCCGAGTAGCTGGGACTACAGTCATGTGCCTCACACTGGACTAATTTTGTATTTTTACTAGAGACAGGATTTTGTCATGTTGACCAGGCTGGCCTCGAACTCCTGACCTCAAGCCATCTGCCTGCCTTGGCCTCCCAAAGTGCTGGGATTTCAGGCGTATGCCACTGAAACCAACCTGTTTGAGTCATTTTTGACATTTTCAGAGTTGAGTGGCCAGGGGAGAAAGCACTCAGGGCACATTGCACCTGCTCCAAGAACTGAATTTTCCTCAAGGCTGGTGGCTGAAATGGCCTACTGCCACCCTAAGAACACTTTTACGTAGTAACTGCTGAAACAACCTGCAGTGACTCTAAGGCTTGTTTTACCTATTGTCTGCACTCACCAATCAGAGCTTCCAGCTCCTGAAAGCTTCTCTGGTGCCAATGGACTTGCTTTAAAAAATATAGGTAACATTTCTGTTTCTAATAAAACTCTCAACTTTCTCTTTGTTCTTTGGACATACCAAAGACCAGCCAGTTTGTTTGTATGCTTCAGATTGCAATTCTATTATTCTCAAATAAAATGTTTATAGATTCATGGCCAGGCGTGGTGGCTCACGCCTGTAATCTCAGCCGTTTGGGAGGCTGAGGCCAGTGGATCGCTTGAGCCCAGGGGTTCGTGACCAGCCTGGGCAACATGGTGAAATCCTGTCTGTATAAAAAATGTAAAAAATTAGCTGGATGTGGTGTTGCATGTCTGTAATCCCAGCTATTCCAGAGGCTGAGTCAGGGAGGCAGAGGTTGCAGCGAGCCGAGATTGTGCCACTGCACTCCAGGGTGGGTGACAGAGTGAGACCCTGTCTTAAAACACAAAAACCAAAACCATAATATAACATCCTTAATATTGTAATTAAAAAAAGAGATTCATCTCCATAGGTTTTGACTTTGACATTTGTGGTGTCACAAGTGGGGTCCAAAGCTGACTCACCTTGGAGACATCAATGACCTCTGGAGCTATGGCGTGAGGTCTGCACACTTGGCCCCCTTGAGCCTTTGGCTTTTTTGGTTGCCTCTTTCACCCCTGGTGAGTCTCCCTTGGATCAAACTGCCATTTTCTGGGGGGTTGAGTTCAGTTTTATTTGGGAATTTGTTAGGAAGGGTCTTTCTCTCTCTCCTGGTTATGAAACCTCCTCTTTTCTTTTTTTTTTTTTTTTTTTTTTTTTTTTTTTTGAGACGGAGTCTCGCTGTGTCTCCCAGGCTGGAGTGCTGTGGCGTGATCTCGGCTCACTGCAAGCTCCGCCTCCCGGGTTCACGCCATTCTCCCGCCTCAGCCTCCCAAGTAGCTGAGACTACAGGCGCCCGCCACCACGCCCGGCTAGTTTTTTGTATTTTTAGTAGAGACGGGGTTTCACCATGTTAGCCAGGATAGTCTCGATATCCTGACCTCGTGATCCACCCACCTCGGCCTCCCAAAGTGCTGGGATTACAGGCTTGAGCCACCGCGCCCGGCCAAAACCTCCTCTTTTCTTTTCTTTTCCTTTCTTTTCTTGTCTTTTTTCTCTTTTCTTTTCTCTTTTCTTCTTTTTTTGAGACAGTGTTTTGCTCTGTCGCCCAGGCTGCAGTGCAGTGGTGTGATCTGGGCTCGCTGCAACCTTCACCTCCCAGGCTCAAGTGATGCTCGTGCATCGTCCTCCCGAGTAACTGGGATTATAGGCGTGCACCACTACGCCTGGCTAATTTTTGTATTTTTTAGTAGACATGGGGTTTCACCCCGTTAGGCGGGCTGGTCTTGAACTCTTGAGCTCAAGTGACCTGCCCGCCTTGGCCTCCCAAAGTGCTTGGATTACAGGCGTGAGCCACTATACCCAGCCAGAGACCGCCCGTTTAAGAGGGATTTTCTCCCTCCTGGTTATGAGGCCTGGTTACAGAGATTTTTCTGTTAGAGAAGGCTTCTCATGCTTCCTGATAAGTTTGCACTTTATTTTCAGAATCATTTGCATGCTTAGAGTTTAATTTGGCTTTTGTGTATTAGGCATTAAACCAAATCACCTAGATTAATTTGTTCACACACGGGCTCTCAAAGTTCAAAGGCATGCCAACATAGCTCCCTCTTTCTGGGACGCCAGCTGGTAATATGTGCCAACATTATGGGGATCATTCATGCAGTCTGTTTTCCTCAAAGTGAACTAAAATAATACAGTCCATATGGGACTCCTGTCTCGGTATCTTGAGGCTCCAGAACACATTCAAGACTCAAAGACTGCCTCACTGCAAAATACTGTCTAAAGCTAGCTGAGATTTTCTTCTCCAAAGCCTTCCCCTCTCCTTCCTTTACCGCTTCCTCTTTATCCTTCTTTAAGCAAAACTCTTTTCCCAAAATGCCTCAGCTACTCTGGCATACTGACTATTAAAATAAAGACAGTTGAAAAACATCAGATAAAAATAAAATCGCTGACCTTTGTAGTGTTTCTTAAAAGCAAAAGATGAAATTCCATGTAAAAGATCTCCTTCCTATAGTAAAAGGAAAGACAACACTCTTATCTTCAAGGATGAGGAATTGAGACCAAGAGAACACTATACAAAGCTTATGAGAATACCTCTTATCTTTTGGGCCTCCTCACATAATTCAGTCACATTTTACCGTTAACAATTGTTTGTCTAATTCAACATGTTGGTAACTGACTCAAACTGCTTTACCCGAAATTTGTGTCACCACCTTCATAAGATTACCTATTGAGGAGAAAAATCTTAAATAAAGTTTAGCCTTCTTCCATTTTGTCAGAAATTAGGTCCAACGTCTTTTATAAATTGGTGAGTTTGTATGTTTTACTGTCCCATAATCAGAATTCTAAAATGAAAGCTATCTTTGTTTATGTACGTATCCGTGTTTGGGTGTATTCATACATATGTACATGTGTTATGTTAAATGTGTCTACATGGTATAATCTGGAATCGTTGGCAAACAATTATTTAAAGAATCCTATTCAGATTGGCTTAAATAGGTGCTCGTATAAATATACAGTAATTAACTAAAATGCATTTAGTTCATGCAACTTCAATTAAATCTTTGAAAAATAAGTTGGTTTTAAAATTGTTGGTAAAATAAAATGGTAAATGTTTTCAAAATTGTCACTCATTTTTGGTCCGGTTTACTGGTTCTATATTTGTTTCTGTTAGATGTTTTAAGGTTATGAAACATAAACCTAACCTAAAAACAGAATGGTCTTTTATGTGTAATTATTTGATAAGTAAGACTAATTTAATATTGTGGGTGTAATAAAACAGCTGTATTTTCTGAGTTATTGACAAAATACTCATATATTTAAGGTTTTTGCTCAGGTGAACACCTGACATTTACAGGCTATAAAAATGTTTTAATAGGAAAATAACTCGAAATGATGACTAGCTTTATTTATTTATTTATTTATTTATTTATTTATTTATTTAGAGCAGAGTCTCCCTCCGTCGCCCAGACTGGAGTGCAGTGGTGCTATCTCGGCTCACTGCAACCTCTGCCTCCCAGGTTCAAGAGATTCTCCTGTCTCAGCCTCCCAAGTAGCTGGGACTCTAGGCATGCGCCCCCATGCTTGGATAATTTTTGTATTTTTAGTAGAGATGGGGCTTCGCTGTGTTGGCCAGGCTGGTCTTGAACTCCTGACCTCAAGTGATCTGCCCTTCTCAGCCTCCCTAAGTGCTGGGATTACAGACGTGAGCCACCACTCCCGGCCGACTGGCTTTGTTCAATATGTCAGTTTTCATAAGTAATCTAGGTATAATTGTTAAAATGAATAAATGAGGTAAATGTGAGATACAAGTTTATAAGTGAACTTTTCATGTAATTTGAAATATTTTTTTCACTTGCTCTTACCATATGAAGATGAAGATGAAATATTAAAGTCATGTTATATTAGATTAAGTAATAGGTACTCACTAAATGCTGGGATTATTTCTAACTAAAAAAACAATGGATACAAATTGCTGAACATAAATACAAATTTGTTCTTGGCCCTTAAGTTTTATAAAAGACAAAAGGTATTTGGGTCTGTTAATAAAATGCCCTGTTCCACATGGAAAATTGTTCTCTAAAAATATTTTTAAAGATTATAAAATATATATTCATGAGATGTTAATATATAACAATTCCAAACTTCTTCCTAGGTTTTTTCTAAAAATAAAGATTACTGAAAATTAAAAGTTCTTAGTATATGTAATTCTATATACAAAATGTGCAAAAAATAATTTTTATATGACAAAATTTTGTGTGGTCTGAGTGACAATACGTTTTTATCCTAACATAAAATGATTGGTTGTTTTAATATAAAAAATAGTCTATGGCCATACCACCCAGAATGTGCCAAATCTTGTCTAATCTCAGAAGTTAAACAGGGTTGGGCTTGGTTAGTACTTGAAATGGAGTCCAATATAAAAATGAAAATTTATATGGCTAAGGCGGGGGTAAAAAGTGATGGAATGTCTAGGCAAGTTGCTGAGGGTTTATGAAGGATGAACCTTGGGAAGGAAGTCTTATATATGATGAGACAGGTTGGGATGGAAAAGAAATCGTTTATCAGTTTTTCTAAAAATTGAACATTAATGTCAAGGGTGCACTGAAGCAGGGCGAGTCTGCTCCTCTCTGAGATAGGTTTTCTTAACATGTTGATCTGTTTTTCTTTACCTTTTAAATAATCAGTCTATAAAAACGGAGATTTTGCATTTTAAGGTAGTTTCTTAACTGTATTTATTAAGTTTTTGTTTTTGTTTATGTTTTCTGGAGTCTCGCTCTGTCGCCCAGGCTGGAGTGCAGTGCTGTGATCCAGCCAGTGCAGTGAGCGAGGTTGCTCACTGCAACCTCCACCTCTCAGTTCAAGCGATTCTCCTGTCTCAGCCTCCCGAGTAGCTAGGATTACAGGGACCCACCACCATGCCCTGCTAATTTTTGTCTTTTTAGTAGAGATGGGGTTTCAACATGTTGGCCAGGCTGGTCTCAAACTCCTGACCTCAAGTGATCTGCCTGCTTTGGCATCCCAAAGTGCTGGGATTACAGGCATGAGCCACCACACCCAGCTATAATTAGCAATAGTATAATAAATTTAGTTTGTACAATAGTTTTGAACCAAGATCCTAAGCCTGGGGGCCACCAGCTAAACAAATCAAAAGACTGTGTCTTTGAGCAGCATTTTAGGACTGGGTTGAATTAAAGCAGAGTGCCAACTCTATAAAAGGGAGCACTAGGTGAATTAAAGGATTTGGGGGTCAGGGTCTGTCAAGGGAAAAATGTAGACATTCAGGGGGTAAGAGTCTCATTGTGCTATGAAGACTTATTCTGATGTCTTGGGAAAAGCTGTCTACAGTGTGGAAATACCGTCTTCTCACCCTGATTTGTCGTTCGAATGTCTCTGGTTATGGCACTGGACAGTTTGGTGAACTTTTTATATGGTCCATACATCAGGCATAGGACTTGTTCCTTAAAATTTATGTAGTTTTATCTTATAGGACTTGTAAACCAAAAGTAAAATCCTAAGCCCCCGTGTCCCCGCAGCCATCTGAATGGACTTCCTCCTCAGCCAGGGCTCTTTCAAAATTTAACCTGAGAGATGGTTTCAGGGCACGACAGGGAGTGGGAGTCAGACATGCCTCATTATACCTCTCTGGCGTCAACATCAACACAGACTTGAAGTCTGATAAGAAACGTTACGGCCGGGCACGGTGGCTCACAACTGTAATCTTAGCACTTTGGGAGGCCGAGGCGGGTAGATCACTTGAGGTCAGGAGTTCGAGACCAGCCTGACCAATATGGTGACACCCTGTCTCTACTAAAAACACAAAAATTAGCTGGGTGCGGTGGCAGGTGCCTGTATTCACAGCTACTCAGGAGGTTGAGACAGGAGAATTGCTTGAACCTGGGAGGTGGAGGTGGCAGTGAGCTGAGATCGCGCCACTGCGCTACGGCCTGTGTAACAGAGCGAGACTCCATCTGAAGAAAAAAAAAAAAAAGAGAGAAACATGTTACAACCTATTCTCTCTGAAGCCTAGTACCTGAAGGCTTCCTCTGCAAATAAGAACTTGGCTCTCCACAATCCTTTATGTTAACTCTGGCATTCCTTTCTGTTGATCCTAGGGTTTTGTTTTGTTTTGTTTTGAAACAGAGTCTCTCTCTGTCACCCAGGCTAGAGTGCAATGGTGCTATCTCGGTTCACTGCAACTTCCATCTCCCAGGTTCAAGCAATTCTCCTGCCTCGGAGTAGCTGGGACCACAGGCGCAGGCCACTGTGCACAGCTAACATTTTGTCCTTTTAATAGAGATGGGGTTTTACCATGTTGCTCAGGCTGTTCTTGAACTCCTGGCCTCAAGTGATCCGCCTGCCTCGGCCTCCCAAAGTGCTGGGATTCCAGATGTGAGCCGACATGCCTGGCCTATTAATTAGGTTTCTGATTGCTTAGGAAAACTGAGCTTTGGAAAGGTTATGTTTTTAAGTCCATGTAACTTTCTGTATTGCTGTTGAAGTCTGTTGACTATCACTCTGGTTAAATGAGTGACTATTTTCTTTTTTCCCTTTTTCTTTTCTTTTTTTTAGAATTTATTTTTGGCCTGTGACACAGCACTCAGGAGGTCCTGAGAACATGTGCCCCTAAATGAGTGACTGTTATTTCATAGTGACCCGTGATCCTGTTTTGAACAAATGTTTTGAGCCTTTTAACATCTTTGACAAATTTCCCCCAAATCGAATTCTGTTTTAATTTATCTGTTGCTGTTGAACAAACTAATCAAATTCTAATTTAAGTCTTTTTAACCTGAAATTGACTTTGAGATTTACCAGTGAGGCCCCTGGAGAGCCTCAAAGAATGTGTCTCTCATTAGGCTTATTTGATATGCTAGATTATATGAAAAGCAATGTCAAATAATAAAATAATACTAATTGCTGTTTACACTTATATAGATATGATACTGATGTTAATGTTATATGTTTACACTTATATAGATATGTTATTGATGTTAATGTTTACATGTTCTGAAGATCATATAAAATTTATAGAGGTCTGATGGTCCTGGTGTGATGCTATCAGTCATGATTCTGGTTGTTATCTTAAAATGCTCTATATAATAGAAATATCTGAACTTTCTTGTCAGTTATTAAACTTTCATCAGATTTTAGTCATCGCTCTTCTAAGTTTTTTCGTCTACAGTGCTGATTCTTCTCTAAAGGCATCTGGAATCAGATTCATAAAAAAGATTCTAGCCGGGCGCAGTGGCTCACGCCTGTAATCCCAGCACTTTGGGAGGCCGAGACGGGCGGATCACGAGGTCACGAGATCGAGACCATCCTGGCTAACACGGTGAAACCCCATCTCTACTAAAAAGTACAAAAAACTAGCCGGGCGAGGTGGCGGGCGCCTGTAGTCCCAGCTACTTGGGAGGCTGAGGCGGGAGAATGGTGTAAACCTGGGAGGCGGAGCTTGCAGTGAGCTGAGATCCGGCCACTGCACTCCAGCCTGGGCGACAGAGCGAGACTCCGTCTCAAAAAAAAAAAAAAAAAAAAGATTCTAACAAGTACTGTTGAATATAGATTTCTAATAACTTTCACATCAATGAACTGAATAATTGTTTTTCAAAACTCTAACAGAAACTGATGGGTTCATGCAACTGATCATCAAGATCAAGCAGAACGGCCGGGCGCGGTGGCTCAAGCCTGTAATCCCAGCACTTTGGGAGGCCGAGATGGGCAGATCACGAGGTCAGGAGATGGAGACCATCCTGGCTAACATGGTGAAACCCCGTCTTTACTAAAAAATACAAAAAACTAGCCGGGCGAGGTGATGGGCGCCTGTAGTCCCAGCTACTCGGGAGGCTGAGGCAGGAGAATGGCGTAAACCCGGGAGGCGGAGCTTGCAGTGAGCTGAGATCGGGCCACTGCACTCCAGCCTGGGCAACAAGAGTGAAACTCCATTTCAAAAAAAAAAAAAAAAAAAAAAAAAAAAAAGATCAAGCAGAAAAAAATTAATTACATGAGACTAAATAACTGATAAAGTTAATGTATTTTTGAACTTTATTTAAAACTTTATTTGTTCTTGGGCTGGGCACGGTGGCTCACACCTGTAATCCCAGAAGTTTGGGAGGCCGAGACAGGATGATCCCTTGAGTTCAGGAATTCAAGACCAACCTGGGAAATATAGGAGACTGGGATTCTAAAAAAAAAATTCACAAAATAAAAACTTTGTTTTTTACTTAAATGTTTTATTTGCCACATATAAGAAAATTTTCTGATGGGGTGTGGTGGTTCACTTTGGAAGGCCAAGGTGGGAAGATTGCTTGAGCCCAGGAGTTCAAGACCACCCTGGGCAACGTCGCAAAACCCTGTCTCTACAAAAAAATCCAAAAAAAAAAAAAATTAGCTGGGCATGGTGGTGCATGCCTGTGGTCCCAGCTACTTGGGAGGCTGAGGTGGGAGGATCACTAGAGTCGAGAGGCAGAGGTTGCAGGGAGCTGTGTTTGTACCACTGCACTCCAGCCTGTGCAACAGAACGCAACCCTTTCTCAAAAAAATGAAAAAAAAAAAAAAGAGAAAATTTTCTCTGTTAAACTATCTATAGTTTGTAACAATTTGGTATACTTTTGTAAACTAAGATGGAAATGTTTGCTTTTTCTTTCTACTTGATTCCTCCAGAATTAGAAAACTATTTGCAAATATTCTTATGGCAATATGGTTATTTACACAGGTCCAGTAAAAACCTGCTCTTGGTGCCTCAGTCAACTCTAACATGGCAAAAATCTCCAGCCCTACAGAGATGGAGCAGTGCATTAAGTCCCTGATTGCTGTTTTGCAGAAATAGGCTGTAAAGGATGGTTACAACAGCATTCACCCCAAGATGGAGTTCCCAAGCTTCATGAATACAGACCTGGCTGCCTCCACATAGAACCAGAAGGGTGCCAATGTCCTTGACCACATAATGAAGAAACTGGACCTCACTAGTGATGGGCAGTTAGATTTCCAAGAATGTCTGCCTCTGATGGATGGCATGACTGTGGCTTACCATGACTCTTTTCTCAAGGCTGCCCATTCCAAGAAGCAGATCTGAGGATCCCTTGGGCCTGGTTTCCAAGCCACCCCTTTTCCTTCCAGCCTTGCCATCACCATCTCCTCACAGCCCACATGTCCCCTGAGCCCAGCACACCCATCACCTCATGCAGGCCCTGCCTGCAGATAGTAATAAAACCATTCCCTCCCCCTACCCACTTTCTTCTCCCCTCCTCTCCCCTCCTCTTCCCTCCTCTCCTCTCCTCTCTTCTCTCAAGCATATCCACCACCTCATGCAGGCACTGCATGCAAGTATACAGGTAGTAATAAAAACATACATCTCTTCTTTTCTCTTCTGTTTTCTTTTTGACATGGGGGTCTCCTTATGTTGGCCAGGCTGGTCTTGAACTCCTGGGCTCAAGTGGCCTCCCAAAGTTCTGGGATTACAGGTGTGAGCCATTGAACCTGGCCCATTTTTTTTTTAACACACACACACACACACACACACACACACACACACACACACACACAGAGAAAGACAGAGAGACACCTCTACTTGCTCTCTCTCTAGAGGGATACAATTATAAACATTGGTTATAGCGCTGGGCACAGTGGCTTGTGCTTGTAATCCTAGCACTTTGGGAGGCTGAGGTGGGTGGATCACCTGAGGAGTTTGAGACCAGCCTGGCCAACATGGTGAAACCGCATATCTACTAAAAATACAAAAAAAAATTAGCCAGGCATGGTGGCACACGCCTGTAATACTGGCTACTCAGGAGGCTGAGGCAGGAGAATTGGTTGAACCCAGGAGGTGGAGGCTGCAGTGAGCTGAGATCTCACCACTGCACATCAGCCTGGGTGACAAAGCAAGACCCTGTCTCAAAAAGAAAAAAAAATAAAACATTGGTTATATTACCAAGGCTTTCATCAAAACGCATGGAATGGCTAACTTCAAGTGTTTTTAGCTTTACAATGAGTAAGTAAAAACAGCCACTTTTATTATTTTGAGATATGAACCATCAATACCTAGTTTATTGAGAGTTTTTAGCATGAAGGGCTGTTGAATTTTGTTGAAGGGCTTTTCTGCATCTATTGAGATAATCATGTGGTTTTTGTCTTTTGTTCTGTTTATGTGATGGATTACATTTATTGATTTGCATATGTTGAACCAGCCTTGCACCCCAGGGATGAAGCCAACTTGATTGTGGTGGATAAGCTTTTTGATGTGCTGCTGGATTCAGTTTGCCAGTATTTTATTGAGGATTTTTGCATCGATGTTCAGCAGGGCTGAACATCTAAAATTCTCTTTTTTTGTTGTGTCTCTGCCAGGTTTTGGTATCAGGATGATGCTGGCCTGATAAAGTCAGTTAGGGAGGATTCCCTCTTTTTTCTATTGTTTGGAATAGTTTCAGCCTCCTGAGTAGCTGTTACTACAGGAGCATGCCACCACGTTGAGCTAATTTTTGTATTTTTAGTAGAAATGGGGTTTCACCATGTTGACCAGGATGGTCTCGATCTCTTGACCTCGTGATCCGCCCGCCTCAGCCTCCCAAAGTGGTGAGAATACAGGCCTGAGCCACTGCGCCCGGCTGAGTTCTTGTTATCTACATATAGAATAGATCCAACTTTTTCCCATAAAATTACTAAAAACAGAAACTGCTCCGTTCCTGAAGTCTGCTGATGAAAAGAGAGGAACTCTGGAAAACATTTGAAGAGATTTATTCTGCGCCAAATAGGAGTGACCATGGCCCATGACATAGCCTCAGGAGGTCCTGAGTTGCCCAAGGAGGTTGGGGTGCAGCTTGGTTTTATAGATTTTATGGAGACTCAATCAAATACATTTAAGAAATACATTGGTTTGGTCCAGAAAGGCAGGACAACTCCAAGCAGGGGCTTCCAGCATATAGATAGATTTAAACATTTTCTGGTTGACGATTGGTTGGGTTTATCTAAAAATCTAGGATGGGCCGGGCACAGTGGCTCATGCCTGTAATCCCAGCACCTTGGGAGGCCAAGGCAGGCAGATCACTTGAGGTCAGGTGTTGGAGACTAGCCTGACCAACGTGGTGAAACCTGATCTCTACGAAAAATACAAAAAAATTGGCTGGGTGTAGGGGCGGGCACCTGTAATCCCAGCTATTTGGGAGGCTGAGACACGAAAATTACTTGAGCCCGGGAGGCGAAGGTTGCAGTGAGTGCCAACGTGGTAAAATCCTGTCTCTACTGAAAATATAAAAATTAGCCTGGATTGGTGGTGGGCACCTGTAATACCAGCTACTCGGGAGGCTGAGGCAGGAGATTTTCTTGAACCCAGGAGGTGGAGGTTGCAGTGAGCTGGGATCATGCCACTGCACTCCAGCCTGGGTGACAGAGCAAGATTCCATCTCAATAAAATAAAATAAAATAAAATAAAATAAAAAACGATTGCTAAGTAGTTTTGTATTATGATCTCTGAGCTCCGTTCTTATTGCCTGTCTAATATTTGTTAAGCCAGTTCTCCAAACAGGATTAGTTTGGCCCAGTGCGTCAAGATGAATGCTAATACAGATGGGACTAATAACATGGAACTTGATGCTGAACTCCAGACAAACATGCCTGAATTTTTTTTTCCTTCTCTCCTCTTTTTGGCTCAAATGTGGCCCATGTCTCTGATACCGACTCCCTTACCTTTCCCTTGACATGGGACAAAGACAACCGGCCCAGGTCCATCCTGGCATGGAGTGACAATGAAGCCTCACTTTAAGATGGCTGATCAGTGAGGTTTTCAAAGAAAGATGTTGATCAAAAGAGGGAATGTGAAAGCTGATTAGGCGAATGAACCAGCTTTTCCAGGGCCAATGAGCCTCATTTCAAAACAATATGTAACATTTTTTCTTTCTAATAAAGCTTCCAACTTCTTTGTTTGTTGGACATACTGAAGACCACCTCAGTCCATGTATATGTCCTGAATTGCAATTTTGTGATTCCCGAATAGAGCATTTGATTTCAGGATTTGTCTCTATAATTTATTTTGACTTTGACACAATTAACCAGTATGATGTGTTTAAAGGTCGCCCCTCGCCCTGACAGGGTGAGTATTATACTGAATTTAAAAACTCATTCTAGACTGGGCGTGGTGGCTCATGTCTGTAATCCCAGCACTTTGGGAGGATGAGGTAGGCAGATCACCCGAGGTAAGGAGTCCAAGATCAGCCTAATCTAATCTCTACAAAAAATACAAAGTTAGCTGGGCCTGGTGGCACATGCCTGTAATCCCAGCTACACGGGAGGCTGAGGCAGGAGAATCGCTTGAACTCGGGAAGTGGAGGTTGCAGTGAGCTGAGATGGCACCTTTGTACCCCAGCCTGGGCAACAAGAGAGAAATTCCATCTCAAAAAAAAATCATTTTGTTATAATCCTGATAATTGCTCTGCTTTGCATCTTACTATGGACTTGTTGGATAACTAGGTGGCTGTAAACTACCCAGAGAAAGATAGAAACAGCAGTGGAGATAATTAGAAAATTGTAGTTTTACTATAAAAGAATAACAATAGGGGGAAATTATAAGGGTAACAAACATAAAATTGAGATTTTTCCTGTTGTCAAAAGGGCAAGAAGAGACCTTTCCCCATTTTACTTTCCTTGGAGCATTTCCTTGAAAAATTTGAATTTGTAAATTCTTCCTTTGTTTGTTTTTGAGACAGAGTCTTGATCTGTCGCACAGGCTGAAGTGCAGTGGTGCGATCTCAGCTCACTGCAACCTCTGCCTCCTGGGGTCATGTGATTCTCCTACCTCAGCCCCCCAAGTAGTTGGGATTACAGGCATCCACCACCATGCCCGGCTAATTGTTGTATATTTGCTATAGACGGGGTTTCACCATGCTGGCTAGGCTGGTCTCAAACTCCTGACCTCATGATCCACCTGCCTTGGCCTCCCAAATTGCTGGGATTATAGACGTGAGCCACCGTGCCTAACCTCTGCTACCACTTTTGGATTGTATGAAACACTACACTTCAAAGTGTGGGATCTGGCTGCCCAGACAGCTGCCAAAGGGGCAGATTATGCAATCTAGAAGTGTGTGGGAGTTTGTGCCTGTGGGGTAAATTTTGACCAATAAGAAAAGGAACCAAGAGTGAGAGCCAGGTATGTAAATTGCCTCTCCTCTCCTCTCCTCTCCCCACTGCACCATTCCAGGCATGGTTTCTCAGTATAGTCTGTCTAGAGGTGTCCTGTATGGCCCAAAGCCTGTTTCCTTGGGAACCTGAGCTAAAACAATGGGAATTCAAACACCCGAAGACAGTGTTAAGTGTTGTGGAGGACCTAGATCTGGGCAGAGGAAAATTATCCCAATAAGAAAATGGACAATTTGAAGATTTGGAATACAGGGAAGGACTAGAAGAACCAGTAGTAGTATAGCGTAGGAGTAATAATTTTGGAGAAAAAGGCAGTTCTGGTGATTTTTGCTGTGAACTGTTCAGCTCTGTAAAATATATATTTCTTTCTTTCCATAAGCCTCCCCTATGAAATCTTTCATAAAGTATCCTTTTAAAACTCTCTATTGCCTGTGATGTGAATTTTCTTTTCTTTTTCTTTTTTTTTAGAGATAGAATCGCTGTCGTCCAGGCTGGAGTGCAGTGGGGCAATCTCAGCTCACTGCAATCTCCACCTCCCGAGTTCAAGTGATCCTCCTGCCTCAGCTGCCCTCATAGCTGGGAATACAGGTGCGCGCCAACAATGCATGGCTAATTAAAAAAAATTTTTTGGTAGAGATGGGGTTTCATCATCTTGGCCAGGCTGGTGTCAAAGTCCTGACCTCAAGTGATCCACCCGCCTCAGTCTCCCAAAGTGCTGGGATTACAGGCGTGAGCCACCGCGCCCAGCCTGTCAATTTTCTTTTGTAGAATAAAACAGATTGAGTCTTGTGCCAAAATGCAGGGTAAGCTGCACCCAGACAGGTAACAAAATATTATATACAGTAATAGATAAGGCCTACCAATAATAACCATTTAGAAAATAAAATTGAGAAAAATTACACGTTTATAGTGACAAAAGTACATAAAATATCTAAAACCAGATGATTGGAGCAAGATGACAGATAGATTCCGTGCCCCACTCAACATTCCATTGAACTGGGAAGAAAATGTTTTCAAGGGTCAATTCTTAACAGTAGAGGAAAACAAGAAAGCGTGTCAGTGGTCCACCAGAAATATTGAGGCATTCCAGGGAGACAGAGTAGATGGGATCAGACTGATAGAGAAACCCAAGGAGAACAGACCACAGCTCAAATCACTGTAGGTAAGAGATGCTGTTTGTTTTCTGAGACGGAGACTTACTCTGTCGCCCAGGCTGGAGTGCAGTGGTGTGATCTCGGCTCACTGCACCTCCGTCTCCTGTGTTCAAGTGATTCTCCTGCCTTAGCCCCTGCATTAACTGGAATTCACAGGAGGCTGCCAGCACAGCCGGTTAATTTTTGTATTTTTAGTAGAGATGGGGGTTTCACCATGATGGCCAGGCTGGTCTCAAACTCCTGACATTAAGTGATCTGCCTGCTTCGGCCTCCCAAAGTGCTGGTGTTACAGCATAAGTCACCGCACCCGGCCAGGAGATGCTCTTTGTAACAGTCTCTGAAAAACTCCAAACCCTGAATCAAAAAATCACGGAGCAGGAAACGGCCTTAGGATAATCATCAGGTAGGTTAATTTAAAAGTTCATTTGAAATGTCTGAATCAGCCAGATTCCCCTCCAACACCACAGACAGTTTGGCTGGCAGTAGCCACTTTTGCCTCTAAGATGAAACTCTGCTAATTGCTCATTAAAGAAAGTGAAGGCCTGGTGAGGTGGCTCACACTTGTCATCCCAGCACTTTGGGAGGCTGAAGCAGGAGGATTGACTGAGGCCAGGAGATCCAGACCAGCCTGGGCAACATACTGCATGCCGTTTCTACCAAAAACACAAAAATTAGCTGGGTATGGTGGCATGTGCCTGTAGTCCCAGCTAGTTCGGAAGCTGAAGTGGGAGCCTGGGAGACTGAGGTTGCAGTGAGCTGTACTTGCATCACTGCACTCCAGCCTGGGTGACAGAGTGCGATTCTGTCTCAAAAATAACACAAAAATGTGATGTATCAGGACTTGGTGTATCTTTAGCCCTTCACAGTAATAATGAAGGAGAGAAACACATTTGTGGAGAGGGGACCATGTTCACTCTTTATCCATGATAGACAGACAGTCAGGAGCTTTATATCCCCAAGGAACCTAAGGAAAAATGTTCCCTGTCATGACTCACAGTCTTCCAGCTACCCTTCCTTGCACCTCTCTTGTGGGGTGGGGAACCCAACTTATGGATTCCATCTTCCCAGGGAGAAAGGAAAATAAAATCCCTCAGTATCTCTTTTAGGGTATCCTCTCCTCTATTTGCGTGGAGGATAAGGCACTCAATATCTAGTATCGGAATATTACATTTGTGTAATACAGAACTATATTGGGATAAAATAGAATTTGTTTTCTGTGAGTCACAGGTAGAGGTACGTCCACACTGACCTGGGTGGCAGCCACCTCTTCCTGCAGTGCCAGGCAGGGCATGCTCACAGATCTGGGGAACCTCTGCTGCTCCTGGAGCCCCACAACCTCCTTCCTGGCACCCTGTCCCTCTGGTGGCTCTGACAGCCCACACTTGGCCTTGGGTCTCCCCTGCTTCTTTGCCTGACCCTCTTCTGCCCACCCTGCATATCTCTGTCTCCCACTGTCCCCACTATGACCACGTTTGCCTCTCCCTCCCTGCACTCTCCCTCTCTGAGTGCTCCTTGTCTTGGGAAAATGAACCCAAAACCTCTACCTTGCAACTGGGGACAGAACCCGGGGCTTGTTCAATTCTCCCTCCCTCCATCACACACATCTGTCCTCCTTAATGTTTCTGAAGTCAGTGAGCTCCAAACTCAGCCCCTGGTGCACCTGCCAGCTGTGGGACCTGTGACAAGACGCCTACCATCTGTCTGGGACTCCGTCTCTCATCTATCATATAGGCATAATGATGATAGTGTCCTCCTTCCAAGGCTGGGGAGAACCAGGAGGCCTTGATGTCTTCATTCACACGCAATGGTTTGTTCGAAAACAGACTCCCCTCTGCCCTTCCCTTCCCCACATTTGTTTCCCCTCTGCACTATGTAACGGTACCTGTGAGAAAGAGCTGTCACATTCCAAATCATTGTCCCCACCCCAGCTCCCAGGCCCTTGGTTGGTGAGACCCTTGATGGGCAGTCTCATGCTTCTGTCCAGGGGACTTTCCCACCGTTGCTCCCCTGCATGGAGACTAGTGGACTCTTCTATTCCCTGTCCATCACAGGGTTTACCGTGCACGCATCTTCCTCATTCCTCCACATCACCCAGAGGACTATTTCATCTGTGTCTCCTCCCACATACTCCCAAATGGGCCGTCCCAGCCCTAGAACCCGAAAATTGTTCAGAGCGTGAAGGCCAAGATGCCCAACCACCTGCTGCAGAATCCTGCTCCAGGACTGAAGTGTATGGTCTCCATCAAAATAAAAACTGGAGGCCAGGCACGGTGCCTCATGCCTATAATCCCAGCACTTTAGGAGGCCATGGTGGGAGGATCGCTTGAGCCCAGGAGTTCAAGGCTGCATTGAGCTATGATCATGCCACTGCACTCCAGCCTGGACAGAGCAAGACCCCATCTCTAGAAAAAACAAACAAACAACTGGAAACATCCTCCTCTAGAATGGTGGTCAGGAACATCTGTCTGCCTTGTTCCCTGATGTCTCTCCAGCACCTAGAACAGCGCTCAGCACGAGGATGCACTCATTAGGTTTTTGTTGAATAAATGACTCCTTTGATACAGCCATTCCACTTCTAAGAATCTTTCCTAAAGAAATATTCACATACATGCACAGAGCTGTGTACACAATAACGAGAGGAGCAAAAACTGGGGAATGTTTGCAAATGTTTATTAACTGTCAATGACTGATAGAGGGGAATCGGATGAGGGGAGTACATGCTGAACAGGAAACGGAGTGAGAGGGGCTTGAGCAGGATGCATGGCAATGGAGAAAAGCAGATGGGAGATGCTTATAGTGGTACTTGGTGTGTGTGTGTGTGTGTGTGTCTGTGTGGTGTAAATGCAGAGGAGAAAATCAGAAATTATACACTCAGACCTGACCTCAGTAGTCACATCTGGGGAGAAAGGAGGGTAGTTCTGTTCTATGGAGAGAATACCTGACTATACTTGTTTTCTGAGGTGGGTGCATGGATACACAAACCGAAAAATGCATTAAGTATGTCTTGCTCATCAATGAAAACAGTAATATCTAACAGGATGGCACACTGCAAGAAAATACAATGGAAACGCTAACATCGAACTCTTGGCACACTAAGAAAAATGATGCTCAACTTTTAACTGTTGTGAACACTTGCTTTGACTTGCTATACACCTGATGACGAGGGGTCCACAGCCATGCCCATGTTCGTGAAAGGTCACCACGTTCTGCTTCTCATTGTGGGCATGTGTCATATCCCTGAGGCTGAGGCAAGAAGAGAGAAGGAAAGTAAGTGGCAGTGAGTTCCCACTGCCCGATAACTCAATCTCAAGTCCTCCTGACCTGCAGACCCTGCACACTCTGATTCTGCCCTACCTCAGGACCTGCACACGCCTTCCACGGTTCCTCGAAGTGAACCATCTGCTCATGCCACAGTGACTTCCTCGCCTGGGTTATCAATTCCTAGGCTAGAGGAAGGTGTGGCCCGCGTATCAGGGCTGACCTGGGGTTTGGGAAGCCACAGCATCCTGGGTAGGGAGCATCCCTGGATATACAGAGCAGGGAGTAGAAAGAGTATGGGAAATCGGCCGGGCGCGGTGGCTCGCCCCTGTAAACCCAGCACTTTGGGAGGCCAAGGCAGGTGGATCACGAGGTCAGGAGTTTGAGACCAGCCTGACCAATATCTCTACCAAAAATACAAAAATTACACTGGTGTGGTGGTGCGCACCTGTAATCCCAGCTACTCAGGAGGCTGAGGCAGGAGAATTGCTTGATCCTGAGAGGCACAAGTTGCAGTGAGCCAAGATTGCACCACTACACTCCAGCCTGGGCGACAGAGCAAGACTCCCTCTCAAAAAGAAAAAAGAAATAGAAAGAAAAGAGCATGGGAAATCTCATCATTCAGCCTCAATGCTGTACCCTAGAAAATTATGAGAAGGGAATGATTTCGGGAACAAGAGACAAGATGGGATATCGGTACCGTAACAGAATAGCACATCTGCAGGGATGTGGGGGATGAGCTGAAGGTTCACTTACGGAGTTACTCGTCGTCTTCCTCAGGGTCGCTGATCTCTTCATAAATCACCGGCTGCTTTCTCTCACGCAGTCTGTGGGTCCAGGCATGTTTCCCCCTTTTGGGTCCTATGATGGAGAAGAGTTGGAAGATGAGGGTTGGGTAGGTTGGAGAGTGTTAGGCTTTGTTTTCTCAAAAGGAGATGCCTCCCCGCTCCCAAGTGCCCATGGGCCTTCTTTACCCAGGTTTTCACATTCTCTGGCTTAGAGAGGCTGAGATCTTAAAGCCACACCAGTACAGTGCAAATGCCAGTTAAAGTTTTAGCTTCTGGCTCCTTCCGTTGTGAGGTTTAGATTCCCAACCTCTTCACTTACAGGAACATTCAACCATACCTCCTTTCATGCTGCATGTATTTGTTAGGGGCACACAGGCATACCTTGTTTTATGGCACATCGTTTTTATAGTGCTTTGCATATGCTGCAATTTTTTGGGGGGAATTCTCACCAATTTTACACTTTTCCATTATTATTATATCTGTTATTGTGATCTGTCATCAGTGAACTTTGATATTATTACTGCAATTGTTTTGTTGTTCTTTAGTCTTTTAAAATAATTTTTGTTTTTTATTTTTGTGGTTCCACAGTAGGTGTATATTCTTATGGGGTACATGAGATGCTTTGACACAGGCATGAAATGTGTAATAATCACATCATGGAATATAGGGTCTCCATGCCCTCAAACATTTATCCTTGTGTTACAAAAAATCCATTTACACTCTTTTAGTTTTTTAAAAAATGTACGATTAAGTTATTATTGACTATAATCACCCTGTTCTATGTAATTGTTTTGGGGGTACCAGGAACTGCACCCATAGAAGATGAGAAACTTAATTGACCAATGTTGTGTGTGGTCTGACTGCTCCACCGATGAGCTGTTCCCCATCTCTCCTCCTTCTCTCGGGCCTCCCTATTTCCTGAGACACAGCAATACTTAAATTAGGACAGTGAACAACCCTACAATGGCCGCTAAGTGTTCAAATGAAAGGAAGAGTCGCATGTCTCTCACCTAAATCAGAAGCTAGAAATGGCTAAGCTGAGTGAGGAAGGCATGCTGAAAGCCAAGACAGGCTGAAAGCTCCGCCTCTTGCACCAAACAGCCAAGCCGTGAATGCAAAGGAAAAGTTCTTGAAGGAAATAATAGTATACACTGCAAAGGAAAAGTTCTTGAAGAAAATAATAATACTAATACTCCAGTGAACACAAGAATAAGAAAGCAAAACTGCGTTACTGCTGAAATAGAGAAAGTTTGAGTGGTCAGGATAGAAGATGAAACCAGCCGCAACACTCCCTTAAGCCAGAGTCTAATTCAGAGCAAGACCCAAACCCTCTTCAAGTCCATGAAAGCTGAGAGAGGTGAAGAAGCTGCAGGAGAAACGTGTGAAGCTAGAAGAGGGTGGTTTGTGAGGTTTAAGGAAAGAAGCCGTCTCCATAACATAAAAGTGCAAGGTGAAGCAGCAAACCCTGATGGAGAAGCTGCAGCAACTTACCCAGAAGATCTAGCTAAGATCACTGATGGAGGTGGCTCCACTAAACAACAGATTTTCAATGTAGATAAACTAGCCTTCTATTGGAAGGAGATGCCATCTAGGACTTTCATAGCTAGAGTGGATTGACTCCAACTGTGAAAGAAGTTCTACTGTGGGTAAAATGCTATCCAATAGCATCACATACTACAGAGAAATCCTTCAAGAAAGGGAGAGCTAATTGATGTGGCAAATTTCATTGTTGTGTTATTTTAAGAAACTGCCACAGCCACTCCACCCTTCAGCAACCAACACTTTGATCAGCCAGCAGCCATCAACACTGTGGCAAGACCCTCCACCAGCAAAAAGAGTGTGACTCACTGAAGGCTCAGAAGATTGTTAGCATTTTTAACAATGAATTATTTTAAAATTAAGGTATGTACATTTTTAGACATAATGCTATTGCACACTTAGTAGACTGCAGTATAGTGTAAACATAATGTTTTTATGCACTGCAAAACCAAAAATAAAAAATGTGTGTGACTCACTTTATTGCAGTGGTCTGGAACCGAACCTGCAATATCTCTGAAGCACATCTATATTGGGTATCAGGCATTGAACTGAGTAAGATATGATTGCAGGTCATCACAGATAGAATTGATTGAGCACCTTTCATGTCATCAGGCCTTCTAGATTAAATGTAATGTTTCCAAACAACTTATGAACTGTGATTCTTTATTTCCATCTTATGGACTAGGAACCCGGCGCTGAGGAAATTTGGAAGAATTGCCCCAAGTCACATGGTTTCTCTATGGGTGACAACTCAAGTCTATGTCTCTGGAAGTCATGTCTAACATCTCATCTGGAGCTGGGCGAGCTCCTCAGCCCAGCCTGGACCCAGGCTTGTCTGGGATCCATGCCACACACCCAGTCCCCACACCTGAACATAGCCAGGGAAGCCAGAGGGGTCATTCCCAAATTGTTTCCTCTTACCAGATCTCTTGTTAATCTTCTCAGAGGTACTTGGTTTCCTCGGGGGGCACAGCTGTTTCCCACCATTTCGTGGGCCAGATGCCTCTGCCACTTGCTTCAAATCATTTTCTTTCTCTGCTGGCTTCTTGGGCATGATCTTTATAATGTGAAGGTCACAGATAAACAGTATCAGTGACATTTCTATAGTGCTTTAGAGCTTACAAAGCGTCTTCAAATGCATTACCTTAATCAATGTTCTCAACAACACTGGGAGAGTTACATAGCCCTATATTAGGAGAAACCTGGGAGGTTAGAAGGGAAAGGAATGGCCTAAATGAATGGGCTTTCCAGGGATAGAATGCTTATCCTCACAGTCTTTTAAGACTGACATTCTTGCAAACAGCAAAAATCTCCATGTAATTGAGAGTGTCATATACAGAAGATTTGGAGAAGAATAGCATTCTAAGAATTCACAAGGTCTACAAAAGGAAGAGCTTCTATAAAATACAAGGGATCCCATATAAGCTTGTAGACAGCTACTGGGAGAGTAAATGTAAAAACATAGAGGGGGGACAAAACACTGCTGGGAAAGATAGTGTGGGGAGATGAATACAGGGAAGGGAGAGAGAAAGAAATGGTTTGCTGAAATTAATCTAGGCAGCAAAGAAAGCAGTACCAGATATGACATACCACCCCACAGAGGCACCAACATTGAATGTGGAAATAAGTAAGGTGGTACCCATACCAATTTTGGTTACATTGGGATGTGTCACTGACCAACAGTCTTAACCTACTTTTTTTTTCCTTTTTTTTTCTTTTGACACGGAGTCTTGCTCTGTTGCCAGGCTTGAGTGCAGTGGCACGATCTCGGGTCACTGTAACCTCTGCCTCCCGGGTTCAAACAATTCTCCTGCCTCAGCCTCCACAGTATCTGGGACTACAGGCAGGCTCTAACACGCGCCGCTAAGTTTTCTATCTTTAGTAGAGACGAGGTTTCACCAAGTTGGACACGTTGGTCTTGATATCTTCACCTCGTGATCCACCCGCCTCAGCTTCTCAAAGTGCTGGGATTACAATTGTGAGCCACCGCGCACGGCCCTTAAGCTACTTTTTATTCAGCTTCCTCACTTACAAAATAGTCAACAACACATGTAAAATAGGCTAAGGGAAAGTGCTCTCTGAGCTTGTAAACACTGTTTAAATGCAGTAATAATAAAAAAACTAATACTTTTGATGATCCTCTTTGAATTTGGTCTCCACACTGGCAACCCAACTCCCAGATTCCTTTACCCTCTAAACCAGAGTTGAATCTGCACTTGTGGGATCACTCATTCAGGAGCCTCCGAGGGATCCCCTGGGCTGGGACTGGGGCTTCCCGGATGCCCCAGGTGCAGACAAGGCCCTCAAGGAGCTCACAGTAGGGAGGGGCCAACAGTCAAAGCAATTCCTAAGCCATGCAAGTGGCCCCAGTAACAGATCAGAGGCCAGCTGGTCCTTCCTGTTGTGAGAGTGGGTGTCTCAGCTGAAGCACCAGCAGGCTCTATGGGGTAAAGCCCTAGTGAGCAACATCTGAACTTCATAAAAAAATGCAAACGTTAATGAGCTTTAAATGGCTTGGAACTCTGAATTAGACTACCACTGCCACTGCGCCCCAGGAAATTCTTTAAAATCTCTGTACCCCGGTAGCCTCATTTTATTATTATGTTGCTGATAACTAGGATCTAAAACATGAACTATGTATGATTCTTTACTTCCATTTAATGGACCAGGAATCTGAAACTCAGAGAACTTAGAACATTTGCGCCAAGTCACATGGCTTTTCTATGGACGACAACTGAAGTGTGTGACTCATTATTATCTGGAGATAATAACAGAAACAACATCATAGAGGTCTTCTTAAGGATGAAATAAATTAACCCATGTGAACTGTTTAAAATAGTATCTGGCATCACTATGAAAACAAAAGAAGTATCAAGGATCACAACTGTTAGTATTATCAAGCTGTCGGTGCTACATCAGGTGTTGTGATACACATGGGGAGAAGGAGGCAGTGAGGGCATTTTTTATATTCTCCCACTGTTACCAGTGTTCACATCCATGAAGGGACAAAGGTTCTCTGGTCCTTTAGATTTGAGAGATACTCACCTTTGGGAAGATTCCCTGGAGCCTGCCGGAAGTCATCTGAGGATGTTCAACTGAAAGAGAATACATCAGAATTTTTCTTTGTTGGTAAAGATTTCCAAACTAGAGAGACTTCTGTAGTATCAGGGTATGCTGCAGCAGAGGGTTATGAGTCCACTCATTGTTGAGGAGTTATTTGAAATTTGCTTCTGAATTATGTTTAGTAATGGTTACTGCATTTATCTGTGGCATCAGCTCAGAATTATCCATCTTATGGTTTATCAAATGGGAACTAAATCCCATCACAGTCTCATCTTATTTCATTACGTGTCTTTTACTTTTTCCCAAATAGTTAAATTGATTGTTTAGGAATCTGAACTGTATCCACTCAAGATGTGCAACAGCTGAAAATCTCTCTACACTTGAAATGGGTGAATCTTATGGTATGCCAATTAAGCTGTTAAATGTGTGACGAACCCACGGATGATTTAGTCCAGTGGCTCTGAAATATTTTCAGTATAAAGACACTCCTTTAATGTCAAAAACTTGGCAGATACTCAAGCACTGGATTTTCAGACCTCTTATAGTGATTGTGGGAGATGGTAGAATCTGGCCTGTTTAGTTGGGGAGTAATAGGTCTATTGGAGACAGTTTGGACATTTTGACCTTGTCTTATAACTGTGTTCTCAGAGCAGAAGAGCAGGTAAACACATATGTCCCCTTTATATTCCTGAAATGCACAAAGATCTCTACTCAAGAACCCGTCTGTTTTTCACCCTATATTATCTCTGCTCACTGAGAAGTGGGAAAGCTCTCTGTGTGTTGGATAAGGGATCACTCTTTCAAACCCTCTTCCAAGCTCAACACGGAGAACAGGGGTTGTTGCAGAATGTGAGGACTATTTGGTTTTGATAAAATACAGAGAAACAGCGATCTTTATTACATAATGTGTTCATCACCCTCTCTTAAGATACTTATTCAATACCCACATGCTGTTAATGAAACAAACTCTGGAAGTTTTTGGCGGATCTACAGTTTTAACATTTTCTTTTTTTCACCTTTAACATTTTCTTAAATGTCCTTTGATTCATTAACAGTGCTTAGGAAGAACAACACGTTCTTTAAAAAAGAAATATTTCAAACCCACAGAAAAGTATGGGGAATAAAATTGAGTCCAGTCGGGTCTCAACATTACCTCACAGTTATCTTAGATCTGATTTATTTATTCAGAATATTAGCAATAGTATAAACAGTCCAGGAGTGGTAGCTCATGCCTGTAATCCCAGCACTTTGGGAGGCTGAGGCAAGTGGATCACCTGAGGTCATGTAGTTTGAGGTCAGACTGGCCAACATGGTGAAACCCTGTCTCTACCAAAAATACAAAAATTAGCTGGATGTGGGGGTGGGTGCCTGTAATCCCAGCTACTTGGGAGGTTGAGGCAGCAGAATTGCTTGAACCTGAGAGGTGCAGGTTGCAGTGAGCTCAGATTTTGCTATTGCACTCCAGGCTGGGTGACAAGAGCGAAACTCAAAAACAAAACAAAACAAACAAACCAAAAAAACCCAAAAAACGCAAAACGTACTATCAATAAGTCACAGCTGAAGCTGTCTGTGCAGCACTCACCAATCCATGCCCTCCCTCCCTCCTCCACTACAGCCAGTCACCTTAATTTGATGGCTTTTTATTCACATTCAGGTTTGTATACATTTACCATTTACTTATTATCCATAAAAATATATTTTCTTGTTTTGCATGTTTTAGAATTTTATATGATTGGCCTCTGTAATTAATTTTCTGCATGCAATTTCTTTTTTCACTCAGCCCTGATGTGTATGAGGGAACAAATGTCTGAGGATCTTTCCCAGGTCGCTGAGCTGAAAAGCAACTGGGCTTGAGGAGACCCTTTCCAGCCCCTTCCCATCTACTCACCCTGATTCCCGCGGTTTCTATCGTTATCAAAATCATTCCTGTGGAAGTCTGCAGCCCGTTTACTACACATGAAAGGTGGGAGGGTGACCTTGAAACCTAGAAAGAAGCAAAATGTTTATTCTTTAAGAGACAAGCTTAGGCCTGGCACGGTGGCTCATGTCTGTAGTACCAGCACTTTGGGAGGCTGAGGCTGGAGGATTGCTTGAGGCGAGGCACTCAACACGAGCCTGGGCAACATAGAGAGACCTCTATATCTACAAAATATAAAATAAAATTAGTTCCGCATGGTGGCACGTGCCTGTAGCCTCAGCTTTTCCACAGGCTGGGCAGGAGGATTGCTTGAGCTCAGGAGTTCAAGGCTGCAGTGAGCTATGATTGCACTACTGCACTCTAGCCTAGGTGACAGAGTGAGACTGACTCATAGAAAAAAAAAAAGAGAGAGAGAGAGAGAGAGAGACAAGCCAAGAGACGGAAGGGAGGGTATGTGTGTTGGTTGAGGGGATGGAGGGATGCCACAGAGACAGCTGGGCTCATCAGAAAAGACGGTATGAGCAGGATACAGGTATGAGCTCCACTGTGGCCAGTCCCTGCCCTCAGCCCTGCAGGATACAGAAGAGCAGAACACCCAGAAGCTGCCTTGCGATTTTTCCCTACACAAAATGAAAATGTGGGGTACTTTCTGTAGCCTAAGAAGTAGCCAAAGCAGGAAAAGGGATGCTCATGTGTCCCCAGACTTCTGTGTACCTAGAACTTTCTGTTACCTAGTTTAGTCATGACCTCATAGTTTATCTTCATATACACATAGATGATTTTCTCTGAGGCTTTCATCTTTTCCCACTCTTTCTTAGAGAAGTACTGGGCAATATCATCGAAGGCCTGGAAAAAAAAAAAAAAGAAATTCTGGCGGTGACTCAGCTAGGCATGTCTGCCATTCAGCTGGAGCCACTTCCTGTGTGCTGGATCTAGGAAGTGGGGATGATAATCCGTCCTGGTTGATGCCATGGTTAACTGAGAGAACATGGGGACCTACCCTAGCTTCTCCCCTGTCACACAGTAGGGCTTTAATGCTGCTGGCTGACTCTCTTCCCACCTTCCAGAGTGGACTGAGAGTCACCAAATGAAGTGCAAGATCACAGACTTGTCTCCAGGGATGCTAGGTGATGACAGAGCGAGGGTGGGAGGCTCCCAAGGGTCCAGATCTCCCCCGAGACCCTGCTCCTTGTCCCTAGTACCTCTGTCCTCTCCCCCTCAGAAACCTACTCACCCCACACTGTCCCCTGGTCCACTACTCTGCCCCCTCCAGGTCGCCTCACCTTTTGTATCTTCTCTGATATTTGAGCATCATCCCTGGGTCTCCTTGCAAAGGTGTTGTCTCCGTTCATGGCACCGGGAGCAGTCTGATCTGCAAGAGAAACAGCCTGAGCCTTTCCAGCCACAGGACCTTTGGTGCTCTGGGCAGGGTGGTGTGTGCCTGTAGTCCCGGAGCCGAAGGAATGATTTGAGTGAGTTTTTTTTTTTTTGAGACAGGTTTTCGCTCTGTTGCTTAGGCGTGTTGCAGTGGCATGACCCTGGCTCACTGTAACCTCCACCTCCCAGGTTCAAGCGATCCACCACCTGTGGCCTCCAAAGTGCTGGGATTACAAGCGTGAGCCACCGCACTCCGCCCAACTTTCTTAAGTTACTACAGAGTTCCTAGGAAAAATACCATACCTGAAAAAGTTAGAAACGGACAGGAAGGAGTTGAGATGGCGACCTGCCTCATATAAACACATTATTAATGCTAGATAAGAAATGCACCACGGGGGAGGGGATGGGTAGGAAGAACGGAAGGAGAAAATCAGCGCACGCTTACCCTGATTGTGGAAGAATCAAAAGAGCAAATCAGAGCATGCGCACTCTGAACTTAAAGTAGCCAATCCAAGGGGATGCTTTTGGCGGGAAAATCAGAGTCTCCGCCCCGCTTTTGAGAAGGTTCGTTCCCTGGAGCCTGGACTGATAGACGCCAAATCAGCTTCGCTTGTTCCGCCTACTGTCCTGACTTCTAATTGGCCAGATGGAGTTCACTAACTGCCCTGATTGGTCCATCATCCTTGGGCAGTGACATTGCAGAATATTGTTGCCTCCTCCATCCACACTTTGTGTGACAAAGTGGGTGGTCCTCAGGTGCCATCAGGAGATTTTGATCTCTCTGAAGACCGTCCCTGGATCTTGCGTTAAACATCTGTATTCTAGTCTGAACCATGGGAAGAAAACAATAGTCGATTTGTGATTTTTCTACTTGAAAGACACAATGTTTTCCAAACTAGCACATTTGCGGAGGTTTGCTGTGCTTCGTCGTGACATTCATTCTTCAGTGGCTTCTACATCTGTTGGAACTAAAAAATCCGTCCAAGGCCCTCCAACCTCTGATTGCATTTTTGGAAGGGAATCTAAGTATGGTGCACACAATTACCATCCTTTACCTGTAGTCCTGGAGAGAGGAAAAGGTATTTACTTACGGGATGTGATTGTGGTATTGATTACGTCCGCCTTGGCCAATCCTCCCACCTCGTTCTCAGTACTATAGGCATGCGCCACCTTGCCCACGTTTTTTTTTTTTTTTTTTTTTTGTAGTTAAAACCGGGTTTCTCTATGTTGGCCAGGCTGGCTTCAATCTCCTGGGCTCAAGAGATCCTCCCGCCTCAGCCTGGGGTCTACAGGCATGCACCACCTTGCCCACGGTATTTTTTTTTTCAGTAGAAACCGGGTTTCGCTATGTTGCACAGACTGGCCTCAATCTCCTGGGCTCAAGCGATGCTTCTGCCTTGGCCTCAGGACTACAGGCGTGTGCCATTCTGCCCTGATAATTTTTTTAGGAGAGACAGGCTTTCGCTATGTTGACCAGGCTGATATTGACCTTCTGGGCTCAAGCAATCTTCCCACCTCAGGCTCGGAACTACAGGGGTGAGCCACCCTGCCCATGCTATTTTTTGTTGTCCTTGTTGTTAGTAGAAATGGGGTTTCACTATGTTGGCCAGGCTGGCCTTGACCTCCTGGGCTCAAGCAATCCTCCTGCCTCAGCCTCGGGACCACAGGCATACACCACCCAGCCCCTTCTAATATTTTTAATTTTTCTAGTAGAGACAGTTTTGCTATGTTGTCCAGGCTAGTCTCTACCTCCTGGGCTCAAGTAATCCTCCCCCCTCGGCCTCGGGACTACAGGCATGCACCACCCTGCCTTTTGCTATTTTTCCCAGGCTGGTCTTGACCTCCTGGGCTCACTCAATGATTCGAACCCGGGAGGGGGAGGTTGCATTGAGCTGAGATCCCACCACTGCACTCCAGCCTGGGCCACAGAGAAAAACTGTTGAAAAGAAAAGGAAGGCAAGGGAGAAGGGATGGGAGAAGGGAAGGGAAGGGAAGGGAGAAGGGAAGGGAGAAGGGAAGGGAAGAGGGAAGGGAAGAAAGGGAAGGGCAGACGGAAGGGAAGATGGGAAGGGAAGAAGGGAAGAGAAGAAGGAAGGGAAGGGAAGGAAAGGGAAGGAAAGGGAAGAAGGAAGGGAAGAAGGAAGGGAGGGAGGAAGGAAGGAAGGAAGGAAAGAAAGAAAGAAAGAAAGAAAGAAAGAAAGAAAGAAAGAAAGAAAGAAAGACAGACAAGAAAGACCAGCTGAATCTCTGTAAGAATAGTAAGCTTTGTGGTATTTTAACTTACTCTTGTCGCATCTCATGATCCCAGCTTGGTTCTGTTTATTGTTGATGAAATACATACAGGAGTGGCCAGAACTGATAGATGGCTAATTGTTGATCATGAAAATGTCAGACCTGATATAGTCCTCCTTAGAAAGGCCCTTTCTGGGGGCTGACAATCTGTGTCTGCGCTGCTGTGGAATGATGACATAATGCTGACCATTAAGCCAGAAGAACATGGGTCCACATACGGTGGCAATCCACTAGGCTGCCAAGTGGCCATCGTAGCCCTTGAAGTTTTAGAAGAAGAAAACCTTGCTGAAAATGCAGAAAAAAATAGGTATTATCTTGAGAAATGAACCCATGAAGCTGCCTTCTGATGTTGTAACTGCTGTAAGAAGAAAATAATTATTTTATTTATTTATTTACTTAAGTCACAGGTTCACTGTGGTTGCCCAGGCTGGATTGCAATGGCGTGATCTTGGCTCACTGCAGCCTCTGCCTCCTGGGTTCAAGTGATTCGCCTGCCTCAGCCTCCTAAGTAGCTAGGATTACAGGCACGCACCACTATGCCTGGCTAACTTTTGTATTTTTTAGTAGAGACAGAGTTTCACCATGTTGGCCAGGCCGGTCTCAAACTCCTGACCTCAGCTGATCCACCCACCTTAGCCTCCCAAAGTGTTGGGATTACAGGTGTGAGCCACTGAGCCCAGCGAGGAAAAGAATTATTAAACGCTATTGTTATTAAAGAAACCAAAGATTGTGATACTTGGAAAGTGTGTCTAGACTTCAAGATAATGGACTTCTGGCCAAACCAACCCATGGCGACATCATCAGATTTCGCCTCCGCTGGTGGTCAAGGAGAATGAGATTCCAGGGTCCATCGTTATCATTAACAACACCATCTTGTTGTTCTGAGGGTAGCAGCTGTTTTCAGTGGTCGCTGGGAGCCGGCTGGAGAGACAGGTGGTCCTATAAAAGCTCTGCTCTTAATGTGGGCACATCCCACTCCCATGTGTCTTCAAAACCTTTTTGTGGAATATGTGTTTTTTGCAGTTGATACATACTAGAACAACATTTATGAACTGGCCCTTTGCTTTGTAACGTAAGTAAGAGAATTTAATGGCATTTATATTCAGTGAATGTTTTGATGTGCACGTGTACTTTCTAAGGTGAAACACATCTATGTATATAGATAGCCTTTAAATCACATCCTTCAGTATAATTTATGTATGTTTTTATAATTTCCATGCTAGTATAAATGTTTTGTATTTGAAAATGTTATATCTGGGGTATTACATAAATGGCTTCACCTTATAAATTCAAATCATTGTTATCATTGAATTTTAGGAAGGATGAATAGTTAAGCATATATAAAATACCAATATTAAGTAAACCTGATGTTGGCTAACACCAGGATGTATTCTATGGATGTCATCATTTTCAATTAAGAATTAGTGTTTAACATTCCTGAATTGCTTTGAGTGCTTGATTAAAATTTGTAGAAAAATGTGTATTTATTTTTTATTCTTTTATTTTTTATTTTTGAGACCGAGTCTTCTTTGTCACCCAGGCTGGAGTGCAGTGGCGCGATCTCGGCTCACTGCAGGCTCCACCTCTGGGGTTCATGCCATTCTCCTGCCTCAGCCTCCCAAGTAGTTGGGACTACAGACGCCTGCCACCGCACCTGGCTAATTTTTTGTATTTTTAGTAGAGACGGAGTTTCACCGTGGTCTCGATCTCCTGACCTCGTGATCCACCCGCCTCGGCCTCCCAAAGTGCTGGGATTACAGGCATGAGCCATCGCGCCAGGCCGAAAAACGTTTATTTTTAGTATTTCTTTAAATTTTAAATAAAGCTTATATTTCAGAAAAAAAAAAATACAGAACACGGCCAGGTGCGGTGGCTCATGCCTGTAATCCCAGCACTTTGGGAGGCTGAGGTGGGTGGATCATTGAGGTCAGGAGTTTGAGACCACCCTGGCTAACATGGAGAAACCCCATCTCTACTAAAAATACAAAACTTACCAGGCATGGTGGCACGCACCTGTAATCCCAGCTACATGGGAGGCTGAGACAGCAGAATCGTTTGAACCTGGGAGGCAGAGGTTGCAGTGAGCTGAGATCGTGTCACTGCACTCCAGCCTAGGTGACAGAGTGAAAATCCCTCTCTGGAAAAAAAAAAAAGTTACAGAACATTTCCATCACCACAATGCTATCCCTTGTGCTACTCATTTTTACTAATACCCACTCTCCTCCCATCCACCATCCCTAACCCCTGGCAACTACTAATCTGTTTTTCATTTCTATAATTTTGTCTTTTCTATGATGCTGTACAAATGAAATCTTATAGTATGTAATGTTTTAGGGGCTTATTTCACTCAGCATAATTCCATGATGATTCATCTAAGATATTAATATTTTTGTATCAATAGTTCATTGTTGTTGTTTTTGTTGTCGAGACGGAGTCTCAGTCTGTTGCCCAGGCTGGAGTGCAGTGGCGTGATATCGGTTCACTGCAACGTCTGCCTCCCAGGTTCAAGCAATTTTACTGCCTCAGCCTCCTGAGTAGCTGTGACTACAGGTGCGCGCCAGCACGGTCGGGTAATTTTTTTTTTTTTTAGACGGAGTCTCCCTCTGTCGCCCAGGCTGGAGTGCAGTGGCGCCATCTCTGCTCACTGCAAGTTCTGCCTCCCAGGTTCACACCATTCTCCTGCCTCAGCCTTCCGAGTAGCTGGGACTACAGGCGCCCGCCACCACCCCCGGCTAATTTTTTGTATTTTTTAGTAGAGATGGGGTTTCACTGTGTTAGCCAGGATGGACTCGATCTCCTGACCTCGCGATCCGCCCGCCTCGGCCTCCCAAAGTGCTGGGATTGCATGCATGAGCCACTGCGCCCGGCCAGTTGTTCATTTTTATTATTGAGTAGTATTCCATGGTATGGAAGTACCACAGTTCAACCATTCGCTTATTGTAGGACATATTGATTATATCCAGCTTTTGACTATTACAAGTAAAACTGCTATGAACAATTATGTACAAGTTTCTGGATGGGCATACGTTTTAACTTCTCTGAAGTGTAATTGTTGAATTGTATGGTCATTGCATGTTTAGTTTTATAAGAAACTACCAAACTGCTTTCCAGAGTGGCTGTAAGATTTTACCTTCCCAGAAGCATTTTACTAGATGTCCAGTTTCTCTGCATCCTTGTCACCATTTGGTGTTGCCACTATGTCTTTTATTTTAGCTATTGTAATAAAGTGTGTCGTGATACCTCATTGTGGTCTCAATTTGCATCTAATGAAGCGAATGAGTGTGGAATCTCTTTTCATGTGCTTATTTGCTTATTTCCTCTTCAGTGAAATGTATGTTAATATCTTTTCATAATTTTCTAATCATATTATTTGTTTTTTTACCATTGAGTTATTATTATTATTATTATTATTTTTTTTTTTTTAGGCAGAGTCTTGCTCTGTTACCCAGGTTGGAGTGCAGTGGCATGATCTTGGCTCATTTCAACCTCTGCCTTCCAGATTCAAGCGATTCTCGTGCTTCAGCCTCCCGTGTAGCTGGGATTACAGGCGTGCATCATTATGCCTGTCTAATTTTTGTATTTTTAGTAGAGATGGTTTTTTGCCATGTTGCCCAGGCTGGTCTCAAACTCCTGGCCTCAAGGGATCTGCCTTCCATCCATCTCGACCTTTCAAAGTGCTGGGATACACCCGGCCTACCGTTGAGTTTTGAGAGTACTATACGTATCCATTATATATTCTGGATGTGAGTCCTTTCTTGAATATGTGGTTTGCAAACATTTTCTCCCAGTCCATATGTTGTTTTTTCATCCTTTTAACAGGGTTTCTTGCAGAGCAAAAGTTTTAAATTGGATGAAATCTAATTTACTTTTTTCCCTTATGGTTTATGCTTTTTGAACTGTTCACTATGCCCTAGATCTCAGACGTTTCTCCTATGTTTTCTTGTAAAAGTTTTTTTTAGTTTTCTATTTCAGATTTAAATATATGATCCACTTGAGTTACTTTTTTGTATAAAGTTATGAAGACTAGGTCTTTTTTTTTTTTTTTTTTTTTTGGCCTATGGCTATGCAACTGCTCCAGCACCATTTGTTAAGCAGATGATCCTTCCTTCTTTTTGTCTCTTTGTGAAAAATCAGCGTGGGGCTCTTTCTAGGTTCTCTATTTTGTTCCAGTGATCTATGTGTCTATTATTCTCCCAATACTACACAGTCTTAATTCCTGTGGCTATATAAGAAGTATTGAAAAATGGTACAGCCATTCCTCCCACCTTATTCTTCTTTTTCAAAAATGGTCTTAGCTATATAAATATTTTTTTGAGATGGAGTCTCACTTGTGTCACCCAAGCTGGAGCTCAGTGGGGTGATCTCGGCTCACTGCAACCTTCACTTCCGTGTTCAAGCAATTCTCCTGTCTCAGCTTCCCAAATAGCTGGGATTACAGGTGCATGCCACCACACCCGGCTGATTTTTGTATTTTTAGTAGAGACGGGGTTTCGCCATGTTGGCAAAGCTAGTCTTGAACTCCTGACTTCGAGCGATCCGCCCGTCTCAGCCTCCCAAAGTGCTGGGATTACAGGCATGAGCCACCGTGCCCAGCGTTGTCTTAGCTATTGGCAATTTGTTACAGCAGCAATAAAAAATGAACACATATAGAAACAGATTAATCAGTGAAAAAAATAGAAAGTCAAGAAACAGACTGATTTATGTACAAACTTCAGCATGCATTTCCAAACAGTGGCCTAAAGATGGGTTGTATAATAAATGATTGCTTGACAAGTGTCTATGCATTTGAAAAAAAAAAGATTAAATCCTTACTTTGAACCACATAAAACAATAAATGCCAAAAATTCAGAGACTTAAATGTGAAAACGTGAAGTCATAAAGAATTAGATGAAAATTTAGGAAAATATTACAGTGTAAGACATCTTGAGTTGGCATAGGCACTTCCTGACATTACACCAAAGCTATGAACAATGCATCTGACATACTTAAAGATGTAAAAATTAAAGTATCATCTAGGTCAAAAGACACCATAAACAACTGTTTAAACAGGCAAATTTTGGAGAAAATGGTGAAGCATCAGCAGTAAAAGTAATCATCTCTAATATACAAAAAAGCTTTTGCATATCAGTAAGAGAAACTGGAACAGCCCAATGAAAAAATGTGTTCAGGCACCGCACTACTTCACTGTATAGTAGAAAAGGATTACGAAATAGAAAGTATGAAAGTAAAATAATAAAGGAAATGGAGAATAGATCCCAGAAGTTTCACGGTTCATCCAATAGAAGTTCCAGACATACAGAATAGAAAGACTGGGCCGGGCGCAATGGCTCACGCCTGTAATCCCAGCTCTTTGGGAGGCCAAGGCAGGCAGATCACCTGAAGTAAGGAGTTCGAGACCAGCCTGTCAAACATGGCAAAACCCTGTCTCTACTGAAAATACAAAAATTAGCCTGGTGTGATTGTGGGCACCTGAAATCCCAGCTACTTGGGAGGCTGAGGCAGGAGAATCAGTTGAACCCGAGAAGCGGAGGTTGCAGTGAGCTGAGGTCTTGCCACTGCACTCCACCCTGGGTGACAGAGCAAAACTACGTCACAAAAGTGAAAGAAAAAAAAAAAAAAAAAAGAAAGAAAAGAAGACTGTAAAGACTAGAGAGAAGGCAGTACTTGAAAAAATAATGTTCTAGAATTTTCTGAACTGAGCAAAGACATGAATCTTCAAACTGAAAAGAGCCACCTAGCTCTGAGTCTGATTAACGCATGTGCACACACACCTGTGCGCATGCACACACACACCCCCTAGGAATAAAATTTCTAAGATAAAGATAAAATCCTGAAAGGTCCCAGAGAGAAAGAGAGAAGAGAGAATTTAATGGAGAAGTTTTTCAAGGAGCTGATTAAAAATAACTTTGGGCCAGGCGCAGTGGCTCATGCATATAGTCCCAGCATTTGGGAGGCTGAGATGGGAGGATTGCTTGAGCTCCGGAGTTTGAGACCAGCCTAACAAACAAGGCGAAACCCATCTCTACAAAAAATACAACAATTAGCCAGGTGTGTTGCCATGTGCCTGTAGTCCCAGCTACTTGGGAGACTGAGGCAAGAGAATAGCTTGAGTCCAGGAGATGGAGATTGCTGTGAGCTGAGATTGTGCCATTGCATTCCAGCCTGGGTGACAGAGCCAGACACTGTCTCCAACAAAACAAAACAAAACAAAACAAAAACAAACAAAAAAAGATGTACCTGGATATCTATATACCAGGTTAATCCAGAATGAGGTAAAAAAAAAATTTTAGAAAATTAATGAGACATATACCCTTCAGAAATAATTATTGGTGTACAGTCCTATGAGAAGAGAAAACTAAATTTAGGAGGAAGGAGGTGGTTTCAATAAGCAATGGTGAGGAGAAAAATAGTAAAATGTATTGAAAAGTGTAAACTTCAGATTGTAAACATAAAAAATTATAGTCTTAACTAAAATTCCTGGTATTATAAACATGGAAGATGGGAGGAGGGACAGGAAAGAAAAGAGAAGTTCTTTTGGTGTTCAAGGAATGGATACAGATGCTAATGAATGATAGAATGGTTAAAAGCACTAGCATTTCATTTGGTTTTATTTTAGACAGAGCCTCACTCTGTTGCCCAGGCTACAGTTCCATAGCACAATCATGGCTCACTGTAGCCCCAGCCTCCTCAGCTCAAGTGATCCCCCTGTCTCAGCCTTCCATGTAGCTGGGACTACAGGCATGCACCACCAAGCCTGGCTAATTAAATTTTCTTTTTTTGGTAGGTATTTTCTTTTTCTTGCTATGTTGCCCAGGCTGATCTTGAACTCTTGTCTTCAAGCAATCCTCCCACCTCTGCCTCCCAAAGGGGTGGGATTACAAGAGTGAGTCACTGTGCCCAGTTAACGCTAGTATTTTAGAGTACAGACTCTGGAACCAGACAGCTTGGGTTCAGTTTCTGGCTTCTCGACTTATTAAGCTGTGTGACCTTGTGTAAGTCATATAACCTTTCTGTGTCTCAGGCTACTCAAGAGTGAACTGGGGATAACCACATTATCTAACTCATTTGATTGCTATGATTAAATGGGTAAATACATGTAAAAAACTTAGAATAGTGCCTGTCATGTGGTTAAGTGGTATATATATTTTAGTTGTTGTCAGTAATGACTTCACATTACTTTCAAAATGTACAAGCATATCTGGTTCCAGAAGAAGATGGTGAACCAGCAATAGCTGCTGGCTTCCTTCCCAAACCCAACACTGCAGATGCCACAGAAGAGGTGGGAAGTGGTTGGAGTTCAGAACAGTTCCCAGTAACAAAACCCTTGATGTTTGGCCCCACTGAAGGATGAGATAGCTTAGAGTGGGAAAAGGTCAGAGGCCACAGATGGAGGATCAGCCCAGGTGGAACTTTCTAAGTTGCATTCTTTATTCTCCTTGTTTTCTGGAAGGCTTATTACCTGTTCTGCGAACATATAGAGCAGACACTTGGCAGGGCTGGCCCAGTGCTAGCCCAAAGTGGCGTGATAACATTAAGGAATGGGGGCTTGGAAAGCTCCTAGAAAAAGTGCAGACTCATCAAAGCTGGCCAGTAACTGAGCATTCCTTTCCTACTTCTCCCTCTGCCCTCTGAGCTAGGCAACTACAACCAATATCATTCACCCGTAGACTCCCTTCACATTGTAAGGCAGAAATCCTGTAAGCTTCTGTAGGGGTTCATAGGCTAGAAATTGAAAAGAAGAATTGTCTCAGCTCAGCTCTAGAGGCTCTCTACTCTAAGTCCTATCAATCCAGAAACCCTGAAACTCACGTGGAATGTCTGGACTTACACATCTTCCCAGTAACAAAGAGTTATATAGAAAAACTATCGGATAGGTCGGGCGTGGTGGCTCACACCTGTAATCCAGCAGTTTGGAAGGCCAAGGCGGGAGGATCACTTGAAGTCAGCAGTTTAAGACCAGCCTGGCCAACATGGCAAACCCCATCTCTACTAAAAATACAAAATTAGGTGAGTGTGGTGGTGCACACCTGCAACCCCAGCTACTCAGGAGGCTGGGGTAGGAGAATCACTTAAACCTGGGAGACAGTGGTTGCAGTGAGCTGAGAACACACCATTGTACTCCAGCCTGAGCAACAAGAGTGAAACTCCGTCTAAAAATAAATTTAAAAAAAGCTCAGGCGAGGTGGTTAACGCCTGTAATCCCAGCACTTTGGGAGGCTGAGGCGGGCGGCTTACTTGAGGTCAGGAGTTCGAGACCAGCCTGCCAACATGGTGAAACCCTGTCTCTACTAAAAATACCAAAATTAGCCGGGCATAGTGTCACACGCCTGTGGTCCCAGCAACTCAAGAGGCTGAGGCAGAAGAATTGCTTGGACTCGGGAGGCACAGGTTCATTGAGCCAAGATCGTGCCACTGCACTCCAGCCTGGGCGAAAAAGCAAGACTCCATCTTACATAAATAAATAAATAAATAACCTGTTGTATAGCTTGGATATGAAACATTAAGTGCCCAAATAAATAATGCAGTGGAATAGGTTGGATATTAAAATGGATATAGTTGAAAAAGCAATGACTGAGCTGAGGAAATGCATCTAAGAAATTCATAAAAGTAAATGGTAATGGTAGAGATGAAGTAAATGATAGAAAAGTTAATTAATAGTGAGGATTGAAGAACAAATGTCAAAACACATCTAATAGTAGCCTTATAAGAAGAGAATATAGTCATTAAAAAGGAGAGTATACTTAAATGAGTAATGAATGAGAAGTTCTCAGATTTAGAAAAATGACTTAAGATTTAAAGGTATTATAGTGCACACACACACACACACACACACACACGGGAACAGTGAAATGTACAACTGTGAAAGGCAAAAAATATTTTAAAAATTATCAGAGAGAAATAATAGCAGGTTACTTACACAGGAAAAATAATTAAACTGACATGGGATCTCTCAAACACCACACTGGAGGTAAGGATGCAATGGTGTAATAACTCCAAAGTGTTGAAAGAAAAGGATTTTTTTTTTGAGACAGAATCTTGCTTTGTCACTTAGGCTAGAGTGCAGTGGCATGATCTGGACTCAATGCAACCTCCGCCTCCTGGGTTCAAGAGATTGTCCTGCCTCAGCCTCCCGAGTACCTGGGGCTACAGGCACATACCACCACACCCGGCTAATTTTTGTACTTTACTTAGTAGAGATGGGGTTTCACCATGTTGGCCAAGCTGGTCTCAAACTCCTGACCTCAGGTGATCTGCCCACCTCAGTCTCTCAAAGTGCTGGGATTACAGGCGTAAGCCACTGCAAAAGAAAGGAATTTTTATATCGGATGGAGGAAAGACAACGTCAGGCACATAAGACTTCAGGAAATTGAAGACAGGGAAATGTTAAAACAAACAAGTATTTATTACACCTATTAAAGACTTAAGGAAGGGCCAGATGCAGTGGCTTATGCCTGTAATCCCAGCACTTTGGGAGCCCAAGGCAAGAGGACTGGTTGAGACCAGGAGTTCAAGACCAGCCTGGGCAACATGGCGAGACCCTGTCTCCGCAAAAAATACAAAAATTGGCCCGGCGTGGTGGCTCATGCCTGTAATCCTGGCCCTTTGGTAGGCGGAGGCTAGTGGATCACCTGAGGTCAGGAGTTTGAGACCAGCCTGGCCAACATGGCGAAACCCCATCTCTACCAAAAGTACAAACATTAGCTGGGTGTGGTGCCACATGCCTGTAATCCCAGCCACTCAGGAGGCTGGGGCAGAAGAATCGCTTGAACCCGGGAGGCAGGGGTTGCAGTGAGCCAATATCACGCCACTGTACTCCAGCCTGGGCGACAAGAGCAAGAATCCGTCAAAAAAAAAAAAAAAAAAAAAAAAAAAAGCTGGATTTGGTGGTGCGTACCTGTAGTCCCAGCTACTGGGGAGGCTGGGGCAGGAAGATTGCTTGGGATCTGGAGTTTGAGGCTGCAGTGAGCTAGGATTGGTGAGCTAGGATTGGGTCACTGCACTCCAGCCTGAGTGACAGAGTGAGACTTTGTCTCTGAAAATAAAAAAAAGATCTTAAGGACGATTTTACTCAGAGCGGGGACTACTGTGCTAGGTACAGGGACCACTGCAATGGGGTCTTGCAGTGGGAGAGTGATATTAGGATCGACTTCAACTCCACCAAGGACAAGTGGGGATTTGTAGTCAGGGAGTAGGAGCGGGGTGTCAGAAGATGGGAAATTACTTGGAGGAAACCTCAGGGGCAGGGGGATTCTGGCTAAACGGACTTGACACGATTTTTGCTGAAACAGGCTAAATGGGCAGAGTCCCTGGATGAAGGACAGAGTCTGAGGTTGGGACCTAGTCAGAAACAGGACTCAGAGGAGCCTGACTCAAGTTTGGTCAAAGGATAGTGTCTGTCTGAAAGCATAAGCAATAAAGTCAACAGCAGTATAATGAATGGATCACAAAGGAGAATTTTTGTGCATTGCTAAGCAGGACTCGATTTACAATCATTGTAAAAGTTGATTATGTGAAGTGAGTCGTTCTTAGTTTTTTTAAAGTTCTTATTTGCAGAGGAAGCCTTCAGCTACTACACTTCAGAGAGAATTGGTTGTAACATGTTTCTTTTCGTTTTGTTTTGTTTTGAGTCGGAGTCTTGCTATGTTGCAGTGGCGAAATCTCCGCTCACTGCATCCTTCGCCTCTCAGGTTCACGCCATTCTTCTGCCTCAGCCTCCCGAATAGCTGGGACTACAGGCGCCAGCCACCACGCCCGGCTAATTTTTTGTATTTTTAGTAGAGGCAGGGCTTCACTGTGTTAGGATGGTGTCGATCTCCTGACCTCGTGATGCACCCTCCTCGGCCCCCAAAGTGCTGGGATTACAGGCGTGAGCCACCGCGCCCGGCCGTAACATGTTTCTTATCAGACTTCAAGTCTGTGTTGATGTTGATGCCAGAGAGGTAAAATAAGGCATGTCTGACCCCCACTTCCTGTCATGGCCTGAAACCGTCTCTCAGGTTAAATTTTAAAAGAGCCCTGACTAAGGAGGAAGTGCATTCAGATGGTTGGGGGCAGACGGCTTAGGATTTTATTTTTGATTTACAAGTCCTATGAAATAAAACTGCATAAATTTTAAGGAACAAGTCTTGTGCCTGATGTATGGACCACATAAAAAGTTCACGAAACTGTCCAATGCCGTAACCAGAGACATTTGAACGACAAATCAGGGTGAGAAGATGATGTTTCCACACTGTAGACAGCTTTTCCCAAGATGTCAGAATAAGTCTTCATATCATAATGAAACCCTTACCCCCTGAATGTCTACATTTTTCACTTGACAGAACCTGATCCCCAAATCCTTTACATCACCTAGTGATCACCTAGTGGTCCCTTTTATAGAGTTGGCACTCTGCTTTCATTCAACCCACTCCTAAAATGCTACTCAAAGACTACAGGAGGCCTCATTCACTTCCTCCATAGTCTTTCCATTTGTTTAGCTGGTGGCCTCTAGGCTTGGGATCTTGGTTCAAAACCATTGTACAAACTAAATTTATTATACTATTGCTAATTATAGCTGGGTGTGGTGGCTCATGCCTGTAATCCCAGCACTTTGGAATGCCAAGGCAGGCAGATCACTTGAGGTCAGGAGTTTGAGACCAGCCTGGCCAACATGTTGAAACTCCGTCTCTACTAAAAAGACAAAAATTAGCAAGGTGTGGTGGTGGGCACCAGTAATCCCCACTACTCGGGAGGCTGAGGCACAAGAATCACTTGAACCTGGGAGGTGGAGTTTGCAGTGAGCAACCTTGCTCACTGCACTGGCTGGATCGCACCACTGCACTCCAGCCTGGGCGACAGAGTGAGACTCTGTCTCAGAAAACCAAAACCAAAACCAAAACCTAATAAATGCAGTTAAGAAACTATTTTAATTTTTTTTTTTTTTTTTTTTTTTTTTTTTTTTTTGAGACGGAGTCTCGCTCTGCCGCCCAGGCTGGAGTGCAGTGGCTGGATCTCAGCTCACTGCACGCTCCGCCTCCGGGGTTCACGCCATTCTCCTGCCTCAGCCTCCCGAGTAGTTGGGACTACAGGCGCCCGCCACCGCGCCCGGCTAGTTTTTTGTATTTTTTAGTAGAGATGGGGTTTCACCGTGTTAGCCAGGATGGTCTCGATCTCCTGACCTCGTGATCCGCCCGTCTCGGCCTCCCAAAGTGCTGGGATTACAGGCTTGAGCCACCGCGCCCGGCCAAGAAACTATTTTAAAACACAAAATCCCCGTTTTTTCAGATTGATTATTTAAAAGATGAAGAAAAGCAGATCAACATGTTGAGAAAACCTATGTCAATCCTAGAGGAGCAGACTCGTCCTGCTTTCAGTGCACCCTTGACACTAATGTTCGATTTTTAGAAAAACTGATAATTTCTTTTCAATCCCAACCAATCTGATCACATATAAGACTCCCTTCCCAAGGCTCATCCTTCATAAACCCTTAGCAACTTGCCTAGACATTCCATCATTTTTTTTTACCCCTAGTCTTAGTCCTATAGTTTTTCATTTTTATATTGGACTCCAATCCAAGAACTAACCAACCCCGACCCTGTTTAACTTCTAAAATCAGACAAGGTTTGGCAAATTCAGGTGGTAGAGCCATAGACTTTTTTTTTTTTTTTTTTTTTTTTTTTTTTTTTTGAGACGTAGTCTCATTCTGTTGTCAGGCTGGAGTGCAGTGGCGCGATCTCAGCTCACTGCAACCTCCACCTCCTGGGTTCAAGCAATTCTCCTGCCTCAGCCTCCCAAATAGTTGGGACTACAGGCGTTAGCCACCACACCCAGCTAATTTTGGTATTTTTAGTAGAGTCAGATTTTCATCATGTTGGTCAGGATGGTCTCAATCTCTTGACATCATGATCTGCCCACCTCTGCCCCCCAAAGTGCTGGGATTACAGGCCTGAGCCATCACTCCCGGCCTAGACTATTTTTAATATAAGGCAACCAATCATTTTATTTTAGGATAAAAATGTATTTATCACTCAGATCACACAAAATTTTGCCATATAAAAATTATTTTTTGTACATTTTGTATACAGAATTACATATACTAAGAACCTTTAATTTTTAGTAACCTTAATTTCTTTTCTTTTCTTTTTTTTGAGACAGAGTCTTGCTGTGTTGCCCAGGCTGGAGTGCATTGGTGTAATCTCAGCTCACTGTAACCTCCACCTCCTGGGTTCCAATGATTCTCCTGCCTCAGGCTCCTGAGTAGCTGGGATTACAGGCACGGGCCACCACGCCTGGCTAATTTTTTTACTTTTAGTACAGACGGGATTTCACCACATTGGCCAAGCTGGTCGCGAACTCCTGACCTCGTGATCCACCCGCCTCAGCCTCCCAAAGTGCTGGGATTACAGGCTTCAGCCACTGCACCCGGACGTAATCTTAATTTTTAGTAAAAATCTGGAAAGTAGTTTGGAATTGTTATATATTAACATCTCATGAATATGTACTTTATAATCTTTAAAAATATTTTTATAGAACAATTTTTTCATTATATTTTAAGTTCTATGGTACGTGTGCACAACAGGCAAGTTTGTTACATATGTATACACGTGCCATGTTGGTGTGCTGCACCTATTAACTTGTCATTTACATTAGGTATATCTCCTAATGTTATCCTTCCCCCCTCCTCCCACCCCATGACAGACCCCAGTGTGTGATGTTCCCCATCCTGTGTCCAAGTGTTCTCATTGCTCAGTTCCCACCTATGAGTGAGAACATGTGGTGTTTGGTTTTCTGTCCTTGCAATAGTTTACTCAGAATGATGGTTTCCAACTTCATCTATGTCCCTACAAAGGACATGAACTCATCCTTTTTCATGGCTGCATAGTATTCCATGGTGTATATGTGCCACATTTTCTTAATCCAGTCTATCATTGATGGACATTTGGGTTGGTTCCAAGTCTTCACTATTGTGAATAGTGCCACAATAAACATACATGTGCATGTGTCTTTATAGCAGCATGATTTATAATCCTTTGGGTATATACCCAGTAATGGGATGGCTGGGTCAAATGGTATTTCTAGTTCTAGATCCTTGAGGAATCACCACACTGTCTTCCACAATGGTTGAACTAGTTTACAGTCCCACCAACAGTGTAAAAGTGTTCCTGTTTCTCCACATCTTCTCCAGCACCTGTTGTTTCCTGACTTTTTAATGATCACCATTCTAACTGGTGTGAGATGGTATCTCATTGTGGTTTTGATTTGCATTTCTCTGATGACCAGTGATGATGAACATTTTTTCATGTGTCTGTTGGCTGCATAAATGTCTCCTTTTGAGAAGTGTCTGTTCACATCCTTTGCCCACTTTTTGATGGGGTTGTTTGATTTTTTCTTGTAAATTTGTTTATGTTCTTTGTAGATTCTGGATATTCGCCCTTTGTCAGATAGGTAGATCGCAAAATTTTTCTCCCATTCTGTAGGTTGCCTATTCACTCTGATGGCAGTTTCTTTTGCTGTGCAGAAGCTCTTTAATTTAATTAGATTCCATTAGTCAATTTTGGCTTTTGTTGCCATTGCTTTTGGTGTTTTAGACATGAAGTCCTTCCCTATGCCTATGTCCTGAATGGTATTGCCTAGGTTTTCTTCTAGGGTTTTTATGGTTTTAGGTCTAACATTTAAGTCTTTAATCCATCTTGAATTAATGTTTGTATAAGGTGTAAGGAAGGGATGCAGTTTCAGCTTTCTACATATGGCTAGCCAGTTTTCCCAGCACTATTTATTGAATAGGGAATCCTTTCCCCATTTCTTGTTTTTGTCAGGTTTGTCAGAGATCAGATGGTTGTAGACATGTGGTGTTATTTCTGAGGGCTCTGTTCTGTTCTATTGGTCTATATCTCTGTTTTGGTACCAGTACCATGCTGTTTTGGTTACTGTAGTCTTGTAGTATAGTTTGAAGTCAGGTAGCATGATGCCTCCAGCTTTGTTCTTTTTGCTTAGGATTGTCTTGGCAATGCAGGCTCTTTTTTGGTTCCATATGAACTTTAAAGTAGTTTTTTCCAATTCTGTGAAGAAAGTCATTGGTAGCTTGATGGGGATGGCATTGAATCTATAAATTACCTTGGGCGGTATGGTCATTTTCATGATATTGATTCTTCCTATCCATGAGCATGGAATGTTCTTCCATTTGTTTGTGTCCTCTTCTATTTTGTTGGGCAGCGGTTTGTAGTTCTCCTTGAAGAGTTCCTTCACATCCCTTGTAAGTTGGATTCCTAGGTATTTTATCCTCTTTGAAAGAGTTGTGAATGGGATTTCACTCATGATTTGGCTCTCTGTCTGTTATTGGTGTATAGGAATGCTGTGATTTTTGCACACTGATTTTGTATCCTGAGACTTTGCTGAAGTTGCTTATCAGCTTAAGGAGATTTTGGGCCGAGACAATGGGGTTTTCTAAATATACAATCATGTCATCTGCAAACAAGGACAATTTGACTTCCTCTTTTCCTAATTGAATACGCTTTATAACAATTTTCTTTTTTGAGACAGAGTCTTGGTCTGTCCCCAGGCTAGAGTGCGGTGGTACAATCTAGGCTCACTGAAACTTCTGCCTTCTGGGTTCAAGTTATTCTTCTGCCTCAGCCTCCCGAGTAGCTGGGACTACAGGCACCTGCCACCATGCCTGGCTAATTTTTGTATTTTTAGTAGAGACAGGGTTTCACCATGTTGGCCAGAATGGTCTCAATCTCCTGACCTCATGATCCAACCACCTTGGCTTCCCAAAGTGCTGGGATTACAGGCTTGAGCCACCGCACCCAGCCAGAACAATTTTCAGTGTGAAACAGGGCATTTTATTAACAGATCCAAATATCTTTTGTCTTTTATAAAACTTAAGGGCCAAGAACAAACTTGTATTTATGTTCAGTGATTTGTTTCAGTTGTTTTCTTAGTTGGAAATGATCCCAACATTTAATGAGTACCTATTACTTAATCTAATATAACATTACTTTAAATTTCATCTTCCTATGATAACAGCAAGATAAAAAAAATTTCAAATTACATGAAAAGTTCATTTATAAACATGTATCTCACATTTACCTCATTGATTCATTTTTAACAATTATACCTAGATTACTTATAAAAACTGACATATTAAACAAAGCCAGTTGGCCAAGTGAGGTGGCTCATGCCTCCCCATCCAGGGACTCTGCCCATTTAGTCTGTTTTAATAAAATTCGTGTCAAGTCTGTTTAGCCAGAATCCCCCCGCACCTGATGTCTCTTCCAAGTAATTTCCCATCTTCTAACCCCCCGACCCTACTCCTTGACTATAAATCCCCACTTGTCCTTGGTGGAGTCGAAGTCAACCCCAATATCACTCTCCTACTGCAAAACCCCATTGCGGTGGCCCATGTATATATCATAGTACTCTCGCCTCTGAGTAAAATCGTTCCTAAGATCTTTTTTTTTTTTTATTTTTTATTTTCAGAGACAGAGACTCAGGCTGGAGTGCAGTGACCCAATCCTAGCTTACTGCAGCCTCAAACTCCAGGGGTGAAGCAATTTTCCTGCCCTAGCTTCCCCAGTGGCTGGGACTACAGGTACACACCACCAAATGCAGCTATATATATTTTTTAATTCTCTACCAAGGCAGGAGAATTGCTTGGACTTGGGAGGCAGAGGTGCAGTGAGCCAAGATCACACTACTGCACTCCAGCCTGGGTGAAAGGGCAAGAGTCCTTCATAAATAAATAAATAACCTGTTGGATACATTGGATATGAAAACATTAACTGCTCAAATCAATAATTCAGTGGAATGGGTTGGATATTAAAATGGATATAGTTGAAAAAGCAATTACTGAACTGAGGAAATGACCCTGAAGTATTCATAAAGTAATCAGTAATGGATAGAGATGGAGTAAATGAAAGAAAAGTTAATTAATAGGGAGGATAGAAGAATAAATGTCAAAACGCATCTAACAGTACCTTTATAAGAAGAGAATATAGTCATTAAAAAAGAAAGTGTACTTAAATAAGTAATGAATGAGAATTTCTCACATTTAGAAAAGTGACTTTTTTTTTTTTTTTTTTTTTTGACAATTTCACTCTTGTTCCCTAGGCTGGAGTACAATGGTATGATCTTGCCTCACTGCAAGCTCCACCTCCCAGGTTCAAGTGATTCTCCTGTCCCAGCCTCCTGAGTAGCTGGGGTTACAGGCATGCACCATGATGCCCAGCTAATTTTGTATTTTTAGTAGAGATGGGGTTTCACCATGTTGGCCAGGCTGGTCTCTAACTCCTGACCTCAGGTGATCCTCCCACCTCAGCCTTCCAAAGTGCTGGGATTACAGGTGTGAGCTACCATGCCTGGTTTATCTGATAGTTTTTCCATATTACTCTTTTTTCCTGGGAAGATGTGTCAGCCCAGACATTCCACTTGAGTTTCAGGGTTTCTGGATTGATAGGACTTAGAGTACAGAGCCTCCAGAGCTGAGCTGAGACAATTCTTCTTTCCAGTCCCCAGCCTATGAGCCCCCAGAGATGCTTACAGGATTTCTGCCTTACAGTGTGGAGGGAGTCTATGGGTGAGTGATATTGGTTTTAATTGCCTAGCTCAGAGGGCAGAGGAAGAGGTAGGAAAGGAATGCTCAGTTACTGGCCAGCTTTGATGAGTCTGCATTTTTTCTAGGAGCTTTCCAAGCCCCCTATTCCTTAATGTTATCACGCCACTTTGGGCTAGCACTGGGCCAGCCCTGCCAAGTGTCTGCTCTATAGTGTTTTCAGAACAGGTAATAAGCCTTCCAGAAAACAAGGAGAAAAAAAGAATGCAACTTAGAAAGCTCCACCTGGACTGATCCTCCATCTGTGGCCTCTGACCTTTTCCCACTCTAAGCTATCTCATCCTTCAGTGGGGCCAAACCATCAAGGGTTTTGTTACTGGGAACTGTTCTGAACTCCAACCACTTCCCACCTCTTCTGTGGCATCTGCAGTGTTGGGTTTGGGAAGGAAGCCAGCAGCTATTGCTGGTTCACCATCTTCTTCTGGAACCAGATACGCCTTTACATTTTAAAAGTAATGTGAAGTCATTACTAACAACAACTAAAATATATATACCACTTAACCACATGACACGTGCTATTCTAAATGCTTTACATGTACTTACTCATTTAACCATAGCAATCAAATGAGTTAGATAATGTGGTTATCCCCAGTTCACTCTTGAGTAGCCTGAGACACAGAAATGTTATATGACCTACACAAGGTCACACAGCTTAATAAGTTGAGAAGCCAGAAACTGAACCCAACCTGTCTGGCTGTTGGGGGAACCAGCCCCCTATATTTTAACGTAGGTTCTTTTCTATTTCCCTAAGTGTCAACTGGTCTGAGAAATAAAGAGAAAGATTACAAAGAGACAAATTTTACAGCTGGGCCTCCGGGGGTACCATCACATATTGGTAGGATTGTGATGGTGACCCTGAGCCACAAAACCAGCAAGTTTTTATTAGGGATTCCGAAAGGGGAGGAGTGTATGAATAGGGAGTGTGTCACAGAGATCACATACTTCAAAGGGCAATAAAAGATCACAAGACAAAAGGGCAGAGCAGGATCACAAGGCAAGGGCAAAATTAGAATTACTGATGAGGGTCCATGTCCTGTTGGGCACACATTGTCTTGATAAACATCTTAACAGGAAACAGGGTTCGAGAGCAGACAACCGGTCTGACTAGAATTTACCAGGCTGGAATTTCCCAATCCTAGTAAGCTTAAGGGCACTGCAGGAGACCAGGGTGTATGTCATCCCTTCTCTCAACTGCATAAGACAGACACTCCCAGAGTGGTTGTCTATAGGCCTACCCCTGGGAATGCGTTCCTTCCCCAGGGTTATCAGTTATTAATATTCCTTGCTGGGAAAAGAATTCAGTGATATTTCTCCTACTCACACGCCCGTCCTCTGTGAGAAGGCTCTCTGTGAGAAGAAAATTAAGACTCTACTCTGCCCGACCACACAGGCAGTCAGAGCTTATGGTTATCTTTCCTTGTTCCCTGAAAATTGCTGTTTTTCTGTTCTTTTTCAGGGTGCCCTGATTTCATATTGTTCAAACACCCATGTTTTACAACCAGATTTCATATTGTTCAAACACACATGTTTTACAAAAAATTTGTACAGTTAATGCAATCATCACAGGGTCCTGAGGCAACAATCATCCTCAGTTTATGAAGATGACAGGATTAAGAGATTAAAGTAAAGACAGGCATAGGAAATTATGAGTACTGATTGGGGAAGTGATAAACGTCCATGAAATCTTCACAATTTATGTTCAGAGATTGTAGTAAAGACAGGTGTAAGAAATTATAAAATTATTAATTTTGATAACTAATAAATGTCCATGAAATCTTCACAATTTATGTTCTTCTGCTGACGCTTCAGCTAGTCCCTCCGTTCAGGGTCCCTGACTTCCCGCAACATTTGGCTGCAGAGTTTGTACTCTAAAATACTACTATTAACTGGACACAGTGACTCACGCCTGTAATCCCACCACTTTGAGAGGCAGAGGTGGTAGCTTTGTTTGAGGACAAGAGTTCAAGATCAGCCTGGGCAACATAGCAAGACTCTGTCTCTACCAAAAAATAAAAAAATAATTAGCCAGGGATGGTGGTTCATACCTGTAGTCCCAGCTACATGGAAGGCTGAGGCAGGAGGATCACTCGAGCTGAGGAGGCTGGGGCTACAGTGAGCCATGATTGTGCTATGGAACTCTAGCCTGGGCAACAGGGTGAGGCCCTGTCTAAAATGAACCAAAATAAAATGCTAGTGTTTTGACCATTCTACTGTTCTATCATTCACTGGCATCTGTATCCATTCCTTGAACACCAAAAGAACTTCTCTTTTCTTTCCTGTCCCTCCTCCCATCTGACAAGTTTATAATACTAGGAATTTTAGTTCAAGACTGTAATTTTTAAAATTTATAATCTAAAGTTCACACTTTTCAATACATTTTACTATTTTTCTCCTCACCATTGCTTATTGAAACCACCTCCTTCCTCCTAAATTTAGTTTTCCCTTCTCATGGAACTGTACACCAATGATTATTTCTGAAGGGTATATGTGTCATGAATTTTCTGGAATATTTTTTCCCTCATTCTGGATTATCCTGGCTGTATATAGATATCTAGGTTCAACTTTTTTTTATTTGTTTGTTTTTGTTTTGTTTCATTTTGTTTGAGACAGTGCCTGGCTCCATCACCCAGACTGGAATGCAGTGGCACCATCTCAGCTCATGGCAATCTCCACCTCCTGGACTCAAGTGATTCTCCTGCCTCAGCCTCCCAAGTAGCTGGGACTACAGGCAAATGGCACCACACCTGGATAATTGTCGTATTTTTTGTAGAGATGGGTTTCACGTTCTTGGCCAGGCTGGTCTCAAACTCCGTAGCTCAAGCAATCCTACCATATTGACCTCCCAAAGGGATGTGACCACAGGCGTGAGTCACTGCGCCTGGCCCAAAGTTATCTTTAATCAGCTCCTTGAAAAACTTCTCCATTGCATTTTCTCTTCTCTCTTTCTCTCTGGGACCTTTCAGGATTTTGTCTTTATCTTAGAAATTTTACTCCTAGAGGGGGTGTGTGTGTGTGGGGTTGGGGCGGAGGAGGGGTGCACATGTGTGTGTGTGCCCATGTGTGTTAATCACTCTCAGAACTAGGTGACTCTTTTTAGGTGAAGATTCATGTCTTTGTTCAGTTCAGAAAATTCTGGAACATTATTTCTTCAAGTACTTCCTTCTCTCCAGTATTTCTATTCTTTCTTTCTTTCTTTTTTTTTTTTTTTTTTTTTTGATGAGGAGTTTTGCTCTGCCACCGAGGGTGGAGTGCAGTGGCACAACCTCAGCTCACTGCAACCTCTGCCTCTGGAGTTAAAGTGGTTCTTCTGCCCAGCGTCCCAAGTAGCTGGGATTTCAGGCACCCACCACACACCGGGCTAATTTTTGCATTTTTAGTAGAGACAGGGTTTCACCATGATGGCCAGGCTGTTCTTGAGTGCTGACCTCAGGTGATCTGCCTGCCTCAGCCTCCCAAAATGCTGGGATTACAGGTGTGAAACACCGTGCCTAGCCCAGTCTTTCTATTCTGTATGCCTGGAACATCTATTGAATGAATGTTGAAACTTCTGGGATCTATTCTCCATTTCCTTTATTATTTTCCTCTCATCCTTTCTATTTTGTAATCCTTTTCTGCTATATGGTGAAGTAGTGCCATGCCTGAACACATTTTTTTCATTGGGCTGTTCCAATTTCTCTTACTGATATGCAAAACCTTTGTTATATATTAGAGATGGTTACTATTAATTTACTGTGGATGCTTCACCAGTTTCTCCAAAATTTGCCTGTTTAAACAGTTGTTTATAGTGTCTTTTGACTTAGATGATACTTTAATTTTTACATCTTTAAGTATGTCAGATTCATTGTTCATAGCTTTGGTGTAATGTCAGGAAGTGCCTATGCCAACTCAAGATGTCTTACACTGTAATACTTTCCTAAATTTTCATCTAGTTCTTTATGACTTCACGTTTTCACATTTAAGTCAGCGAATTTTTAGAATTTATTATTTTATGTGGCTTAAAGTAAGGATTTAGTCTTTATTGTTTCAAATGGATAGACGCTTGTCAAGTAATAATTTATTATACAATGCATCTTTTGCCCACTGTTTGGAAATGCATGTTGAAGTTTGTACATAAATCAGTCTGTTTCTTGATTTTCTATTTTTTTCACTAATTAATCTGTTTCTATGTGTTCATTTTTTATTGTTGCTGTAACAAATTGTCAAGAGCTAAGACAACGCTGGGCACAGTGGCTCATGCTTGTAATCCCAGCACTTTGGTAGGCCGAGGCAGGTGGATCGGTTGAGGTCAGGAGTTCGAGACCAGCCTTGCCAGCATGGCAAAACCCCGTCTCTACTAAAAATACAAAAATTAGCCGGGTGTGGTGGTGGGCACCTGAAATTTCAGCTATTCAGGAAGCTGAGACAGGAGAATCGCTTGAACATGGGAGGCAGAGATAGCAGTGAGCTGAGATCACCCCATTGCCTTCCAGCTTGGGTGACACAAGTGAGACTCCTCAAAAAATATTTATATAGCTAAGACCATTTTTGAAAAAGAAGAAGAAGGTGGGAGGAATGGCTGTACCATATTTCAATACTTCTTATATAGCTACAGGAATCAAGACTAGGTAGTATTGGGAGAAGAATAGACACATAGATCACTGGAACAAAATAGAGAACCTAGAAACAGCCTCACACTAATTTTTTACCAAGAGACAAAAAGAAGGAAGGATCGTCTGCTTAACAAATGATGCTGGAGCAGTTACATATCTGTAGGCAAAACAACAACAACAACAACAACAACAAAAACCCTAATTTTCATACGTTTATATATATCTCAAGTGGATCACAGATTTAAATCTAAAATATAACACTAAAAAAACTTTTACAAGAAAGCGTAGGAGAAACGTCTGAGATCTAGGGCATACTGAATGGTTCAAAAAACATAATCCATAAGGAAAAAAATAAATTAGATTTCATCCAATTTAAAACTTGTGCTCTGTAGAAACTGTGTTAAAAGGATGAAAAAACAGGGTATAAACTGGGAGAAAATGTTTATAAACCACATATCCAACAGAGGACTCACATTAAGAATATATAATGGATATGCATAGTACTCTCAAAACTCAACGATATGCCGGGCATGGTGGCTCACGCTTGTAATCCCAGCACTTTGGGAGGTGGAGGTGGATGGTGGGTAGATCCCTTGAGGCCAGGAGTTTGAGACCAGCCTGGGCAACATGGCAAACCCCATCTCTACTAAAAATACAAAAATTAGACAGGCATGATGATGCACGCCTGTAATCCCAGTATGTGGGAGGCTGAGGCACAAGAATCACTTGAACCTGGGAAGCAGAGGTTGCAGTGAGCCAAGATCATGCCACTGTATTCCAGCCTCGGTAACAGAGCCAGACTCTGTCTCAAAAATAAAACAAAACAACAGTAAAAACAAACAAACAAATAATTCAATTAGAACATTATGAAAATATATGAACATACATTTCACTGAAGAGGAAATAAGCAAATAAGCTCATGAACGGATGTTCAACATTTATTTGCTTCACTAGATGCAAATTAAGACCACGATGAGGCATCACTACACACTTATTACAACAGTTAAAATAAAAGACATAGTGACAATACGAAATGCTGGAAAGGATACAGAGAAACTGGATATCTAGTAAAATGTTGCTGGGAAGGTAAAATCTTACAGCCACCATGGAAAGCAGTTCGGTAGTTTCTTATACAAGTAAACATGCAATGTCCATACAATTCAACAATTACACGTCAGAGAAGTTAAAATTTATCCCCATCCAGAAATTTGTACATAATTGTTCACAGCAGCTTTACTTGTAATAGCCAAAAGCTGGAAATAATCAATATGTCCTACAGTAAGTGAATGGCCAAACTGTGGTACATCCATACCATGGAATACCACTCAGTAATAAAAATGAACTATTGGCCGTGTGCGGTGGCTCATGCTTGTAATTCTAGTACTTAGGGAAGCCGAGGCAGGCAGATCATGAGGTCAGGAGGCAAGTAGATCATGAGGTCAGGAGTTCGAGACCAGCCTGGCTAATATGGTGAAACTCTGTATCTACTAATAATACAAAAATTAACAGGGCGTGGTGGTGTGCACCTGTAGTCCCAAGTACTTGGGAAGCTGAGGCACAAGAATTGCTTAAACCTGGGAGGCAGAGGTTGCAGTGAACCAAAACCGTGCCACTGCACTCCAGCCTGGGCAACATAGTGAGACTCCATCTCAACAACAACAAAAATATGAACTATTGATACACAAATATTAATATCTTGGACAAATCTCCAGGTTATCATGTGGAGTGAAATAAGCCTCTAAAATGTTATATACTATGAGATTTCATTTGTACAGCATTCTAGAAAAGACAAAATTGTAGAAATGAAAAACAGATTAGTGGTTGCCAGGGGTTAGGGATGGTGGATGGGAGGAGAGTGGGTATTACTAAAAATGAGTAGCACAAGGGATAGCATTGTGGTGATGGAAATGGTCTGTACCTTTTTTTTTTTTCTTTTTTTAAAATTCCAAGACTGAGTCTCACTTTGTCACCCAGGTTGGAGTGCAGTGGCAGGATCTCGGCTCGCTGCAACCTCTGCCTCCCAGGTTTGAACCATTCTCCTGTCTCAGACTCCCATGTAGCTGGAATTACAGGCACGTGCCACCATGCCTGGCTAAGTTTTGTATTTTTTTAGTAGAGATGGGGTTTCACCATGTTGGCAGGCTGGTCTCAAACTCCTGACGTCAAGCGATCTGCCTACCTTGGCCTATCAATGTGCTGGGATTACAGCCATGAACCACTGCACCTTGCCATGTTCTGTATCTTTTTTCTTCTGAAATATATGCTTTATTTTAAATTTAAAGAAAAGAAATATTTAAAATAAACATTTTTTTCCACAAATTACAATCAAGCACTCAAAACAATTTAGGAATTTTAAACACTAATTCTTAATTCAAAGTAATGACATCCATAGAATACATTCTGGCATTGGCCCAATATGAAGTTTACTTAATATTGGTATTTTACATATGACTAACCATTCATCCTTCCTAAAATTCAATGATAAAAGTGATTTGACTTTACAAGGTGAAGCCTTTTATGTAGTACCCCAGAGATAACTTTTTCAAATACAAAACATTTATACCAGCAAGGAAATTATAAAAACATATATAAAGTATACTGAAAGATGTGATTTAAAGGCTGTCTGTATATATAGATGCATTTCACCTTAAAAAGTACGCTTGCACATCAAAATGCTTTCACTGAATATAGATGCCATTACATTCTCTTACTTATATTACAAAGCAAACGGCAGGTTCATAAACGTAGTTCTATTATGTATCAACTGAAAAAAATGGATATTCCGCAAAAAGGCTTTGGAGATACATGGGAGTGGAATGTGCCTACATTTAGAGCCAAGCTTTTACAGGGAGCCAAGCTCCCATGGACCACTGAAAACAGCTGCTACCCTCAGAATGACAAGATGGTCTTGTTAATGATTTCACTGGACTCTCAAATCTCCTCTTCCTTGATCACTAGTGGAGGTGCAAACCTGATGATGTCACCATGGGTTGGCTTGGCCAGAAGTCCATTATCTCGAGTCTTAGAAACACCTTCCAAGCATCACGATCTTTGGTTTCTTTAATAACAATAGTGTTTAATACTTCTTTTCCTCACTGGGCATGGTGGCTCACCCCTGTAATCCCAGCATTTTGGGAGGCCTAGGCAGGGGGATCCATTGTTTTCTTAGCTGGAAATGATCCTGGCATTTAGTGAGTTCCTATTACTTAATCTAACATAACATAACTTTAATATTTCATCTTCATATGGTAAGAGTAAGAGAAAAAAAGATTTCAAATTACATGAAAATTTCACTTATAAACATGTACCTCACATTTACCTCATTTATTCATTTTAACAATTATACCTAGATTACTTATGAAAACTGACATATTGAACAAAGCTAGTCGGCCGGGGGTGGTGGCTCACGTCTGTAATCCCAGCACTTAGGGAGGCTGAGAAGGGCAGATCACTTGAGGTCAGGAGTTCAAGACCAGCCTGGCCAACACAGTGAAATCCCACCTATACTAAAAATACAAAAAGTATCCAAGCATGGGGGCGCATGCCTAGAGTCCCAGCTACTTGGGAGGCTGAGAAAGGAGAACCTCTTGAACCTGGGAGGCAGAGGTTGCAGTGAGCCGAGATAGCACCACTGCACTCCAGTCTGGGCGACGGAGGGAGACTCTGCTCTAAATAAATAAATAAATAAATAAATAAATAAAGCTAGTCATCAGTTCGAGTTATTTTCCTGTTAAAACATTTTTATAGCCTGTAAATGTCAGGTGTTCACCTGAGCAAAAACCTTAAATATATGAGTATTTTGCCAATAACTCAGAAAATACAGCTGTTTTATTACACCCACAATATTAAATTAGTCTTACTTATCAAAGAATTGCACATAAGAGACCATTCTGTTTTTAGGTTAGGTTTATGTTTCATAACCTTAAAACATCTAACAGAGACAAATATAGAACCAGTAAACCCAGCCAAAAATGTGTACTGACAATTTTGAAAACATTTGTCATTTTATTTTACCAACAATTTTAAAACCAACTTATTTTTCAAAGACTTAATTAAATTGCATGAACTAAATGCATTTTAGTTAATTACTGTATATTTATATGAGCACCTATTTAAGCCAATCTGAATAGGATTCTTTAAATAATTGTTTGCTAACGATTCCAGATTTTACCATGTTGACACATTTAACATAACACATGTGCATATGTATGAATACATCCAAACACGGATACGTACATAAACAAAGATAGCTTTCATTTTAGAATTTTGATTATGGGACAGTAAAACATGCAAACTCACCAATTTGTAAAAGACATTGGATCTAAATTATATTTCTGACAAAATGGAAGAAGGCTAAACTTTATTTAAGATTTTTCTCCTCAATAGGTAATCTTATGAAGGTGGTGACACAAATTTCGGGTAAAGCAGTTTGAGTCAGTTACCAACATGTTGAATTAGACAAAGAATTGTTAACGGTAAAATGTGACTGAATTATGTGAGGAGGCCCAAAAGATAAGAGGTATTCTCATAAGCTTTGTATAGTGTTCTCTTGGTCTCAATTCCTCATCCTTGAAGATAAGAGTGTTGTCTTTCCTTTTACTATAGGAAGGAGATCTTTTACATGGAATTTCATCTTTTGCTTTTAAGAAACACTACAAAGGTCAGTGATTTTATTTGTATCTGATGTTTTTCAACTGTCTTTATTTTAATAGTCAGTATGCCAGAGTAGCTGAGGCATTTTGGGAAAAGAGTTTTGCTTAAAGAAGGATAAAGAGGAAGCGGTAAAGGAAGGAGAGGGGAAGGCTTTGGAGAAGAAAATCTCAGCTAGCTTTAGACAGTATTTTGCAGTGAGGCAATCTTTGAGTCTTGAATGTGTTCTGGAGCCTCAAGATACCGAGACAGGAGTCCCATATGGACTGTATTATTTTAGTTCACTTTGAGGAAAACAGACTGCATGAATGATCCCCATAATGTTGGCACATATTACCAGCTGGCGTCCCAGAAAGAGGGAGCTATGTTGGCATGCCTTTGAACTTTGAGAGCCCGTGTGTGAACAAATTAATCTAGGTGATTTGGTTTAATGCCTAATACACAAAAGCCAAATTAAAGTCCAAGCATGCAAATGATTCTGAAAATAAAGTGCAAACTTATCAGGAAGCATGAGAAGCCTTCTCTAACAGAAAAATCTCTGTAACCAGGCCTCATAACCAGGAGGGAGAAAATCCCTCTTAAACGGGTGGTCTCTGGCTGGGTATAGTGGCTCACGCCTGTAATCCCAGCACTTTGGGAGGCCAAGGCGGGCAGGTCACTTGAGCTCAAGAGTTCAAGACCAGCCCGCCTAACGGGGTGAAACCCCATGTCTACTAAAAAATACAAAAATTAGCCAGGCGTAGTGGTGCACGCCTATAATCCCAGTTACTCGGGAGGACGATGCACGAGAATCACTTGAGCCTGGGAGGTGAAGGTTGCAGCGAGCCCAGATCACACCACTGCACTGCAGCCTGGGCGACAGAGCAAAACACTGTCTCAAAAAAAGAAGAAAAGAGAAAAAAGACAAGACAAGAAAAGAAAGGAAAAGAAAAGAGGAGGTTTCAAAACCAGAAGAGAGAGAAAGACCCTTCCTAACAAATTCCCAAATAAAACTGAACTCAACCCCCCAGAAAATGACAGTTTGATCCAAGAGGGACTCACCGGGTGGGGGGAAAGAGGCAACCAGAAAAGCAAAAGCTTAAGGGGGCCAAGTGTGCAGACCTCACACCATAGCTCCAGAGGTCATTGATGTCTCCAAGGCGAGTCAGCTTTGGACCCCACTTCTGACACCACAAATATCAAAATCAAAGACTATGGAGATGAATCTCTTTTTTTTAAACTACAATATTAAGGATGTTATATTATGTTTTTGTTTTTGTTTTCTGTTTTAAGACAGGGTCTCACTCCGTCACCCACCCTGGAGTGCAGTGGCACAATCTCAGCTCACTGCAACCTCTGCCTCCCGGACTCAGCCTCTGGAATAGCTGGGATTACAGGCATGCACCACCACATCCAGCTAATTTTTGTATTTTTTTGTGGTGACAGGGTTTCACAACACTGTCCAGGCTGGTCACGAGCGCCTGGGCTCAAGTGATCTGCCAGCTTCAGCCTCCCAAAGGGCTGGGATTACAGGGTAAGCCACCACGCCATGCCATGAATCTATAAACATTTTATTTGAGAATCATAGACACAAACTGACTGGTCTTTGGTATGTCCAAAGAACAAAGAGAAAGTTGAGAGTTTTATTAGAAATAGAAATGTTACCTATATTTTTTAAAGCAAGTCCATTGGCACCAGAGAAGCTTTTGGGAGCTGGAAGCTCTGATTGGTGAGTGCGGACAATAGGTAAAACGAGCCTTAGAGTCATTGCAGGTTGTTTCAGCAGTTACTACGTAAAAGTGGTTTTAGGGTGACAGCAGGCCATTTCAGCCACCAGCCTTGTGGAAAATTCAATTCTTGGAGCAGGTGCAATGTGCTCTGAGTGCTTTTTCCCCTGATCACTCAACTCTGACATAGTTGTGTATGCCAAGAATGACTCAATGCCTGGATTGTGGTGGAGCACGCCTGAAATCCCAGCACTTTGGGGGGCCAAGGTGGGCAGACGACTTGAGGTCAGCAGTTCCAGACGAGCCTGGTAAACATGGCAAAACCCTGTCTCTAGTAAAAATACAAAATTAGTGGGGTGTGGTGGCACGTGACTGTAGTCCCAGCTACTCGGGAGGCTGAGGCAGGAGAATCGCTTCAACCCACGAACCTGAGGTTTCAGTGAGTCGAGATTATGCACTGCACTCCAGCCTGGGTGACACAGGGAGACTTCATCTAAAAAAACCACACACACACAAAAAAACAAAACAAACAAACAAAATGAAAAAACCAAGCAAACAAAAAATCAACTAAGAATGGCTCACTTCCCATAATCAACTTTTACAATGATTAAAGCAGAGTCCTGCTTAGCAATGCACAAAAATTCTCCTTATACTGCTGTTGACTTTATTGCTTATGCTTTCAGACAGACACTATCCTTTGACCAAACTTAAGTCGGGCTCCTCTGAGTCCTGTTTCTGACTAGGTCCCAACCTCAGGCTCCGTCCTTCATCCAGGGACTCTGCCCATTTAGCCTGTTTCAGCAAAAATCCTGTCAAGTCCGTTTAGCCAGGATCCCCCTGCCCCTGAGGTTTCCTCCAAGTAATTTCCCATCTTCTGACTCCCTGACCCTACTCCCTGACTACAAATCCCCACTTGTCCTTGGTGGAGTTGAAGTCGATCCTAATATCACTCTCCTGCTGCAAGACCCCATTGCAGTGGTCCCTGTACCTAGCACAGTAGTCTTTTGCTTTTACTAGAGTAAAATCGTCCTTACGATCTTTTTTTTTTTTTCATTTTCAGAGACAAAGTCTCACTCTGTCACTCAGGCTGGAGTGCAGTGACCCAATCCTAGCTCACTGCAGCCTCAAACTCCAGAGCCCAAGCAATCTTCCTGCCCCAGCCTCCCGAGTAGCTGAGACTACAGGTGTGTACCACCATACCCAGGTTTTGTTTTTTTTTTTTTTTTTTTTTTTTAATTCTCTACAGACCGAGGAACTTGATATGCCCATCTAATTTTTGTATTTTCTGTAGAGTTGGGGTTTCGCCATGTTGCCCAGACTGGTCTTGAATTTCTGGGCTCGATGAATCCTCTTGCCTTGGGCTCCCAAAGTGCTGGAATTACAGGCATGAGCCACTGCAGCTGACCCTTCCTTACAGTCTCTAATAAGTGCAATACATACTTGTTTGCTTTAACATTTCCCTGTGTCTTCAATCTCCTGAAGTCATATGCCTGACATTGTCTTTACTTCACCCGATATAAAAATTCCTTTCTTTCGTCGGGCGCAGTGGCTTATGCATGTAATCCCAGCACTTTGGGAGGCCAAGGCGGGCAGAAAACCTGAGGTCAGGAGTTCCAGACCATCCTGGCCAACACAGCAAACCACCATCTCTACTAAAAGTACAAAAATTAGCTGGGTGTGGTGGTGTGCACCTGTAGCCCCAGCTACTCAGGAGGCTGAGGCAGGAGATTTGCTTGAACCCAGGAGGCAGAGGTTGCAGTGAGCCGAGATCACGCCACTGCACTCCTGCCTGGGTGACAATGTGAGACTCTGTCTCAAAAAAAAAAATCATTTTTTTCAACATCTTGGAGTTATTACACCATTGTATCCTTGCCTCCAGTGTGGTATTTGAGAGATCCGATGTCAGTTTAATTATTTTTCCTCTGTAAGTAACCTGCTATTTCTCTCTGATCATTTAAAAAATAATTTTTGTCTTTCACAATTTTACATTTCACTGTTCCTGTGTGTGTGTGTACTATAACATCTTTAATTCTTAAGTCATTTTTTTAAATCTGAGAAATTCTCATTGATTACTTATTTAAGTACACTCTCCTTTTTAATAACTATATTCTCTTCTTACAAGACTACTATTAGATGTGTTTTGACATTTATTCTTCTATCCTCCCTATTAATTAATTTTTCTTTCTTTTACTTCTTCTCTATCCATTACTGATTACTTTTATGAATTCTTTAGACGCATTTCCTCAGCTCAGTAATTGCTTTTTCAACTATACCAGTTTTAACATCCAACCTATTCTGCTGAATTATTTATTTGAGCAGTTAATGTTTTCATATCCAATGTATCCAATAGGTTTCGTATTTATTTATTTATTTGTTTATTTATTTAAGACAGAGTCTTCCTCTGTTGCCCAGTCTGGAGTGCAGTGACGCAATCTTGGTTTATTGAACCTGTGTCTCCTGAGTCCAAGCAATTCTACTGCCTCAGACTCTTGAGTAGCTGCAACCACAGGCATGTGATGCTGTGCCAGGCTAATTTTTTTATTTTTAGTAGAGACGGGGTTTCTCCTTGTTGGCCAGGCTGGTCTCGAACTCCTGACCTCAAGTGATCCACCTGCCTCGGCCTCTCAAAGTGCCGGGATTACAGGCGTGAGCCACTGTGCCTGGCCTTTTAAAAAAAATTTTATTATTTAAAAAAAAATTTTTTATTTTTTACAGAATTTCACTCTTGTTTTCCAGGCTGGAGTGCAATGCTGTGATCTCACCTCACTGCAACCTCCACCTCCCAGGTTCAAGTGATTCTCCTGCTCCAGCCTCCTGAGTAGCTCGGGTTACAGGCGTGCACCACCACATTCTCTCATTCATTAACATCTGTATCCATTCCTTGAACACCAAAAGAACTTCTCTTTTCTTTCCTGTCCCTGCTCCTATCTTCCAAGTTTATAATACCGGGAATTTTAGTTCAAGACTGTAATTTTTAAAATTTACAATCTAAATTTATACTTTTCAATAAATTTTACTATTTTTCTCCTCACCATTGCTTACTGAAATCACCTCCTTCCTCCTAAATTTAGTTTTCCCTTCTCATAGAACTGTATACCAATGATTATTTCTGAAGGGTATATGCGTCATGAATTTTCTGGAATATTTTCCCCTCATTCTGAATTATCCTGGCTGTATATAGATATCTAGGCTCAACTTTTTCTGTTGCTTGTTCTTGTTTTGTTTTTTTTTGAGACAGTGCCTGGCTCTGTCACCCAGGCTAGAATGCAGTGGCACAATCTCGGCTCACTACAATCTCCACCTCCTGGACTCAAGCAATTCTCCTGCCTTAGCCTCCCAAGTAGCTGGGACTACAGGCACGTGGCACCACACCTGGTTACTTGTATTTTTTGTAGAGATGAGTTTCGCCTTGTTGGCCAGGCTGGTCTCAAACTCCTGAGCTCAAGTGAGCATCCGTTCTTGGTGCCCAAAGTGCTGGGACTACATGCATGAGCCACTGTGCCTGGCCCAAAGTTATTTTAAATCAGCCCCTTGAAAAACTTCTCCATTGCGTTCTCTCTTCTCTTTTTCTCTCTGGGACCTTTCTGGATTTTATCTTTATCCTAGAAATTTTACTCCGAGGGTGTGTGTGTGTGTGTGGGCTTGTGTGCCTGCAGGTGTGTGTGCACATGTGTGTTAATCAGGTTCAGAACCAAGTGGCTCTTTTCAGTTTGAAGATTCATGTCTTTGTTCAGTTGAGAAAATTCTAGGACATTATTTCTTCAACTAGTGCCTTCTCTCCAGTCTATTTTTTTTTTTTTTCATTTTTGAGATGGAGTTCTGCTCTGACCCTGAGGTTGGAGTGCAGTGGCAGGACCTCAGCTCACTGCAATATCTGCTTCCTGGGTTCAAGTGATTCTCCTGTCTCAGCCTCCCCAAGTAGCTGCGATTTCAGGCACCCACCACCACACTGGGCTAATTTTTGTATTTTTGGTAGAGATGGGGTTTCACCATGTTGGACAGGCTGGTCTCAAACTCTTGACCTCAGGTAATCTGCCTGCCTTGGCCTCACAAAGTGCTGGAATAACAGGCATGAGCCACTGCACCTGACCCAGTCTTTCTATTTTTTACCTCTGGATCTTCTATGGATGAACGTTGAAAGTTCTGGGATCTCTTCTCCATTTCCTTTATTATTTTCCTTTCATACTTTCTATTTCGTAATCCTTTTCTGCTATACGGTGAAGTAGTGCCATGCCTGAACACATTTTTTCACTGGGTTGTTCCAGTTTCTCTTATTGATATGGAAAAGCTTTGTTATATATTAGAGATGGTTACTGTTAATTTATTGGGGATCCTTCATTTTCCCCAAAATTTGCCTTTTTTTTTTTTTTTGAGACAGAGTCTCACTCTGTTGCCCAGGATGGAGTGCAGTGGTGCGATCTCGGCTCACTGCAAGCTCCACCTCCCAGGTTCACACCATTCTCCTGCCTCAGCCTCCTGAGCAGCTGGGACTACAGGTGCCCACCACCACACCTGGCTAATGTTTTGTATTTTTAGTAGAGACGGGGTTTCACTGTGGTAGCCAGGATGGTCTTGATCTGCTGACCTTATGATCTGCCCGCCTTGGCCTCCCAAAGTACTGGGATTACAGGCATGAGTCACCGCGCCTGGCCTAAAATTTGCTTTTTTAAACAGTTTTTTATGGTGTCTTTTGACTTAGAAGATACTTTAATTTTTACATCTTTAAATATGTCAGATTCATTGTTTATAGCCTTGGTGTAATGTCAGGAAGTGTCTATGCCAACTCAAGATGTCTTACACTGTAATATTTTCCTAAAATTTCATCTAGTTCTTTATGACTTCACGTTTTCACATTTAAGTCTCTGAATTTTTAGAATTTATTATTTTATGTGGTTGAAAGTAAGGATTTAATGTTTATTTTTCCAGATGGATAGACACTTGCCAACAATCTGTTTTTATACATCCCATCTTTTGCCCATTGTTTGGAAATGCATGCTGAAGTTTGTATATAAATTAGTCTGTTTCTTGAATTTCTATTTTGTTTCACTAATTAATCTGTTTCTATGTGTATTCATTTTTGGTTGTTGCTGTAACAAATTGTCAATGGCTAAGACAACACTGGGCCCGGTGGCTCACGCCTGTATTCCCAGCACTTTGGGAGGCTGAGATGGGCAGATCACTTGAGGTCAGGAGTTCAAGACCAGCCTGGCCAACATGGCAAAACCCTGTCTCTACTAAAAATACAAAAATTAGCTGGGTGTTGTGGCGTGCACCTGAAATCCCAGCTACTTGGGAAGCTGAGGCGGGAGAATCACTTAAACCTGGGAGGCGGAGGTTGCAGTGAGCCGGGATCAACCCACTGATCTCCAACTTGGGCGACCCAAGTGAGACTCCATCTCAAAAAATATTTATATAGCTAAGACAATTTTTGAAAAAGAAGAATAAGGTGGGAGGAATGGCTCTACCATATTTCAATACTTCTTATATAGCTACAGGAATCAAGACTATATACTATTGGAAGAAGAATAGACACATAGATCACTGTAACAAAATAGAGATCCTAGAAGTAGCCCCACACTGATTTTTTACTAAGAGACAAAAATAAGGAAGGATCATCTGCTTCACAAATGGTGCTGGAGCAGTTGGAGAGCCATAGGCAACAACAACAATAACAACAGAAAGTCTTAATGTTCATACCTTTATACAAAAAAGTAAGTCAAGTGGATCATAGATTTAAATCTAAAATATAAAACTAAAAAAGGCCGGGCACGGTGGTTCATGCCTGTAATCCCAGCACTTTGGCAGGCCGAGGTGGCCGGATCACGAGGTCAGGAGATCCAGACCATCCTGGTTAAAATGGTGAAACTCCGTCTCTACCAAAAATACAAACAAGTTAGCCCGGCATAGTGGCAGGTGCCTGTAGTCCCAGCTACTTGGGAGGCTGAGGCAGGAGAATGGCGTGAACTTGGGAGGTGGAGCTTGCAGTGAGCCGAGATCCTACCAGTGCACTCCATCTTGGGCAACAGAGCGAGACTCCATCTCAATAAATAAATAAATAAATAAATAAATAAAATAAAATAAAAAACTAAAAAAAAAAACTTTTACAAGAAAATATAGGAGAAACGTCTGAGATCTAGGGCATAGTGAATGGTTCAAAAAGTATAATACATAAGGAAAAATATAAATTAGATTTCATCCAATTTAAAACTGCTCTGCAAGAAATCTTGTAAAAAGGATGAAAAAATAAGGTATGATCTGAGAGAAAAAGTTTGCAAACCACATATCCAATAAAGGACTCACATCCAGAATATGTAATGGATACGTATGGTACTCTCAAAACTTGATGATAGGCTAGGTGTGGTGGCTCACACTTGTAATCCCAGCACTTTGAAAGGTCGAGGTGGACGGAGGGCAGATCCCTTGAGCCCAGGAGTTCACGACCAGCCTGGGCAGCATGGCAAAAACCCATCTCTACTAAAAATACAAAAATTAGACAGGCATGATGATGCGTGCCTGTAATGCCAGCTACTCGGGAGGCTGAGGCACGAGAATCACTTTAACCTGGGAGGCGGAGGTTGGAGTGAGCCAAGATCGTGCCATTGCACTCCAGCCTGGGTAACAGAGCAAGACTCTGTCTCAAGAAAAAAAATAATAAAAACCTCAATGGTAAAAAATACAAACAAATAATCCAATTAGAAAATCATGAAAGGATACATTTCACTGAAGAGGAAACAAGCAAACAAGCACATGAAAAGATGTTCAACATTCATTTGCTTCACTAGATGCAAATTAAGACCACGATGAGGTATCACTACACACTTATTACAATAGCTAAAATAAAAGACATAGTGACAACACCAAATGGTAACGAGGATGCAGAGAAACTGAACACCTCATTAAGTGCTGCTAGGAAGGTAAAATCTTACAGACACTCTGGAAAGCAGTTTGGTAGTTTCTTATAAAACTAAACAATGCAATGACCTTACAATTCAACAATTACACTTCAGAGAAATTAAAATTTATGCCCATCCAGTAGCTTGTACATAATTGTTCATAGCAACTTTACTTGTAATAGCCAATAGCTGGAAAAAATCAATATGTCCTACCATAAGTGAATGCTCAAACTGTGGTACATCCATCCTCTGGAATACTACTCAGTAATAAAAATGAACTATTGGCAGGGCACAGTGGCTCACCCTGTTATCACAGCACTTTGGGAGGTCGAGGCTGGCGGATCATGACGTCAGGAGTTCAAGACCCGCCTTGCCAGTATGTTGAAACCCTGTCTTTACTACTAATACAAAAATTACCTGGGCATGGTGGCGTGCACCCGTAGTCACAGCTACTCAGGAGGCTGAGGCTGGAAAATCACTTGAACCTGGGAGGCGGAGGTTGCAGTGAGCTGAGACACTGCATTCCAGCCTGGGCGACAGAGTGAGACTCTGTCTCAACAACAACAACAACAACAACAAACTGTTGAGACACAAATATCAATATCTTGGAGGAATCTCCATGGAATTATGCTGAGTGAAATAAGCCCATAAAACGTTATATACTATAAGGTTTCACTTGTATAGCATTGTAGAAAAGACAAAATTGCGGAAATGAAAAACAGTAGTATAAGGGACAGCATTGCGGTGATGAAAATGTACTGTACCTTTTTTATTTTCCCCCCGAGAGGGATTCTCACTCTGTCACCTAAGCTGTAGTGCAGTGGCACAATCTCTGCTCACTGCAACCTCTGCCTCTCGGGTTTGAGCTGTTCTCCTGTCTCAGCCTCCCATGTACCTGGGACTACAGGCAGGTGCCACCATGCCCGGCTAATTTTTGTATTTTTAGTAGAGATGGGGTTTCTCCATGTTGGCCAGGCTGGTCTCAAACTCCTGACCTCAAGTGATCTGCCCACCTAGGCCTCCCAAAGTACTGGGATTACAAGCGTGAACCACTGCACCTGGCCATGTTCTGTATCTTTTTTTTATTTTCTGAAATATAAGCTTTGTTTAAAATGTAAATAAATATTAAAAATAAACATTATTTTTTACAAATTATAATCAAGCACTCAAAACAATTTAGGAATGTTAAACACTAATTCTTATTCAAAATAATGACATCCATAGAATATATCCTGGTGTTGGCCAGTATAAAGTTTACTTAATATTAGCATTTTATAGGCCGGGTGCTGTGGCTCACGCCTGTAATCCCAACACTTTGGGAGGTTGAGGCGGACGGATCACGAGGTCAGGAGATTGAGACCATCCTGGCTAACATGGTGAAACCTCATCTCTACTAAAGATACAAAAAACTGGCCAGGCGTTGTGGTGGGCACCTGTAGTCCCAGCTGGGGACTGGGGAGGCTGAGGCAGGAGAATGGTGTGAACCCAGGAGATGGAGCTTGCAATGAGCCGAGATCGAGCCACTGCACTCCAATCTGGGCGACAGAGCGAGATTCCGTCTCAAAACAAAAACAAAAACAAAAACTAAACAAAACAAAAAAGCTAGTATTATATATATATATTTTATATATGCTTAACCATTGATTCTTCCTAAAATTCAATGATATCAATGATTTGACTTTATGAGGTGAAGCCTTTTATGTAATACACTAGAGATAACTTTTTCAAATACAAAACCTTTACACCAGCAAGGAAAGTATGAAAACATATATAAAGTATACTGAAAGGTGTGATTTAAAGGCTGTCTGTATATATAGATGCATTTCACCTTAGAAAGTACACATGCACATCAAAACACTTTCACTGAATATAGATGCCATTACATTCTCTTACATTACAAAGCAAATGGCAGGTTCATAAACGTTGTTCTATTATGTATCAACTGAAAAAACATACATTCCCCAAAAAGGTTTTGAAGACACATGGGAGTGGAATGTGCCCGCATTAAGAGCAGAGCTTTTACAGGACCACCTGTCTCCAGCAGGCTCCAGGGACCACTGAAAACAGCTGCTACCCTCTGCATGACAAGATGGTCTTGTTAATGATTTCACTGGACTCTTGAATCTCATCCTGCATGAACATCAGCAGAGGTGAAACCTGATGATGTCACCATGGGTGGGCTTGGCCAGAAGTCCATAAACTCGAAGTCGTAGACACACCTTCCAAGCATCACAGTCATTGGTTTCTTTAATAGCAATAGCATTTAATAATTCTTTTCCTCCCGGGCACAATGTCTCACAACACTTTGGGAGGCCAAGGCAGGTGGATCACCTGAGGTCAGGAGTTTGAGACCAGCCTGGCCAACATGGCGAAACCCTGTCTCTAATAAAAATACAAAAATTAGCCGGACATAGTGGTGCATGCCTGTCATCCCAGCTACTCAGGAGGCTGAGGGAGAAAAATCGCTAGAACCCAGGAGGCAGAGGTTGCAGTGAGCCGAGATCGCACCATTGCAATCCATCCTGGGCAACCAGAGTGAACCTCTGACTCAAAAAAAAAAAAAAAAAAAAAAAAAAAAAAAAAAGAATTCTGTTCCTCTTATGGCAGTTACAACATCAGAAGGTAGCTTCATGGGTTCATTTCTCAAGATAATACCCATTTTTTTCCCTGCATTTTCAGCAAGATTTTCTTCTTCTAAAACCTTGAGGGCTGCAATGGCCATTCAGCAGCCTAGTGGATTGCCACCATGTGTGGACCCATGCTCCCCTGGCTTAATGATCAACATTATGCCATTGTCCCACAGCACTGCAGACACAGAGTATCAGCCCCCAGAAAGGGCCTTTCCAAGGACTGTATCAGGTCTGACATTTTCATGATCAACAGCCAGCCATCTACCGGTTCTGGCCAATCCTATCTGTATTTCATCAGCAATGAACAGAACCAAGCTGGGAGCATGAGATGGGACGAGGGTAAGTAAAAAATACCACTAAGCTCACTGTTCTTATGGAGATTCAGCTGGTCTTCCTTCCTTCCGTCCTCCCTCCCTCCCTCCCTCCCTCCCTCCTTTCGTTTTTCTTTCTTTTCTTTCTTCTCTTTCTCTCTTTCTCTCTCTCTCTCTCTCTTTCTCTCTCTCTCTCTTTCTCTCTTTCTTTCTCTTTTTTCAGTCTTGCTCTGTCGCCCAAGCTGGAGTGCAGTGCTGTGCTCTCAGCTCAATGCAACCTCCATTTCCCGGGATCAAATTATTGAGCGAGCCCAGGAGGTCAAGACCAGCCTGGGAAAAATAGCAAAAGGCAGGGTGGTGCATGCCTGTAGTCCCCAGTCCGAGGCGGGAGGATCACTTGGGCCCAGAAGATAGTGACCAGCCTGGACAACATAGCGAAATTATCTCTAATAGAAAAATTAAAAATATTAGTAGGGGCAGGGTGGTGTGAGCCTGTAGTCACAAGGCCGAGGCGGGAGGATTGCTTGAGCCCAGGAGGTCGAGGGCAGCCTGGCCAACATAGCGAAACCCCATTTCTACTAACAACAAGAACAACAACAAAAAAGCATGGGTGGGGTGGCTCACCCGTGTAGTTCCCAGGCCAAGGTGGGAGGATTGCTTGAGCCCAGGAGGTCGATACCAGCCTGGCCAACAAAGCAAAAGCCTGTCTCTCCTAAAAAATGAATGAATGAATGAATGAATGAATAAATAAATAAATAAAAATGAGCAAGGCAGAATGGCACATGCCTGTAGTCCTGAGGCTGAAGTGAAAGCATCATTTGAGCCCAAGAGATTGAGGCCAGCCTGGGCAACATAGCGAAACCCGGTTTCTACTAACATGAAACAAAACAAAACAAAACAAAAAAAATTGCTTGGGCAGGGTGGTGCATGCCTGTAGTCCTGAGGCCAAGGCGGGAGGATCCCTTGAGCACAGGAGCTTGATGCCGGCCTGGCCAACATAGCAAAACCTGGTTTCTACTACTAAAAAAAAAAAAAAAAAGCATGGGCAGGGTGGTGAATGCCCTTAGTCCTGAGGCCAAGGTGGGAGGATCGCTTGAGCCCAGGACGTCGAGACCAATCTGGCCAACACAGCGAAACCATCTCTATTAAAAAATCAAAAAATAAAAAATATTAGTGGGGGTGGGATGGTTTACGCCTGTAGTCCCAAGAACGAGGCGGGAGGATTGGCCAAGGCAGATGTAAACAACACCACAATCACATCCCATAAGTAAATACAGTTTTCTCTCGCCAGGGCTACAGGTAAAGGATGGTAATTGTGCGCACCACACTTAGATTCCCTTTCAAAAATGTGATCAGAGGTTGGAGAGCCTTGGACTGTTTTCTGAGTTGCAACAGATATAGAAGCCACTGAAGGATGAACGCCACAACTAAGTACAGCAAACCTCCCAAATGTGCTAGTTTGGAAAACACTGTGTCTTTCAAGCAGAAAAATCACAGATGACTATTTTTTTCTTCCCATGGTTCAGACTAGAATACAGATTTTTAACCCAAGATCCAGGGACGGTCTTCAGAGAGATCAAAATCTCCTGACGACTCCTGAGGACCACCCACTTTGTTGCAGTGGTGACAAAGTGTGGCTGGAGGATGAGACATTATTGTGCAATGTCACTGCCCAAGGATGATGGACCAATCAGGGCAGTTAGTGAACTCCATCTGGCCAATCAGAAGTCAGAATAGTAGGCGGAATAAGCGAAGCTGATGTGGCTTTTATCAGTCCAGGCTCCAGGGGCAGAACCTGCTCAAGGTGAGGGTGGAGACTCTCATTTTCCCGCCAAAAGCATCCCCTGGGATTGGCTACTTTCAGTTCAGAGTACGCATGCTCTGACTTTCTCTCTCTTTCGTTTCTTCCACACTCAGAGGACGCACGCTCTGATTCTCTCGATTCTTCCAAAATCAGAGTAAGCATGCGCTGATTTTCTTTTTTCATTCTTCCTACCTCTCTCCTCCTCCGTGGTGCGTTTGTTATCTAGTTTTAATAAGGAGTGTATATGAAGCAGGTCGCCATCTCAAATCCTTCCTGTCAGTTTCTAACTTTTTCAGGTATGGGATTTTTCCTAGAAACTCTGTAGTAACTTAAGAAATTTGGGCTGGGTGCGGTGGCTTATGCTTGTAATCCCTGCACTTTTGGAAGCCACAGCTGGTGGATCGCTTGAACCCACGAGGCGGAGGTTGCAGTGAGCCATGATCACGCCAGTGTACCCCAGCCTGGCAACAGAGCTAGACCCTGTCTGAAAAAAAAAAAAAAAAAAGAATAAAAGCTCACTAAAATCTTTCATGCTGGGCTGATGTGATCCTCTTGCCTAGGCCTTGGGACCACAGGGGCGCACCACCCAGCTTCTGCTAATTTTTTTTTTTTTTTTTTTTTTTTTTTTTTAGTAGAGATGGTTTCACTGTGTTTGCGGGCCTGGTCTCAAGCTCCTGGGCTCAGGCGATCCGCCACCTCGGCCTTCCAAAGTGCTGGAATGGTACAGACCTGCCCCCTAACCCCCGGCTAACTTTTTGTATTTTTCGTAGATACGGGAGTTTTGCTATGTTTCCCAGCCCGGTCTCGACCTCCTGGGCTCAAGCGATCTGCACGCCTTGGCCTCCCAAAGTGCTAGGATTACAGGCGTGAGCCACTGCGCCTGGCTGATTGATGCATCTTGAAACGCCCCACATTCTCTCTAAGTGATGGCGGGCTCTTACAGTCTCAGAAATACCAGCTCTCTTCCTTCTAATAATTTACAAATCACCCAGTAATAGCCCCTAAACACGTTCATTGTAGTGATGCTCATTTCTCTTCAACAGAACAGAATCCCCCATCCCTCTGCCTGATCAGATCCATCACCAAAGAGACCATGTTATCTCTGGGACTCACTTCCCTTCCTTTATTTATTGAGTGGGGGTGTCAGAATGTCCCCACTGAATAAAATTACACAGTCACATCCCTGCCTCCCCAACAAGGGTCTGTACATCTTTTAGGGTAAGCCTAGCCCCCAGGAAAACTACTAACAACAGTAGCCAAACCCCTCTCAAAGACTCAAGGCTGCCTTGCCCATAAGAAACCTGTCATCCCAAATCAATACTTCTCCCAGAGACCCTTGGCTCCCTGTTTTCATCTCACTTCTCCCCATGTTCTTACTCAGGGACAGATAAGCCCTGGACGGAGAAATGCAGCACCTGATTCCAGGTGACTAAGTGTGGCCGGCCTTCACTGATTTCTCCCTCCACAGGACCAAAGGTCCTGCGGCTGGAAAGACTCAGGCAGTTTCTCTTGCAGGTCAGACTGCTCCCAGTACCATAAACGGAGACGACGCCTTTGCAAGGAGACCTAGGGTTGGTGCTCAAATACCAGAGAAGATACAAAAGGTGAGGTGACCTGGAGGGGGCAGAGTAGTGGCCCAGGGGACAGTGTGGGGTGACTAGGTTTCTGAGGAGGGGAAGACAGAGATAATGGGGACAAGAAGCAGGGACTTGGAGGAGATCTGGACCCTTGTGAGTTTCCCATCCTTGCTCTGTCATCACCTAGCATCCCTGGAGACAAGTCTGTGACCATGCACTACATTTAGTGAATTTCAGTTCATTCTGGAAGGTGGGAAGAGAGCCAGCCAGCAGCGTTAAAGCCCTACTGTGTGGCAGGGGAGAAGCTAGGGAAGGTCCCCCATGTTCTGTCAGTTAGCCATGGCATCAGCCAGAATGGTATATCATCCCTACTTCCGAGATCCAGCACACAGGAAGTGGCTCAATCTGAATGGCAGACATGCCTAGCTGAGTCACTGCCAAAATTTCTTTTTTTTTTCCTAGCCCTTTGATGATATTGCCAAATACTTCTCTAAGAAAGAGTGGGAAAAGATGAAATACTCGGAGAAAATCATCTGTGTGTACATGAAGAGAAAGTATGAGGCCATGACTAAACTAGGTAACAGAAAGTTCTAGGAACAGACAAGTCTGGGGACATATGAGCATCCCTTTTCCTGCTTTGCCTACTTCTTAGGCTGCAGAAAGTACCCCACATTTTCCTTTTGTGCAGGGAAAATCGCAAGGCAGCTTCTGAGTGCTCTGCTCTTCTGTGTCCTGTCAGGGCTGAGGGGAGGGACTGGCCACAGTGGAGCTCGTACCTGGATCCTGCACGTTTCTCTCCCATGGGCGTCTTTTCTGATGAGCCCAACGGTCTCTGTGGCATCCCGGCAACTCCCTCCATCCCCACCCCACACACACTGACCCCTACCTTCTCTCGGCTTGTATCTTTCTTTTTCTTTTTATTCTTTTTTGAGTCAGAGTCTCAGTCTGTCACCTAGGCTAGAGTGCAGTAGTGCAATCATAGCTCACTGCAGCCTCGAATTCCTGGCCTCAAACAATCCTCCAGCCTCAGCCTCCCAAAGTGCTGGTACTACAGACATGAGCCACTGTGCCAGGCCTAAGCTTGTCTCTTAAGGAATAAACATTTGGCTTCTTTCTAGGTTTCAAGGTAACCCTCCCACCTTTCATGCGTAATAAACGGGCCACAGACTTCCAGGGGAATGATTCTGATAATGACTGTAACCGCGGGAATCAGGGTGAGTAGATGGGAAGGGGCTGGAAAGGGTCTCCTCAAGTCCAACTGCTTTTCAGCTCAGCTACCCGGGAAAGATCCTCAGACATTTGTTCCCTCATACACATCAGGGCTGAGTGAAAACAAAATGCATACAGAAAGTTAACTACAGAGGCCATTCATATAAAATTTTAAAACATGCAAAACAAGAATATTTATTTTTATGGAAAATAAGTAAGTAGTAAATGTATACAAGCATGAATGTGAATAAAAAGACATCAAATTAAGGTGACTGGCTGTAAGTGGAGAAGGAGGGAGGGCAGGGATTGGTGAGTGCTGCACAGACAGCTTCAGCTGTGACTTGTTGATAGTGTGTTTTGTTTGTTTTTGTTTTTGAGGTGGAGGTTCGCTCTTGTCGACCAGGCTAGAGTGCAATAAGGCAATCTCAGCTCACTCCAAATTTCACCTCCCGGGTTCAAGTGATTCTCCTGCCTCAGCCTCCGGAGTAGCTGAGGTTACAGGCGCCCGCCACCACACCCAGCTAATTTTTAAATTTTTGGTAGAGGCGGAGTTTCATCATGTTGACCAGGCTGGTCTCAAACTTCCTGACCTCAGGTGATCCACCCGACTCAGCTTCCCAAAGTGCTGGGAATACAAGTGTGAGCTACCACTCCCGGTCTGTTTGTAGTATTTCTAATATTCTGAATTAATAAATCAGACCTAACATAGCTGTGGGGTAATGTTGAGATCCGACTGGCCTCAATATTATTCCCCATACTTTTCTGTGTGTTTGAAATATTTCGTTTTTAAAGGACATGTTGCTCTTCCTAAGCACTGTTAATGAATCAAAGGACAGTTAAGAAAATGTTACAAGTGAAAAAAAAAAAAAAAAAGAAAGCAAATGTTAAAACTGTAGATCTGCAAAGACTCCCCGAGTTTGTTTCATTAACAGCATGTAGGTATTGGATAGGTATCTTAGTAGTAGGGGTGATGAACACATTATGTAAAAAAGGCTGCTGTTTCTCTGTATTTTATCAAAACCAAATAGTCTTCTCATTCCCAAAGAACCCTGATTCTTTGTGATGAGCTCGGAGGTGAGTTTGAAAGAGTGATCCCTCATCCAACACACAGAGAGCTTTCCCACTTGTCAGTGAGGAGAGATAACATGGGGTGATAAAACGACAGGTTATTGGGTAGAAATCTTTGTACATTTCAGGAATATAAAGGGGACATATGTGTTTACTTGCTCTTCTGTTCTGAAAACACAGTTATAAGACAAGGTCAGAATGTCCAAACTGTCTCCAATAGACCCCAACTAAACAGGCCAGATTCTACCACCTCCCACCATCACTATAAGAGATCTGAAAATCCAGTGCTTGAGTATCTGCCAAGTTTTTGACATTAAAGGAGTGTCTTTATACTGAAAATATTTCAGAGCCACTGGACTAAATCATCCATAGTTCATCACACATTTAAGAGCTTAATTGACATACCATAAGATTCACCCATTTCAAGTGTACAATGATTTTCAGTTGTTGCACATCTTGAGTGAATACAGTTCAGATTCCCAAACAATCAATTTAGTTATTTGGGAAAAAGTGAAAGATATGTAATGGAAGAAGATGAGACTGTGATGGGGTTTAACCCCCATTTGATAAACCATGAGATGGAAAATTCTGAACTGATGCCACAGATAAATGCACCAACCATTACTGAACATAATTCAGAAGCAAATCTCACATAACTCCTCAACAATGAGTGGACGGAAAACCCTCTGCTGCAGAATGCCCTCATGCGACAGAAGTCTCTCTAGAGTTTGGAAATCTTTCCCAACAAAGAAAAATTCTGATGTATTCTCTTTCAGTTGAACATCCTCAGATGACTTTCGGCAGGCTCCAGGGAATCTTCCCGAAGGTGAGTATCTCTCAAATCTAAAGGACCAGAGAACCTTTGTCCCTCCACAGATGCGAACACTGGTAAGAGTGGGAGAATATCAAAAATGCCTTCACTGCCTCCTTCTCCCCATGTCTATCACAACAACTGATGTAGCATCAACAGCTTGATAATACTAAGAGTTGTGATCCTTAATACTTCTTTTGTTTTCATAGTGATGCCAGATAGTATTTTAAACAGTTCACATGGATTCATTTATTTAATCCATAAGAAGACCTCTATGATGTTTCTATTATTATCTCCAAATAATAAAGAGTCACACACTTCGGTTGTCATCCGTATAAAAGCCATGTGACTTGGTGCAAATCTTCTAAGTCCTCTCAGCTCCAGATTCCTGGTCCATGCAATGGAAGTAAAGAATCATAGTTCATGTTATAGATCCTAGTTATCAGCGACATAATAATAAAATGAGGCTGTCGTGGTACGGAGATGTTAATGAATGTTCCTGAGGTGCAGTGGCAGTGGTAGTCTAATCCAGAGCTCCAAACCATTTAAAACTCATTCATGTTTGCATTTTTTTATGAAGTTTGGATGTTGCTCACTAGGGCTTTACCTCATAGCGCCTGCTGGAGCTTCCATTGAGACACTTACTCTTGTAACAGGAAGGACCAGCTGGTCTCTGCTGTGTTACTGGGGCCATCTGCATGGCTTAGGAATCACTTTGACTGTTGGCCCTTCCTTACTGTGAGCTCCTTGAGGGCCTTGTCTGTACCTGGAGCATCCGGGAAGCCCCCATCCCAGCCCAGTGATCCCTCGGAGGCCCCTGAATGAGTGACCCTACAACTGCAGATTCAACTCTGGGTTAGAGGGTATAGGGATCTGGGAGTTGGGTGGCCAGTGTGTAGACTGAATTCAAAGAAGGATCATGAAAGGTATTAGTTGTTATTATTACTACATTTAAACAGTGTTTACAAGCTCAGAGAGGACTTTCCCGTAGCCTATTTTACATGTATTGTTCACTATTTCATAAGTGAGGAAGTTGAATAAAAAGTAGCTTAAGAGCCAGGCACGGTGGCTCAAGACTGTAATCCCAGCACTTTGGGAGGCCGAGGTGGGCGGATCATGAGGTCAAGAGATCAAGACCATCCTGCCCAACATGATGAAACCATGTCTCTACTAAAAATACAAAACTTAGCAGGGTGTGGTAGCTCCTGCCTGTAGTCTCTGCTACTCTGGAGGCTGAGGCAGGAGAATCGCTTAAACGTAGGAGTCAGATGTTGCAGTGAGTTGATATCATGCCACTGCACCCCAGCCTGGCAACAGAGCGTGACTCCGTCTTAGAAAAAAAAAAAAAAAAAAAAAAAAAAAAGAAAGAAAAAAAAGTAGCTTAAGGTTGTTGGTCAGTGACACATTCCAATGCAAGCAGAATTGGTATGGGTACCACTTCACTGAATTCCACATTCAATGTTGGTGCCTCTGTGGGGTGGTATGCCATATCTGGTACTGCTTTCTTTGCTGCTTAGATTAATTTCAGCAAACCATTTCTTTCCTTCTCCCTTTCCTGTATTCATCTCCCCACACTATCTTTCCCAGCAGTTTTTTGTCCCTTCTCTATGTTTTTACATTTACTCTCCCAGCAGCTATCTACAAGCTTATATGGGATCCCTTGTATTTTACAGAAGCTCTTCCTTTTGTAGACCTTGTGAATTCTTAGAATGCTATTCTTCTTCAAATCTTCTGTATATGACACTCTCAATTACATGGAGAATTTTGCTGTTTGCAAGAATGTCAGTCCTAAAAGAGTGTGAAGATAAGCATTCTAGCTCTGGAAACCATATTCACATAGGCCATTCCTTTCCCATCTAACCTCCCAGATTTCTTCTAATTTAGGCCTATGTAACTCTCCCAGTGTTGTTGAGAGCATTAATTAAGTTAATGCATGGGAAAATGCTTTGTAAGCTCAAAAGCACTATAGAAATGTCACTGATACTGTTTATCTGTAACCTTCACATTATAAAGATCATGCCCAAGATGCCAGCAGAGGAAGGAAATGATTCGAAGGGAATGTCAGAAGCATCTGGCTCACAAAACAATGGAAAACAGTTGTGCCCCTCGGGAAAACCAAGTACCTCTGAGAAGATTAACGCGACATCTCGTAAGAGGAAGCAATTCGGGAACAACCCCTCTGGCTTCCCTGGCTATGTTCAGGTGTGGGGACTGGGTGTGTGGCATGGATCCCAGACAAGCCTGGGTCCAGGTTGGGCTGAGGAGCTCGCCCAGCTCCAGATGAGATGTTAGACATGATTTCCAGAGGCACAGACTTGAGTTGTCACCCATAGAAAAAACCACGTGACTTGGGGTAAGTCTTTCAGATTTTCTCAGCTCCAGATACCTAGTCCATAAGATGGAAATAATCATAGTTCATAAGTTGTTTGGAGGCATTAAATTAAATCTAGAAGGCCTGATGACATGAAAGGTGCTCAAGCAATTCTATCTGTGATTACCTAGGATCATATCATACTTAGCTCAGTGCCTGATACCCAATATAGATGTACTTCAGAGATATTGCTGGTTTGGTTCCAGACCACTGCAATAAAGTGAGTCACAGACTTTTCTTTTTTTTGGTTTGGTAGTGCATAAAAACATTGTTTCTACTATAGTGTAGTCTACTAAGTGTGCAACAGCATTATGTCTAAAAATGTATATACCTTAATTTTAAAATAATTCATTGTTAAAAATGCTAACAATCTTCTGAGTCTCCAGTGAGTCACACTCTTTTTGCTGGTGGAGGGAGGGTCTTGCCTCTGTGGTGATGGCTGCTGGCTGATCAAGGTGGTGGTTGCTGAAGCGTGGAGTGTCTGTGGCAGTTTCTTAAAAGAACACAACAATGAAATATGCCACATAGATTAGCTCTCCCTTTCATGAAGTATTTCTCTGTAGTATGTAATGCTATTGGATAACATTTTACCCACAGTAGAACTTCTTTCAAAGTTGGAATCAATCCTCTGTAGCTATGAAAGTCCTGTATGGCATCACCTTCCAATGGAAGGCTATTTTATCTACATTGAAAATCTGTTGTTTAGTGTAGCCACCTTCAACAGTGATCTTAGCTAGATCTTCCAGATAACTTGCTGCAGCTTCTCCATCAGGGTTTGCTGCTTCACCTTGCACTTTTATGTTATGGAGACGGCTTCTTTCCTTAAACCTCACGAACCAACCTCTGCTAGCTTCACACGTGTCTCCTGCTGCTTCTTCACCTCTCTCAACTTTCACGGACTTAAAGAGAGTTTGGGTCTTGTTCTGAATTCGACTTTGGCTTAAGAGAATGTTGTGGCTGGTTTCATCTTCTATCCTGACCACTCAGACTTCCTCTATTTCAGCAGTAAGATTGTTTTGCTTGGTTATTCATGTGTTCACTGGAGTATTAGTATTACTATTTCCTTCAAGAACTTTTCCTTTGCATTCACAGCTTGGCTGTTTGGTGCAAGAGGCCGAGCTTTCAGCCTGTCTTGGCTTTCAGCATGCCTTCCTCACTCAGCTTAGCCATTTCTAGCTTCTGATTTAAAGTGAGAGACATGCAACTCTTCCTTTCACTTGAACATTTCGGGGCCATTGTAGGATTGTTCACTGTCCTAATTTCAGTATTCCTGTGTCTCAGGAAATAGGGAGGCCCAAGAAGAGGAAGAGAGACCCGGGACAGCTCACTGGTGGAGCAGTCAGAACACACACAACATTGGTCGATTAAGTTTATCATCGTCTATGGGTACAGTTACTGTTACCCCCAAAACTATTACAAACAAGAGGGTGACTATAGTCAATAATAACTTAATTGTACATTAAAAAAAACTAAAAGAGTGTAAATGGATTGTTTGTAACCAAGGATAAATGGTTGAGGGGATGGATACTCGATTTTCCATGATGCGATTATTACGCATGGCATGCCTGTATCAAAGCATCTCATGTACCCCATAAGTATATACACCTACTGTGGACCCACAAAAATAAAAAACAAAAATTATTTTAAAAGACTAAAAAACAGTAAAAACAATTGCAGTAATAATATCAAAGCTCACTGATGACAGATCACATAATAGATAAAATAATAATGGAAAAGTGTAAAATTGGTGAGAATTTAAAAAAAAATTACAGTATCTGTGAAGCACTATGAAAATGAGGTGCGATAAAACAAGGTATGCCTGTGTGGCCTTAATAAATATGTGCTGAATGAAAGGAGGTATGGGTGAATGTTCCTATAAGTGAAGAGGTTGGGAATCTAAGCCTGACAAGGGAAGGAGCCAGAAGCTAAAACTTCAATTGGCATTTGGCCTGTATTAGTGTGGGTCTAAGGTTTCAGCCTCTCTAAGCCAGAGAATGTGAAAACCTGGATAAAGAAGGCCCATGGGCACTTGGGAGCGGGGACGCATCTCCTGTTTTTTGAGTAAACAGAGCCTAACACTCTCCAGCCTACCCAACCCTCATCTTTCAACTCTTCTCCATCATAGGACCCAAAAGGGGGAAACATGCCTGGACCCACAGACTGCATGAGAGAAAGCAGCTGGTGATTTATGAAGAGATCAGCGATGCTGAGGAAGATGAAGAGTAACTCCCTAAGTGAACCTTGGACTCATTCCCCACATCCCTGCAGATGTGCTATTCTGTTATGGTACTGGTATCCCATCTTATCACTTGTCCCCCAAATCATTCCCTTCTCATAATTTTCTAGGGTACAGCATTGAGACTGAATGATGAGATTTCCCATGCTCTTTCTACTCCCTACCCTTTATATCCAGGGATGCTCCTTACCCAGGATGCTGTGGGATCCCAAACCGGAGGTCAGCCCTGATACACGGGCCACACTTTCCTCTAGCCTTGGAATGGATAAAACAAGTGAGGAGGTCACTGTGGCATGAGCAGATGGTTCACTTCAAGGAACCGTGGAAGGCGTGTGCAGGTCCTGAGGTAGGGCAGAATCGGAGTGTGCAGGGTCTGCAAGTCAGGAGGACTTGAGATTGAGTTGTCACGCTGTGGGAACTCACTGCCACTTACTTTCCTTCTCTCTTTTTGCCTCAGCCTCAGGGATATGACACATGCCCATGATGAGAAGCAGACCTTGGTGACCTTTCACAAACATGGGCATGGCGGCGGATCCCTTGTCATCAGGTGTATAGCAAGTGAAAGCAAGTGTTCACAACAGTGAAAAGTTGAGCGTCATTTTTCTTAGTGTGCCAAGCGTTCCATGTTAGCATTTCCCTTGTAGTTTCTTGCAGTGTGCCATTTTGTTAGATATTAGCATTTTCACTGATCAGCAAGACATACTTAATGCATATTTCGGTTTGTGTATCCATGCATCTACCTTAGAAAACAAGTATTGTCAGGTATTCTCTGCATAGAACAGCACTACCTTCCTCTCTCCCCAGATGTGACTACTGAGGGCAGTTCTGAGTGTTTAATTTCAGATTTTTTCTTCTACATTTACACACCACACACACACACACACACACACACACACCAAGAACCACTATAAGCATCTCCCGTCTGCTTTTCCCATTGCCGTGCATCCTGCTCAAGCCCCGCTCACTCCGTTTCCTGTTCATCATGTACTTCCCTCATCCGATTTTCCTGTATCAGTCTCTGACAGTTAATAAACATTTGCAAACATTCCCCAGTTGTTTGCTCCTCTCATTACTGTGCACACAGCTCTATGCACGTGTGTGAATATTTCTTTAGAAAAGATTCTTAGAAGTGGAATTGCTGCGTCAAAGGAGTCATTTATTCAACAAAAACCGAATGAGTACTTACTCGTGCTGAGCGCTGTTCTAGGTGCTGAAGAGACATCAGGGAACAAGGCAGACAGATGTTCCTGACCACCATTCTAGAGGAGGATGTGTCCAGTTGTTGTCTTTGTTTGTTTGTTTGTTTGTTTCTTCTAGAGATGGGGGGTCTTGCTGTGTCCATAATAGAGTGCAGTGGCACGATCATAGGTTAATGCAGCCTTGAACTTGTGGGCTCAAGCAATCCTCCCACCTCAGCCTCCAGAGAAGCTGTGACTACAGGCACGCACCATCATGTTCCACTAATTTTTTTGGGTTTTGTCAAGAAAGTCTCGCTCCGTTACCTAGGCCAAAGTGATCCTCCCACTTTGGCCTCCTAAAGTGTTGGGATTACAGGCATGAGCTGCCGCACCTGGCCTCCAGTTTTCATTTTGATAGAGACTATACACCTCATTCCTGGAGCAGGATTCTGCAGCAGGGGGTTGGACATCTTGGCCTTTGCTCTCTAGATGATTTTCGGATTCTATGGCTGGGACTGTCCATTTGGGAGTATGTGGGAGGAGACACAGATGAAATCGTCATCTGGGGAACGTGGAGGAATGAGGAAGATGTGTTCACTGTAGACCCTGTGATGGACAGGGAATAGAAGAGTCCACTTAGTCTCCATGCAGGGGAGCAATGGTGGGAAAGTCCCCTGGACAGAAGCATGAGACTGCCCATCAAGGGTCTCACCAACCAAGGGCCTGGGGTCTGGGGTGGGGACGATGATTGGGGAATGGGACAGTTCTTTCTCACAGGTACCACTGCACAGTGCAGAGGTGAAACTGTTGTGGGGAAAGGAAGGGCAGAGGGGAGTCTGTTTTAGAACAAACCATTGTGTGTGAATGGAGACATCAAAGCTCCATTCACACACAATGGACTTGAAACACCAGACCTGAGTGGAGGCAGGATTGGAGCCGTTTGACCATCCGTGGCCCATCACTTTGGCCTCCTGGTTCTCCCCAGCCTTGGAAGGAGGACACTATCATCATTATGCCTATATGATAGATGAGAGACGGAGTCCCAGACAGATGGTAAGCATCTTGTCACAGGTCCTACAGCTGGCAGGTGCAGGAGGGGCTGAATTTGGAGCTCACTGACTTTAGAAACATTAAGGAGGACAGATGTGTGTGATGGAGGGAGGGAGAATTGAACAAGTCCCGGATGCTGCCCCCAATCACAATGTAGAGGCTGTGGGTTCATTTTCCCAAGACAAGGATCACTTGGACAGAGAGAGTGCAGGGAGGGAGAGGCAAACGTGGTCATAGTGGGGACAGTGGGAGACAGAGATATGCAGGGTGGGCAGAAGACGGGCAGGCAAAGAAGCAGGGGAGACACAAAGCCACATGTGGGCTGTCACAGCCACCAGAGTGAGAGGGTGCCAGGAAGGAGGTTGTGGGGCTCCAGGAGCAGCAGAGTTTCCCCAGATCTGTGAGCATGCCCTGCCTGGCACTGCAGGAAGAGGTGGCTGCCACCCAGGTCAGTGTGGACGTACCTCTACCTGTGTCTCGGAGGAGACAAATTCTATTTTATCCCAATATAGTTCTGTATTACACAAATGTAACATTCCGATACTAGATATTGAGTGCCTTATCCTCCATGCAAATAGAGGAGAGCATGCCCCAAAAGAGATACTGAAGGATTTGATTTTTCTTTCTCCCTGGGAAGATGGGATCCATAAGTTGGGTCCCCCAGCCCACAAGACAGGTGCGAGAAAGGGTGGCTGGAAGATTGTGAGTCATGACAGGGAACATTTTTCCTTAGGTTCCTTGGGTATATAAAGCTCCCGACTATCTATCGTGAACAGATAAAGAGTGAACATGGTCCCCTCTCCACAAATGTGATTCTCTCCTTCACTATTACTGTGAAAGACTGAAGGTACACCAAGTCCTGATATATTACTTTTTTTTGTTGTTTGAGACAGGATCTCACTCTGTCGCCCAGGCTGCAGTGCAGTGATGCAAGTCCAGCTCACTGCAGCCTCGATCTTCCAGGCTCAAGGGATTCTCCCACTTCAGCTTCCATTCTAGCTGGGACTACAGGCACATGCCACCACACCCAGCTAATTTTTGTATTTTTGGTAGAGATGGCATCCACTATTTTGTCCAGGCTGGTCTGTATCTCCTGGCCTCAGTCAATCATCCTGCCTCAACCTCCCAAAGTGCTGGGATGACAAGTGTGAGCCACCTCGCCAGGCCTTCATTGCTTTAATGTACAATTATCAGAGTTTCATCTTAGAGGCAAAAGTGGCTACTGCCAGCCAATCTGAGTGTGGTGTTGGAGGGGAATCTGGCTGATTCAGACATTTCAAATGAACTTTTAAATTAACCTACCTGATGACTATCCTAAGGTCTTTTCCAGCTCTGTTTTTTTGTTGTTGTTGTTTGTTTGTTTGTTTGATTCAGGGTTTGGAGATTTTCAGAGGCTTTGCTACAATGAGCATCTCCTGGGAGGGCGCGGTGACCCACGCTGTAATATCAGCACTTTGGGAGGCCGAGGCAGGCAGATCACTTGAGGTCAGGAGTTGGAGACCAGCCTGGCCAACTGGGTGAAACCCCCATCTCTACTAAAAATACAAAAATTACCCGTAGTGGTGGCTGGCCTCTGTGAATTCCGGTTACTGCGGGGAGTGAGGCGGGAGAATCCCTTGAACCTGGGAGACAGAGGGTGCAGTGAGCCGAGATCATACCACTGCACTCCAGCCTGGGCGACAGAGTAAGTCTCTGTCTCAAAAAACAAACAGCATCTCTTTCCTACAGTGATTTGAGCTGTGGTCTTGTCTTCTTGGGTTTCTCTATCAGTCTGATCCCATCTACTCTATCTCCCAGGAAAGCCTCAGTATTTCTGGTGGACCACTGACCTGTTTTCCTATTTTCCTCCACTGTTAAGAATTGAACCTTGAAAACATTTCTTCCCAGTTCAATGGAATGTTGAGTGGGGCACGGGATCTATCCACCATCTTGCTCCAATCATCTGGTTTTAGATATTTTATGTATTTTTGTCACTACATAAGTGTAATTTTTCTCAATTTGGTTTTCTAAATGGTTGTTATTGGTATGTAGAAAACCTATCTATTATTGTATATAGTATTTTGTTACCTGTCTGGGTGCAGCTTCCCCTTCATTTTGGCACAAGACTCAACCTGTTTTATTCTCCAAAAGAAATGTGACAGGCTGGGTGCAGTCTGCGATTACATGCCTGTAATCCCAGCACTTTGCTAGACTCAGGCGGGTGGATCACCTGAGGTCAGGAGTTCGAGACCAGCCTGGCCAAGATGGTGAACCCCCCTTCTCTTCTAAAAATACAAATAAAAAAATTAACCAGGCATTGGTGGTGCATGCCTGTAGTGTCAGATACCAGGGCAGCTGAGGGGGGAGGATCTCTTAAACTCAGGAGGCAGAGATTGCAGTGAGCCGAGATCAGGGCACTATACCTCAGCCCGGGCGACAGAGCCTCTATCTCTAAATAATAAAGAAAAAGAAAAAAAAAAAAAAGAAAATTCACTTCAGAGGCAACAGATATCCCACAGGCACGAACTCCCCTACACTTCTAGATTGCATCACCTGCCCTTTTGGCAGCTGTCTGGGAAGCCAGATCCCATACTTGGATGCGTAGTATTTCATACAATCCAAAAGTGGTAACAGAGGCCAGGCATGGTGGCTCACACCTGTAATCCCAGCACTTTGGTAGGCCAAGGCAGGCGTATCATGAGGTCAGGAGTTGGAGACCAGCCTGGCCATAATGGAGAAACCCCGTCTCTACTAAAAATACAGAAATTAGTTGGGCATGGTGGTGTGCGCCTGTAATCTCAGCTACTCGGGAGGCTGAGGCAGGAGAATCACTTGAACCTGCGAGGTGAAGGTTGCAATGAGTTGAGATCACACCAGTGCATTCCAGCCTGGGCAACAGAGGAGATTCTGCCTGAAAAACAAACAAACAAACAAAAAAAAGCAAAACAAACAATAAAAAGTCCAGATATGTAGGCAATTGGCCTGGCTGTACAGCAGCAGCCAAGGGTGAACACTAAATGCTCCCAGGCAAGTCCTAAGTTCACCAAGTAATTGGAGTACCCACCTGTGTTAATTAATTGCCTTTATCTGAAGGAAAAATAAAACTCATATCTCTATGACAAGCAGGTGCTTACAGCTTGGAGCAAGGCACCTAGGCTAAACTCCCCAGGTGACAGGGAGACAAGGACATCATCTTCCTTGATGTTCACATTTCAAAGAGATGGCTCCAAGGACCTGAAGATAGACATTCTTAGGGGCTGGGCATGGTGGCTCATGCCTATAATCCCAACACTTTGAGAGGCTGAGGCTGGAGGATCACTTGAGGCCTGGAGTTCAAGTTCAAGACATTCCTGGGTTCTAGGGTGGCCAGAGGCTTACAGATCAAAGGAAGAATTTACAAATACAACTTTTCTGAAGGAAATGCTCTGAGGAAAGTGAAATGGAGAAAGGTCTCTTCTTCCCTTTTGGCAACAGGAAAAATTCAATTTCGTGTTTAGTTACCCTTACAATTTTCCCCTTTTGTTATTGTATGATAGTAACACTGCAATTTTCTAATTATCTCCACTGTGGTTTCTATCTTTCTCTGGGTAGTTTACAGCCACCTAGATATCCAACAAGTCCACAGTAAGATGCAAAGCAAAGCAATTATCAAGATTGTAATAGAATGATTTTTTTTTTTTTTTCCCGTGATGGAGTTTCACTCTTGTTGACCAGGCTGGAGTGCAATGGTGCGATGTTGGCTCACTGCAACCTCTGTCTCCTATGTTCAAGTGATTCCCCTGCCTCATCCTCCCAAGTAGCTGAGATTATAGGCATGTGCCACCACACCCAGATACTTTTGTATTTTTTTAGAGATGGGATTTCACCATTTTAGCCAGGCTGGTCTTGAACTTCTCACCCCAGGTGATTCACCCACCTTGATTTCCCAAAGTGTTAGGATAACAGATGTGAGCAACCATGCCCGGGTTAGAATGAGTTTTTAAATTCAGTATAATACTGACCTTGTCAGGGGGCGGGGCGACCTTTAAACACATCGTACTAGTTGATTGTGTCAAAGTCAAAATAAATTATAGAGACAAATCCCTAAATCAAATGCTCTATTCAGGAATCACAAAATTGCAATTCAGGGCATACACATGGACTGGGGTGGTCTTCAGCATGTGCAACGAATGAAGAGAAGTTGGAAGTTTTATTAGAAAGAAAAATGTTACATATTGTTTTGAAATGAGGCTCATTGACCGTGGAGAAGCTGGTTCATTCTCACAATCAGCCTTCACATTCCCTCTTTTGATCAACATCTTTCTTTGAAAACCTCACTGATCAGCCATCTTAAAGTGAGGCTTCATTGTCACTCCATGCCAGGATGGACCTGGGCCGGTTGTCTTGGTCCCATGTCAAGGGAAAGATAAGGGAGTCGATATCAGGGACATGGGCCACATTTGAGCAACAAAGTGTCCAGAAGGAAAAAAAAATTCAGGCATGTTTGTCTGGAGTTCAGCATCAAGTTCCATCTTGTTAGTTCCATCTATATTAGCAATCATCTTGACGCCCTGGGCTATCATTATTTTGTTGGGAGAACTGGCTTAACAAATATTAGACAGGCAACAAGTACGGAGCTCAAAGATCATAATACCAAAATAAGTAGCAATTATTTTATTTTATTATTTTATTTTATTTTATTGTGATGGATTCTTGCTCTGTCGCCTAGGCTGGAGTGCAGTGGCGTGATCCCGGCTCACTGCAACCTCCACCTCCTGGGTTCAAGCGATTCTCCTGCCTCAGCCTCTTGAGTAGCTGGGATTACAGGTGCCCACCAGCATGACTGGCTTATTTTTGTCTTTTCAGTAGAGACGGGGTTTCACCATGTTGGCCAGGCTAGTCTCAAATTCCTGACCTCAAGTGATTCACACTCCTTGGCATCCCAAAGTGCTGGGATTACAGGCCTGAACCACCGCACCCATCTATAATTAGCAATAGTATAATAAATTTAGTTTGTCCAATAGTTTTGAACCAAGATCCCAAGACTAAGGGCCACCAGCTAAACAAATCAAAAGACTGTGGGGGAAGTGAATGAGGCCTCTTGCAGTCTTTGAGTAGCATTTTAGGACTGGGTTGAATTGTAGCAGAGTGCCAACTCTATAAAAGGGACCACTAGGTGAAGTAAAGGATTTGGGCGTCGGGTTCTGTCAAGTGAAAAATGTAGACATTCAGGGAGTAAGAGTCTTGTTATGATAGGAAGACTTATTCTGACGTCTTGGGAAAAGCTGTTTACAGTGTGGAAACGTCAACTTCTTATCCTGATTTGTCGTTGGAATACCTCTGGTTATGGCACTGGACAGTTTGGTGAACTTTTTGTGTGGTCCACACATCAGGCAGCAGACTTGTTCCTTAAAATTTATGCACTTTTATCTTATAGAACTTGTAGATCAAAAATAAAATCCTAACCCCTGCCATCCTGCAAGCATCTGAATGGACTTCTTCCTCAGCCAGGGCTCTTTTAAAATTTAACCTGAGAGATGATTTCAGGCCATGACAGGAAGTGGGGGTCAGGCATGCCTCATTACACCTCTCTGGCATCAACATCAACACAAACTTGAAGTCTAGTAAAAAACGTGTTACAACCTAGTCTCTCTGAAGCCAATACCTGAAGTCTTCCTCTGCAAATAAGAACTTGGGTTTCCACAGTCCTTTATCTTAACCCAGGCATTCCTTTCTGTTGATCCAAGGGTTTTGTTTTGAGATGGAGTCTCTCTCTGTCTACCAGGCTGGAGTTCAATGGGCAGAATCTTGGCTCACTGCAACCTTTGTCTCCCGGGTTCAAGCAATTCTTATGCCTCCTGTAGCTAGGACCACAGGCATGGGCCACCATGTCCAGCTAATATTTTGTCCTTTTAGTAGAAAAGGGGGTTTGCCATGTTGCTTAGCCTGGTCTTGAAGTCCTGGCCTCAAGTGATCCGTCTGCCTCGGCCTCCCAAAGTGCTGGGATTCCAGGCATGAGCCATCATGCCTGGCCTACTAATTAGGTTTCTGATTGCTTAGGAAAACTGAGCTTTGAAAGGGTAAGTTTTTAAGTCCATGTAACTTTCTGGATTGCTTTTGAAGTCTGTTGACTATCACTCTGAGTGATATATTATGATGATCATGATGAAATAATGAGTGACTATTATTTCACAATGACCTGTGATCCTGTTTTGAACAAATGTTTTGAGCCTTTTAACACCTTTGACAAACTTCCCCCAAATCCAATTCTTTTTAAATTTATCTATTGTTGTTGAACAAACTAATCAAATTCTAATTTAAGTCTTTTTAACCTGAAATTGACTTTGAGATTTACCAGTGAGGCCCCTGGAGAGCCTCAAAGAATGTGTCTCTCATTAGGCTTATTTGATATGTTAGATTATATGAAAAATAATGTCAAATAATAAAAAATACTAATCGCTGTTTACATTTACATAGATATGTTATTGATGTTAGTATTCTGAAGATCCTATAAAATTTACAGAGGTCTGATGGTCCTGGTGTAATGCTATCAATCATGATTCTGGTTGTTATCTTAAAATGCTCTATATAATAGAAATAACTGAATTTTTTCTTATTTTGAACCTTTCATCAGATTTTAATCATTACTGTTCTAAGCTTTATCATCTACAGTGCTGATTCTTCTCTAAAGGCATCCAGAATCAGATTCATAAAAAAGATTTTAACAACTACTGTTGAATATAGATTTGTAATAACTTTCAGATCAATGAATTAAATAAATTATTCTTCAAAACTCTAATGCAAACTGATGGGTTCATGCAACTGATTATCAAGATCAAGCAGAACAAACATTAATTATACGAGGCTAAATAACCAATAATGTTTTATGACCTTCATTTAAAACTTTATTTATTCTTTATTTATTCTTGGGCTGGGTGCAGTGGCTCACACCTCTGATCCCAGCACTTTCGGAGGCTGGGACAGGAGGATCCCTTGAGTGCAGGAGCTCAAGACCAACCTGGGAAAATATAGGAGACCAGGTTTCTGAAAGAAATTAAGAAAATAAAGCTATATTTGTTTTTTACCTAAATGTTTGGTTTTCCACATTTAAGACAATTTTCTGGTGGGGTGCGGTGGCTCACTTTGGAAGCCAAGGCAGGAGGATCACTTGAGTCCAGGAGTTTAAGACCAGTCTGGGCAACATGGCAAAATCCTGTCTCTACAAAAACAGAAACAAAATGATTAGCTGGGCATGGTGGCACGCGCCTGTGGTCCCAGCTACTTTGCAGGCCGAGGTGGGAGGATCACTTGAGCCAGGAGGCAGAGGTTGCAGGGAGCCGTGTTTGCACCAGTGCACTCCAGCCTGTGCAAGAGGGCACAACCTTTCTCAAAAAAATGAAAAAAAATTGAAAAATTTTCTCTGTTAAACTATCTATAGTTTATAATAATTTTGTGAAGTATACTTTTGTAAACTAAGATGGAAATGTTTGCTTTTTCTTACTACTCAATTCCTCCAGAATTCGAAAACTATTTGTAAATATTCTTATGGCAATATGGTTATTTACACAAGTCCAGTAAAAACCTGCTCTTGGTGACTCATTCAACTCCAAAATGGCAAAAATCTCCAGCCCTACAGAGAGTCCCTGATTGCTGTTTTCCAGAAATAGGCTGGAAAGGATGATTACAACAGCATTCACTCCAAGATAGAGTTCTGAAGCTTCATGACTAGAGAACTGGATGCCTTCACAAAGAACCAGAGGGCCCCAGTGTCCTTGACCACAAGTTGAAGAAACTGGACCTCACTAGTGATGGGCAGCTAGATTTCCAAGAATTTCTGCATCTGGTGGATGGCATGACTGTGGCTTACCATGACTCTTTTCTCAAGGCTGCCCATTCCAAGAAGTGTATCTGAGGATCCGCTGGGCCTGGTTTCCAAGCCACCCTCTTTCCTTCCAGCCTCACCATCACCGTCTCCTCACAGCCCACACATCCCCTGGGCCCAATACACCCACCATCTCATGCAGGCCCTGCCTGTGGGTAGTAATAACCATTCCCTCCCCCGTGCTGCTCCACCCCCACCCTCCCCTGTCCTCCTCCTCTCCCTCCCATCCCCCTTCTCCCCCTCCCCTTTTTTCCCCTTTCCTCTCCTCTCCTCCTTTCCTCTTCTCTTCTCTCAAGCACACCCACCACCTATGCAGGCCCTACCTGCAGGTAGTTATAAAACCAACCTTCCTTCCTTCCTTCCTTCCTTCCTTCCTTCCTTCCTTCCTTCCTTCCTTCCTTCCTTCCTTCCTTCTTCTTTCTTTCTTTCCTTCCTTCCTTCCTTCCCCCTCCCTCCCTCCCTCCCTCCCTCCCTTCTCTCTCTCTTCTCTTCTCTTTCTTTCTTTCTTTCTTTCTTTCTTTCTTTCTTTCTTTCTTTCTTTCTCTTTCTTTCTTTCTTTCTTTCTTTTTTCTCTTTCTTTCTTTTTTTAGCAATGGGAGTCTAGTTATGTTGCCCAGGTTGATCTTGAACTTCTGGCCTCAAGTGGTCTCCCAAAGCACTGGGATTTTAGGTGTGAGCCATTGCACCTCACCCCCCCTTTTTTTTAAACACACACAAAAAAATCTGCTCTCTCTTTGTGGACAGATACAATTAAAAACATTGGTTATAGGGCCGGGCATGGTGAATCACACCTGTAATCCCAGCACTTTGGGAGACTGAGGTGGGTGGATCACCTGAGGTCAGGAGTTTGAGACCAGCCTGGCCAACATGGGAAAACAATATCTCTACTAAAAAATATATATATATATATATATATATATATATATATATATATATATATATATATATAGCAGGGCATGCTGGTGCACATGTGTAATCCTAGCTACTCAGGAGGCTGAGGCAAGAGAATTGCTTGAACCCAGGAGGTGGAGGCTGCAGTGAGCTGAGATCTCACCAGTATGGGTGACAGAGCAAGACTCTGTCTCAAAGAGAAAAAAAAATTGGTTATATTACCAAGGCTTTCATCAAAATGCGTGGAATGCCTGACTTCAAGTGTTTTTAGCTTTACAGTGGGTAAATAAAAATGGTCACTTTCTGGCAGGCCCAGGAGCCTTAAGAATGTAGGTGAAATCTAAAGTCGGCTTTGGTTTCACTTTCTATCCTCAAAAGGTTTTTAAATTTGAGATTCCTAAGTGATCAATGTATACAGAAAAGTTATGTTGCTAAAGAAAAGCTCTAATAGATCAGTTATTAGATTGTAACTCTCTGCATTATTTCGAGTTCTTATTATTTTTTTTTCTTTTCTTTTCTTTTTTTTTTTTTTTTTGAGACGGAGTTTCACTCTTGTTACCCAGGCTGGAGTGCAATGGCGCGATCTTGGCTCATAGCAACCTCTGCCTCTCGGGTTCAAGCCATTCTCCTGCCTCGGCCTCCCGAGTAGCTGAGATTACAGGCATGTGCCACCACGCCCGGCTAATTTTTTTTTTGGTATTTTTAGTAGAGATGGGGTTTCTCCATGTTGGTCAGGCTGGTCTCAAACTCTGGACCTCAAGTGATCCGCCTGCCTTGGCCTCCCAAAGTGCTGGGATTACAGGTGTGAGCTACGGCGGCTGGCCTGTTGTTGTTTTTGAGACAGAGACTCACTCTGTCACCAGGCAGGAGTGCAGTGGTGGGATCTCGGCTCACTGCAACCTCCGCCTCCCGCGTTCAAGTGATTCTCCTGCCTCAGCCTCCTGAGTAGCTGGGACTACAGGCGCCCGCCACCACGCCCGGCTAATTTTTGTATTTTCCGTAGAGACGGTGTTTCACCATGTTGGCCAAGATGGTCTCGATCTCTTGACCTCGTGATCCAGCCGCCTCAGCCTCCCAAAGTGGTGGGATTATAGGTGTGAGCCACTGTGCCCAGCTAGACTAGACTAATCCTACTTTTCCCCATAAAATTACCAAAAACAGAAACTGCTGTGTTCCTGATGTCTCCAGATGAAAAGAGACAAACTCTGGAAAACATTTGAAGAGATTTATTCCGAGCCAAATAGGAGTGACCATGGCCCATGACACGGCCTCAGGAGGTCCTGAGTTGCCCAGGGTGGTCGGGGTGCAGCTTGGTTTTACAGATTTTGTGGAGACTCAGTCAAATACTTTTAAGAAATACATTGGTTTGGTCCAGAAAGCCAGGACAACTCGAAGCAGAGGCTTTCAGCTTATAGGTAGATTTAAACATTTTCTGGTTGACAATTGGTTGGGTTTTCTAAAAACCTAGGATTGGCCGGGCACAATAGCTCACACCTATAATCCCAGCACTTTGGGAGGCCGAGGCAGATGAATCACCTGGGATCAGGAGATTGAGACCAGCCTGGCCAACATGGTGAAACCTGGTCTCTACTAAAATAATAAAAAAAAAATTAGCTGGATGTGATGGCGGGTGCCTGTAACCCCAACTACTGGGTAGACTGAGACAGGAGAATTGCTTGAATCCGGGCAGCAGAGGTTACAGTGAGCTGAGAATGCACCATTGCACTCCAGCCTGGGCAACAGATCTAGATTCTACCTCAAAACAAAAGCAAACAAACAAACAAAAATGCACTGGATCAACAGAAAGGAATGTCTGGGTTAAGACAGAGGATTGTGGTGACCTAAGTTCTTATTTGCAGAGGAAGCCTTCAGGGACTAGACTTCAGAGAGACTAGGTTGTAACATGTTTCTTATGAGATTTAAGTCTGTGTTGATGTTGATGCTAGAGAGGTACCATTATACCTGATATATGTATGTCTGACCCATACATCCTGCCATGGCCTAAACCGTCTCTCAGGTTAATATTAAAAGAGCCCTGGCTGAGGAGGAAGTCCATTCAGATGCTTAAGGGGAGGAGAGGTGCTTGGGATGCTATTTTTGGTTTACGAACACTATAAGATAAAACCGCAAATGGTTTTTTTTTTTTTTTTTTTTGAGACAGAGTCTCACACTGTCGCCAAGGCTGGAGTGCAGTGGCGAGATCTCGGCTCACTGCAATCTCTACTTCCCGGGTTCAAGCGATTCTCCTGCCTAACCTCCCGAGTAGCTGGGACTACAGGCACATGACACCATCCTCGGCTAATTTTTTGTATTTTTAGTAGAGGCGAGGTCTCACTGAGTTACCCAGGATGGTCTTGATCTCCTGACCTCATGATCTCCCCACCTCGGCCTCCCAAAGTACTGAGAACCACTGCACTCAGCCAAACTGCATAAATTTTAAGAAACAAGTCTCATGCCTGACGTATGGACCACACAAAAAGTTCAACAAATTGTCCAATGCCATAACCAAAGACATTCCAATGACAAATCAGAATGAGAAGTTGATGTTTCCACACCGTAGACAGCTTTTCCCAAGACGTCAGAATAAGTCTTCGTATCATAATGAGACTCTTGCCCCCGAATGTCTACATGTTTCACTTGACAGAACCTGACCCCAAATCCTTTGACTCACCTAGTACTCCCTTTTGTAGAGTTGGCACTCTGCTTTAATTGAACCCAGTCCTAAAATGCTACTCAAAGACTACAAGAGGCCTCATTGACTTCCCCCACAGTCTTTTGATTTGTTTAGCTGGTGGCCCTTAGTCTTGGGATCTTGGTTCAAAACCATTGGACAAACTAAATTTATTATACTATTGCTAATTATAGCTGGGTGCGGTGGCTCATGCCTGTAATCCCAGCACTTTGGGATGCCAAGGAGGGCTGATCGCTTGAGGTCAGGAGTTCGAGACCAGCCTGGCCAACATGGTGAAACCTCGTCTCTACTGAAAATACAAAAATTAGCCAGGCGAGGTGGTGAGCACTTGTAATCCAAGCTACTCGAGAGGCTGAGGCAGGAGATTCACTTGAACCCAGGAGGTGGAGGTTGCAGTGAGCCGAGATCACACCACTGCACTGCAGCCTGGACAACAGAGTAAGATTGCATTGCAATAAAATGAAATGAAATAAAATGAAATAAAATAAAATAAAACAATTGCTAATTACTTTTGTATTATGATCTTTGAGCTCCATTCTTGTTGCCTGTCTAATATTTGTTAAGCTAGTTCTCCCAACAGGAAAATGTTGACCTGGTGCTTCAAGATGAATGCTAATATAGATGGGACTAATAAGATGGAATTTGATGCTGAACTCCAGACAAAGCTGCCTGAGTTTTTTTTTTCTTCTGGCCTCTTTGTGGCTCAAATGTGGCTCATGTCTGTGATATTGACTCCCTTACCTTTCCTTTGACATGGGACCAAGACAACCGGCCCAGGTCCATCCTGGCATGGAGTGACAATGAAGCCTCACTTTAAGATGGCTGATCAGTGAGGTTTTCAAAGAAAGATGTTGATCAAAAGAGGGAATGTGAAAGCTGATTGTGCCAATGAACCAGCTTCTCCAGGGCCAATGAGCCTCATTTCAAAACAATATGTAACATTTTTCTTTCTAATAAAACTTCCAGCTTCTCTTCATTAGTTGCACATGCTGAAGATCACCCTAGTCCGTGTGTATGCCCTGAATTGCAATTTTGCGATTCCCGAATAGAGCATTTGATTTAGGGATTTGTCTCTATAATTTATTTTGACTTTGAACCACTATGATGTGTTTAAAGGTCATCCTGCCCCTACAAGGTGAGTATTTTACTGAATTTAAAAATTCTTTCTAGGCAGGGCATGGTGGCTCACGTCTGTAATCCTAACACTTTGGGAGGCCGAGGTGGGCAGATCTCCTGGGGTAAGGAGTTCAAGACCAGCCTGGCTAAAATGGTGACACTGCATCTCTACAAAAAATACAAAATTAGCTGGGCATGGTGGCACATGTCTGTAATCCCTGCTACGCGGGAGGCTGAGGCAGGAGAATCACTTGAACGCAGGAGACAGAGGTTGCAGTGAGCTGACATCGCACCATTGCACTCCAGCCTGGGTAACAAGAGTGAAACTCCGTCCGGAAAAAAAAAAATCATTATATTATAATCTTCATAATTGCTTTGCTTTGCATCTTACTATAGACTTGTTGGATATCTAGGTGGCTGTAAACTACCCAAAGACAGATAGAAACAGCAGTGGAGATAATTAGAAAACTGCAGTATTACTATAAAAGAATAACAATAGGGGGAAATTGTAAGGGTAACTAAACACGAAATTGAATTTTTCCTGTTGCCAAAAGGGAAGAAGATATCTTTCCCCATTTCACTTTCCTTAGAGCATTTCCTTCAGAAAACTTGTATTTGTAAATTCTTCCTTTGATCTGTAAGCCTCTGGCCACCCTAGAACCCAGGAATGTCTTGAACTTGAACTCCAGGTCTCAAGTGATCCTCCAGCCTCAGCCTCCCAAAGTGTTGGGATTACAGGCATGAGCCACCATGCCCAGCCCCTAGGAATGTCTATCTTCAGGTCCTTGGAGCCATCTCTTTGAAATGTGAACATCAAGGAAGATGATGTCCTTGTCTCCCTGTCACCTGGGGAGTTTAGCCTAGGTGACTTGCTCCAAGCTGTAAACACCTGCTTGTCATAGAGATATGAGTTTTATTTTTCCTTCAGATAAAGGCAATTAACTAACACAGATGGGTACTCTAATTACTCAGTGAACTTAGGACTTACATGGGAGTTTTCAGTTTTCACCCTTGGCTGGTGCTGTAAAACCAGGCCAATTAGGTACATACCTGGACTTTCTGAAATCTGCTACCACTGTCGCGTTTGTTTGTTTGTTTTGTTTTGTTTTTGAGAGTGAGTCTCTCTCTGTCATCCAGGCTGGAGTGTAATGGTGCGATCTCAGCTCCGTACAACCTCTGCCTCTCGGGATTAAGCGATTCTCCTACCTCAGCCTCCTGAGTAGCTGGGATTACAGGTGCACGCCACCATGCCCAGCTAAATTTGTACTTTTAGTAGAGACAGGGTTTCACCATGCTAGCCAGGCTGGTCTCAAACTCCTAACCTCATGATCCGCCTGCCTTGGCCTCCCAAAGCGCTGGAATTACAGGCGTGAGCCACCATGCCTGGCCTTTGCTACCACTTTTGGATTGTATGAAACACTACACTTCAAAGTGTGGGATCTGGCTTCCCAGACAGCTGCCAAGGGGGCAGATGATGCAATCTAGAAGTGTAGTGGAGCTAGTGCCTGTGGGTTGAATTTTGACCATTAAGAAAAGGAACCAGGAGTGAGAGCCAGGTACGTAAATTCCCTCTCCTCTCCTCTCTTCATGTACCATTCCAGGCATGGTTTCTCAGTATAGTCTATTCAGAGGTGTCCTCAATCATCCAAATTCTGTTTCTTTGGGAACCTGAGCTAAAACAATGGGCATTCAAACTGCCGAAGACAGTGTTAAGTGTTGTGGAGGACCTAGATCTGGGCAGAAGAAAATTATCCCAATAAGAAAATGGACAATTTGAGGATTTGGAATAGAGGGAAGGACTAGAAGAACCAGTAGTAGTATGGCGTAGGGGTAATAATTTTGGAGAAAAAGGCAGTTCTGGTGATTTTCCCTGTGAACTGCTCAGCTCTGTAAAATATATACTTCTTTCTTTCCATCAGTCTCCCCTATGAAATCTTCCATAAATTATCCTTTTATAACTATCTATTGCCTGTGAAGTGAATTTTCTTTTTTTCTTTTTATTTAGAGATAGAATCTCTGTTGCCCAGGCTGGAGTGGAGTGGTGCCACCTCGGCTCACTGCAATCTCCTCCTCCCGAGTTCAAATGATCCTGCTGTCTCAGCTGCCCTAGTAACTGGGAATACAGGCGTGCACCACCAGGCCCGGCTAATTTTATTTTTATTTTTTGTATTTTTAGTAGAGATGGGGTTTCACCATCTTGGCCAGGCTGGTCTCAAACTCCTGACCGCAGGTGATCCACCCACTGCGGCCTACCAAAGTGCTGGGATTACAGGCATAAGCCACTGCACCCAGGCTGTCAGTTTTTTTGTTTGTTTGTTTTGAATAAAACGGATTGAGTCTTGTCCCAAAATGCAGGGGAAGCTGCACCCAGACAGGTAACAAAACATTATATACAGTAATACATAGGTTGTCTACATACCAATAATAACTATTTAGAAAACCAAATTGAGAAAAATTACACTTATATCCAGTGACAAATATACATAAAATATCTAAAACCAGATGATTGGAGCAAGATGGCAGATAGATCCCATGCCCTACTCAACATTCCATTGAACTGGGAAGAAAATGTTTTCAAGGATCAATTCTTAACAGTGGAGGAAAATAGGAAAACGGATCGGTGGTCCACCAGAAATATTGAGGCATTCCTGGGAGATAGAATAGATGGGATCAGACTGATAGAGAAACCCAAGGAGACAAGACCAAAGCACAAATCACTGTAGGAAAGAGATGCTGTTTGTTTTTTGAGACAGAGACTTACTCTGTTGCCCAGGCTGGAGTGCAGTGGTGTGATCTCGGCTCACTGCACCCTCTGTCTCCCAGGTTCAAGTGATTATCCCGCCTCACTCCCCGCAGTAACCGGAATTCACAGAGGCCAGCCACCACTACGGGTAATTTTTGTATTTTTAGTAGAGACGGGGGTTTTGCCATTTTGGCCAGGCTGGTCTCCAACTCCTGACCTCAAGTGATCTGCCTGCCTTGGCCTCCCAAAGTGCTGATATTACAGCGTGGGTCACCGCGCCCCGCCCAGGAGATGCTCATTGTAGCAAAGCCTCTGAAAATCTCCAAACCCTGAATCAAACAAACAAGCAAACAACAACAACAAAAAAACAGAGCTGGAAAAGACCTTAGGATAGTCATCAGGTAGGTTAATTTAAAAGTTCATTTGAAATGTCTGAATCAGCCAGATTCCCCTCCAACACCACACTCAGATTGGCTGGCAGTAGCCACTTTTTTCTCTAAGATGAAACTCTGATAATTGTTCATTAAAGAAATGAAGGCCTGGCGAGGTGGCTCACGCTTGTCATCCCAGCACTTTGGGAGGCTGAGGCAGGATGATTGACTGAGGCCAGGAGATACAGACCAGCCTGGGCAAAATAGTGGATGCCATCTCTACCAAAAATACAAAAATTAGCTGGGTGTGGTGGCGTGTGCCTGTAGTCCCAGCTAGAATGGAAGCTGAAGTGGGAGAATCCCTTGAGCCTGGAAGATCGAGGCTGCAGTGAGCTGTAATTGCATCACTGCACTGCAGCCTGGGCAACAGAGTGCTATCCTGTCTCACAAAAACACTAAAAAACTAATGTATCGTTGGGCGTAGTGGCTCAGGGCTGTAATCCCAACACTTTGGGAGGCCAAGGTCTGCGGACCACGAGGTCAGGAGATTGAGATCATCATGGCTAACACAGTGAAACTCCGTCTCTACTAAAAATACAAAAAATTAGCTGGATGTGGCGGCACGTGCCTGGATTCCCAGCTAGTCAGGAGACTGAGGTGGGAGAATCACTTGAACCTGGTAGGCAGAGCTTGCAGTGAGCCAAGATCTAGCCACTGTGCTCCAGCCTGGACGACAGAGTGACATTCTGTCTCAAAATAATAATAATAATAATAATAATAATAAAGTAACGTATCAGAACTTGATGGAACTTCAGCCCTGCACAGCAATAGTGAAGGAGAGAAACACATTTGTGGAGAGGGGACCATGTTCACTCTTTACCCTGGATAGACAAATAATCAGGAGCTTTATATACCCAAGGAACCTAAGGAAAAACGTTCCCTGTCACGACTCACAATCTTCCAGCCACCCTTTCTTGCACCTGTCTTGTAGGCTGGGGGACCCAACTTATGGATCCCATCTTCCCAGGGAGAAAGAAAAATCAAATCATGCTCTCTTCTATTTGCATGGAGGATAAGGCACTCAATATCTAGTATCAGAATGTTATATTTGTGTAATACAGAACCATGTTGGGATAAAATAGAATTTGTTTCCTCTGAGACACAGGTAGAGGTACGTCCACACTGACCTGGTTGGAAGCCACCTCTTCCTGCAGTGCCAGGCAGGACATGCTCACAGATCTGGGGAACCTCTGCTGCTCATGGAGCCCCACAACCTCCTTCCTGACACCCTCTTCCTCTGGTGGTTGTGACAGCCCACACTTGGCCTTGGGTCTCCCCTGCTTCTTTGCCTGACCCTCTTCTGCCCACCCTGCATATCTCTGTCTCCCACTGTCCCCACTATGACCATGATTGCCTCTCCCTCCCTGCACTCTCTCTGTCCGAGTGATCCTTGTCTTGGGAAAATGAACCCACAGCCTCTACCTTGTGACTGGGGACAGAACCCTGGGCTTGTTCAATTCTCCCTCCCTCCATCACACACATCTGTCCTCCTTAATGTTTCTAGAGTCAGTGAGCTCCAAACTCAGCCCCTCCTGCACCTGCCAGCTGTAGGACCTGTGACAAGATGCCTACCATCTGTCTGGGACTCCGTTTCTCATCTATTATATAGGCATAATGATGACAGTGTCCTCCTTCCAAGGCTGGGGGAGAACCAGGAGGCCAAAGTGATGGGCCACGGATGGTCAAACTGCTCCAATCCTGCCTCCACCCAGGTCTGGTGTTTCAAGTCCATTGTGTGTGAATGGAGCTTTGATGTCTCCATTCACACACAATGGTTTGTTCTAAAACAGACTCAGCTCTGCCCTTCCTTTCCCCACAAATGTTTCCCCTCTGCACCATGCGGTGGTACCTGTGAGAAAGAACTGTCCCATTCCCCAATCATCGTCCCCACCCCAGTCCCCAGGCCCTTGGTTGGTGAGACCCTTGATGGGCAGTCTCATGCTTCTGTCCAGGGGACTTTCCCACCATTGCTCCCCTGCATGGAGACTAAGTAGACTCTTTATTCCCTCTCCATTACAGGGTCTATTGTGCACGCATCTTCCTCATTCCTCCACGTTCCCCAGATGATGATTTCATCTGTGTTTCCTCCCACATACTCCCAAATGGACGGTCCCAGATCTTTAACTTGAAAATTGTTCAGAGAGCGAAGGCCAAGATGCCCAACCACCTGCTGCAGAATCCTGCTCCAGGACTGAAGTGTATAGTCTCCATCAAAATAAAAACTGGAGGCCAGGAGCGGTGACTCACACCTGAATCCTAGCACTTTAGGAGGCCATGATGGGAGGGTCGCTTGAGCCCAGGAGTTCAAGGCGGCATTGAGCTATGATCATGCCACTGCACTCCAGCCTGGACAGAGCAAGACCCCATCTCTAGAAAAAACAGACAAACAAACAAACCAACAACTGGAAACATCCTCCTCTGGAATGGTGGTCAGTAACATTTGTCTGCCTTGTTCCCTGATGTCTCTCCATCACCTAGAACAGCGCTCAGCACAAGGATGCACTCATTAGGTTTTTGTTGAATAAATGACTCCTTTGACCCAGAAATTCCACTTCTAAAAATCTTTCCTAAAGAAATATTCACACATGTGCAGAGACCTGTGTCCAGAATAATGAGAGGAGCAAACAACTGGGAAACGTTTGCAAAGTTTTATTAACTGTTATTGACTGATACAGGGGAATCAGATGAGGGGAGTGCAAGAAGATGGGAGATGCTTATAGTGTTACTTGGTGTTTGTGTGGGTGTGTGTGTGGTGTGTAAATGCAGAGGAAAATATCTGAAATTAAACACTCAGAACTACCCTTAGTAGTCACATCTGGGGAGAGAGGAGGATAGTGCTGTTCTATGCAGAGAATACCTGACTGTGCTTGTTTTCTAAGGTAGGTGCATGGATACACAGAACGACATACGCGATAAGTATGTCTTGCTCATCAATGAAAATGCTAATATCTAACAGAATGGCACACTGCAAGAAAATACAACGGAAACGCTAACATCGAACTTTTGCCACACTAAAAAAAATGATGCTCAACTTTTCACTGTTGTGAACACTTGCTTTCACTTGCTATACACCTGATGGCAAGGGGTCCACAGCCATGCCCATGTTCGTGAAAGGTCACCAAGGTCTGCTTCTCATCACGGGCATGTGTTATATCCCTGAAGCTGAGGCAAGAAGAGAGAAGGAAAGTAAGTGGCAGTGAGTTCCCACCGCGTGACAACTCAATCTCAAGTCCTCCTGATATGCAGACCCTGCACACTCTGATTCTGCCCTACCTCAGGACCTGCACACGACTTCCACGGTTCCTTGAAGTGAACCATCTGCTCATGCCACAGTGACTTCCTTGTCTACGTTATCAATTCCTAAGCTAGAAGAAGATGTGTCCCGCATATCAGGGCTGACCTGGGGTTTGGGAACCCACAGCATCCTGGTTAGGGAGCATCGCTGGATATACAGGGTAGGGAGTAGAAAGAGCATGGTAAATCGGCCGGGCACAGAGGCTCACGCCTGTAAACCCAGCACTTTGGGAGACCAAGGCAGGTGGATCACGAGGTCAGGAGTTCGAGACCAGCCTGACCAACATGGTGAAAGTTCATCTCTACTAAATATACAAAAATTAGCTGCGTTTGGGGGTGCACACATGTAATCCCACCTACTCAGGTTGCTGAGGCAAGAAAATCACTTGAACCCCAGATATGGAAGTTGCAGTGAGGCAAAATCGCCCCACCACATCCAGCCTGGGCAACAGAGCAAGAATAATCCCTCCAAAAAAAAAAAAAAAAAAGAAAAAAGAAAGAAAGAGAAAGGGGAGTTTCATCATTCAGCTTCAATGCTGTATCCTAGAAAAGGGAATGATTTGGGGAACAAGTGACAAGATGGGATACTGGTACCATAACAGAAGAGCACATCTGCAGGGATGTGAGGGATGAGCCGAAGGTTCACTTACGGAGTTACTCGTCATCTTCCTCAGCGTCGCTGATCTCTTCGTAAATCACCAGCTGCTTTCTCTCACGCAGTCTGTGGGTCCAGGCATGTTTCCCCCTTTTGGGTCCTATGATGGAGAAGAGTTGGAAAGTGAGGGTTGGGTAAGTTAGACAGTGTTAGGCTCTGTTTACTCAAAAAAAGGAGATGCCTCCTTCCTCCCAAGTGCCCATGGGCCTTCTTTATCCAGTTTTTCACATCCTCTGGCTTAGAGAGGCTGAGATCTTAGACCCACACCAGTACACTGCAAATGCCAGTTAAAGTTTTAGCTTCTGGCTCCTTCCCTTGTTAGGTTTAGATTTCCAACCTCTTCACTTACGGGAACATTCACCCATACCTAGCTTCCATGCTGCACATATTTGTTAAGGGCTTGCAGTCATACCTTGTTTTATGGCACCTCATTTTTATACCGCTTCGCAGATACTGCAATTTTTTTTTGAAACTCTCACCAATTTTACACTTTTCCATTATTATTATATCTGTTATGGTGATCTGTTATCAGTGAGCTTTGATATTATGATTGCAATTGTTTTGTTGTTCTTTGGTGTTTTAAAATAATTTTTGTTTTTTAGTTTTGTGGGTACACAGTAAGTATATATTCTTATGGGGTACATGAGATGCTTTGATACAGGCATGCCATGGGTAATAATCACATCATGGAAAATAGGATCTCCATCCCCTCAACCATTTATCCTTCTGTTACAAACAATCTATTTACACTCTTTTAGTTTTTTAAAATGTACAATTAAGTTATTATGACTATAGACACCCCTTTGTGAGTAATTATTTTGGGGGTACCAGGAACTGCACCCATAGACGATGACAAAGTTAATCGACCAATGTTGTGTGTGTTCTGACTGCTCCACCAATGAGCTGTTCCCTGTCTCTCCTCCTTTTTTTGGGCCTCCCTATTTCCTGAGACACAGCAACACTGAAATTATGACAGTTAAGAATCCTACAATGGCCACTAAGTGTTCAAATGAAAGGAAGAGTCACGTGTCTCTCGCTTTAAATCACAAGCTAGAAATGGCTAAACCTAGTGAGGAAGGCATGCTGAAAGCCAAGAGAGGCTGAAAGCTTGGCCTCTTCCACCGAACAGTCAAGCTGTGAATGCAAAGGAAAAGTTCTTGAAGGAAATAATAATACTAATACTCCAGTGAACACACAAATAAGAATGCAAAGCAGCCTTACTGCTGAAATAGAGAAAGATTGTGTGGTGAGGATAGAACATGAAACCAGTCACAACATTCCCTTAAGCCAAAGTCTAATTCAGAGCAAGACCTGAACTCTCTTCAAGTCCATGAAAGCTGAGAGAAGTGAAGAAGCTGCAGGAGAAACGTGTGAAGCTAGTAGAGGTTGGTTCGTGAGGTTTAAGGAAAGAAGCCGTCTCCACAGCATAAAAATGCAAGGTGAAGCAGCAAACCCTGAGGGAGAAGCTGCAGCAAGTTATCCGGAAGATCTAGCTAAGATCACTGATGAAGGTGGCTCCACTAAACAACTGATTTTCAATGTAGATAAAATAGCTTTCTATTGGAAGGAGATGCCATCTAGGACTTTCATAGCTAGAGAGGACTGACTCCAACTTTGAGGAAGTTCTACTATGGGTAAAATGCTAACCAATAGCATCACATGCTACAGAGAAATCTTTCATGAAAGGGAGACCTAATCTATGCGGCAAATGTCATAGTTGTGTCCTTTTAAGAAACTTCCACAGCCACTCCAGCCTTCAGCAACCACCACCTTGATCAGCCAGCAGCCATCAACACCGAGGCAAGACCCTCCACCAGCAAAAAGAGTGTGACTCACTGAAGGCTCAGAAGATTGTTAGCATTTTTTATCAATGAATTATTTTAAAATTAAGGTATGTACATTTTTAGACATAATGCTATTGCACACTTAATGACTATAGTATAGTGTAAACATAAAGTTTTTATGCACTGCAAAACGACAACAACAAAAAAAATGTGTGACTCACTTTATTGCAGTGGCCTGCAATATATCTGAAGTACACATGTATTGGGTGTCAGGCATTGAGCTGCGTAAGATATGATCCCAGGTAATTACAGACAGAATTGCTTGAGCACCTTTCATGTCATCAGGCCTTCTAGATTTAATTTAATGCCTCCAAACAATTTATGAACTCTGACTCTTTATTTCCATCTTATGGACTAGGAATCTGGAATTGAGAAAATTTGGAAGACTTGACCCAAGTCATATGGGTTTTTTTATATGGATGACAACTCCAGTCTGTGTCTCTGGAAGTCATGTCTAACATCTCATCTGGAGTTGGGTGAGCTCCTCAGCCCAGCCTGGACCTAGGCTTGTCTGGGATCCATGCCACACACCCAGTCCCCACACCTGAACATAGCCAGGGAAGCCAGAGGGGTTGTTCCCGAATTGTTTCCTCTTACCAGATCTCTTGTTAATCTTCTCAGAGGTATTTGCTTTTCCCGGGGGGCACAGCTATTTCCCATCGTTTTGTGGGCCAGATGCTTCTGGCACTTCCTTCGAATCATTTTCTTCCTCTGCTGGCTTCTTGAGCATTATCTTTATAATGTGAAGGTCACAGATAAACAGTATCAGTGACATTTCTATAGTGCTTTAGAGCTTACAAAGCATCTTCACATGCGTTATCTTAGTCAGCGTTCTCAGCAATGCTGGGAGAGTTACCCTCGCCTAAAGTAGGAGAAACCTGGGACATGGGGAGAAAAAGGCAGTGAGGGCATTTTTTATATTCTCCCACTCTTACCAGTGTTTGCATCCATGGAGGGACAAAGGTTCTCTGGTCCTTTGGATTTGAGAGATACTCACCTTCAGGAAGATTCCCTGGAGCCTGCCGAAAGTCATCTGAGGACGTTCAACTGAAAGATAATACATCAGAATTTTTCTTTGTTGGTAAAGATTTCCAAACTCTAGAGAGACTTCTGTTGCATGAGTGCATTCTGCAGCAGAGGGTTATGAGTCCACTCACTGTTGAGGAGTTATTTGAGATTTGCTTCTGAATTATGTTTAGTCCTGGTTGATTCATTTATTGGTGGCATCAATTCAGAATTATCCATCTCATGGTGTATCAGATGGGGACTAAACCCCATCACAGTCTCATCTTATTTCATTACATATCTTTTACTTTTTCCCAAATAATTAAATTGATTGGTTGGGAATCTGAACTGTATTCACTCAAGATGTACAACAACTAAAAATCACTGTACACTTGAAATGGGTGAATCTTTTAGTATGTCCATTAAGCTGTTAAATGTGTGATGAACCATGGATGATTTAGTCCAGTGGCTCTGAAATATTTTCAGTATAAAGACACTCCTTTAATGTCAAAAACTTGGCAGATACTCAAGCACTGGATTTTCAGACCTCTTATAGTGATTGTGGGACACTGTAGAATCCGGCCTGTTTAGTTGGGGAATAATAGGTCTACTGAAGACAGTTTAGACATTCTGACCTTGCTTTACAATTGTGTTGTCAGAGCAGATGAGCTCACATATGTCCCCTTTATATTCCTGAAATGCTCAAATCTCTCTACCTAAGAACCTGCCTTTTTTTCACCCTATGTTATCTCTCGTCACTGACAAGTGGGAAAGTTCTCTGTGTGTTGGATAAGGGATCACTGTTTTAAAATCTCTTCCAAGCTCATCACGGAGATTCAGTGTTGTTTGAAAATGAGAAGGCTATTTGGTTTTGATAAAATACAGAGAAACAGCAATCTTTGTTATATAATGTGTTCATCATCCTCTCTGTTAAGATACTTATGCAATACCTACATGCTGTTAATGAAACATACTCTGGAAGTTTTTTGCGGATCTGTGATTTTAATATTTTCTTTCACTTGTAACATTTTCTTAACTGTCCTTTGATTCATTAGCAGTGCTTAGCAAGAACAACATGTCATTTAAAAAAGAAATATTTCAAACACACAGAAAAGTATGGGGAATAATATTGAGTCCAGTCAGATCTCAACATTACCCCACAGCTATGTTAGATCTGATTTGTTTATTGAGAATATTAGAAATATTACAGACAGGGAGGGAGTGGGAGCTCACGCCTTTAATCCCAGCACTTCGGGAGGCTGAGGCAGGTGGATCACCTGCGGTCAGGAAGGTTGAGACCAGCCTGCCCAACATGGTGAAACCCCGTCTCTACCAAAAATACAAAAATTAGCTGGGTATGGGAGCAGGCGCCTATAAGCCCAGCTACATGGGAGACTGAGCAAGAAGAATCGCTTGAATCTGGGAGGTGAAGGTTGCCTTGAGCTGAGATTGACCTATAGCACTGCAGACTGGGCGATAAGAGTAAAACTGTATCCAAAAAAAAAAAAAAAAAAAAAAAAAAAAAGAAAAGAAAAGAAAAAGATCTCTCCCAGGTAGCTGAGCTGAAAAGCAGTTGGGCTTCAGGAGACCCTTTCCAGCCCCTTCCCATCTACTCACCCTGATTCCCACGGTTATAGCCATTATCAGAATCATTCCCCTGGAAGTCTGCGGCCCGTTTATTATGCACGAAAGGTGGGAGGGTGACCTTGAAACCTAGAAAGAAGCAAAATGTTTATTCTTTAAGAGACAAGCTTAGGCCTGGCATGATGGCTCATGTTTGTAGTACCAGCACTTTGGGAGGCTGAGGATGCAGGAAAAGTTGAGGCCAGGAGCTCGAGACGAGTCTGGGCAACAGAGAGAGACCACCGTATCTACAAAATATAAAATAATATAAGTTGGGCATGGTGGCACGTGCCTGTAGCCTCAGCTACTCCAGAGGCTGGGCAGGAGGATTGCTTGAGGCCAGGAGTTCGAGGTTGCAGTGAGCTGTGATTGCACTACTACACTCTAGCCTAGGTGACAGAGTGAGACTCTGACTCAAAAAAAAAAAAAAAAAAAAAAAAAAAAATAGAGAGAGAGACAAGCCGAGGGAAGGAAGGTGCGGTTGGTGGCAGGGTGCCGAGATGCCACAGAGACAGTTGGGCTCATCAGGACAGACGCCTATGGGAGAGAAACGTGCAGGATCCAGGTATAAACTCCACTGTGGCTAGTCCCTGCTCTTAGCCCTGACAGGACACAGAAGAGCAGAACACTCAGAAGCTGCCTTGCGATTTTTCCCGGCACAAAAGGAAAATGTGGGGTACTTTCTGCAGCTAAGAAGTAGCCAGAGCAGGAAAAGGGATGCTCATGTGTCCCCAGACTTGTCTGTACCTAGAACTTTGTTACCTAGTTTAGTCATGGCCTCATACTTTCTCTTCATGTACACATAGATGATTTTCTCCGAGGCTTTCATCTTTTCCCACTCTTTCTTAGAGAATTATTTGGTAACATCATCAAAGGTCTAGGAAAAAAAAAAAAGAAATTTTGGCAGTGACTCAGCTAGGCATGTCTGCCATTCAGCTGGAGCTGCTTCTTGTGTGCTGGATCTGGGAAGTGGGGATGATAATCCGTCCTGGTTGATGTCATGGCTAACTGAGACAACATGGGGGATCTTCCCTAGCTTCTCCCCTGCCACACAGTAGAGCTTTAATGCTGCTGGCTGGCTCTCTTCCCACCTTCCTGAATGGAGTGAGAGTCACCAAATGTAGTGCACGGCCACAGACTTGTCTCCAGGGATGCTAGGTGATGACAGAGTGAGAGTGGGAGGCTCCCAAGGGTCCAGATCTCCCCCGAGACCCTGCTCCTTGTCTCCAGTATCTCTGTCCTCCCCTCCTCAGAAACCTAGTCACCCCACACTGTCCCCTGGTCCACTACTCTGCCCCCTCCAGGTCACCTCACCTTTCGTATCTTTTCTGGCATTTTAGAAGCAACCCTGGGTCTCCTTGCAAAGGCGTCATCTCCATTCATGGCACCGGGACCAGTCTAACCTGCAAGAGAAACTGCCTGAGTCTTTCCAGCCGTAGGACCTTTGGTCCTGTGGAGGGAGAAATCAGTGAAGGCCAGTCACACTCTGTCACCTGGAATCAGGTGCTGCATTTCTCCATCCGGGGCTCATCTGTCCCTGAGTAAGGACATGGGGAGAAGTCAGATGTAAACAGGGAGCCAGGGGTCTCTGGGAGAAGTATTGATTGGGGATGACAGGTTTCCTATGGGCAACGCAACCTTGAGTCTTTGGGAGAGGGTTGGCTACTGTTGTTAGTAGTTTCCCTGTGGCTAGGCTTACCCTGAAAGATGTACAGACCCTTGTTGGGGAGGCAGGGATGTGACTTTGTAATTTTATTCAGTGGGGGCATTCTGACACCCCCACTCAATAAATAAAGGAAGGGAAGTGAGTCCCAGAGATAACATGGTCTCCCTGGTGATGGATCTGATCAGGCAGTGGGATAGGGGGTTCTGTTCTGTTGAAGGGAAATGAGCATCGCTAATATGAACAGATTTAGAGGCTATTACTGGGTGATTTGTAAATTATCAGGAGGAAGAAGGCTAGAATTTCTGAGACTACAAGAGCCTGCCATCACTTAGAGAGAACGTGGGGTTTTTCAAGATGCAGCAATCAGCCAGGCACAGTGGCTCACGCCTGTAATCCCAGTAGTTTGACAGGCCAAGGCGTGCAGATTGCTTGAGCCCAGGAGGTCGAGACGAGCTTGGGAAACACAGCAAACCCCCTTGTCTACAAAAAATACAAAAAATTAGCTGGGAGTGGTGGCACAGGCCTGTGATATTGCAGCACTTTGGGAGGCCAAGGTGGGCGGATCACTTGAGCCCAGGAGGTAGGAAGTTGAAACCAGCTTGGTCAATATAGCAAAACCGTGTCTACTAAACAAACAAACAAACAAACAAACAAACAAAAATTAGCAGGGGCCAGGTGGTGAGCACCTGTAGTCTCAAGGCTGAAGCGAGAGGATTGCTTGAGCCCAGGAGGAATGATTTGAGTGAGCTTTATTTTTTTTTTCCTTTTGAGACAGGGTCTCACTCTGTTGCCCAGGTTGGGGTGCAGTGACCTGATCTTGGCTCACTGCAACCTCTGCCTCCCGGGTTCAAGCGATCCACCACCTGTGGCGTCCAAAAGTGCAGGGATTACCCGCGTGAGCCACCTCTCCCGCCCCAAATTTCTTAAGTTACTACAGAGTTCCTGGGGAAAATCCCATACCTGAAAATGTTGGAAACTGACAGGAAGGATTTGAGATGGCGGTCTGCCTCATATATACTCTTTATTAAAACTAGATAACAAATGCACCACTGGTGGAGGGGTGGGGGAGAGGTTCGAGGAGGGGTAGGAAGAATGGAAAGACAAAATCAGTGCATCCTTACTCTGATTTTGGAAGTATCGAAAAAGACAGAAAGTCAGAACATGCGTACTCTGAACTTAAAGTAGCTAATCCCAGGGGATGCTTTAGGTGGGAAAATCAGAGTCTCTGCCCTGGCTCCCCGCCTCCCGCCCCTTCCCGTTTGGGAAGGTTCTGTCCCTGGAGGCTGGACTGATAGACGCCACATCAGCTTCGCTTATTCTGCCTACTGTTCTGACTTCTGATTGGCCCAATGGAGTTCACTAACTGCCCTGCTTGGTCCATCATCCTTGGGCAGTGACATTGCAGAATGTTGTCGCCACCTCAGCCACATTTTGTCGTGGCGTTCATTCTTTAGTGGCTTCTACATGTTGCAACTGAAAAAACAGTCCAAGGCCCTCCAACCTCTGATTACATTTTTGAAAGGGAATCTAAGTATGGTGTGCACAATTACCATCCTTTACCTGGAGCCCTGGAGACAGGAAAATGTATTTACTTATGGGATGTGATTGTGGTGTTGGTTACATCTGCCTTGTCCAATCCTCCCGCCTCGATCCCCAAACTACATCCATGCACCACCCCGCTCCAACTAGTTTTTTTTTTTTTTTTTTTTTTTTTTTTTTTTTTTTTTTTTTTTTTTTTTTAGTAGAGCCTTCTTTGCTATGTTGGCCAGGCTGGTCTAGACCTCCTGTGCCCAAGCGATCCTCCCACCTCAGCCTCAGGACTACAGGCATGCACCGCCCTGCCCAGATTTTTTTTTTTAATTAAATTATTTATTTATTTATTTATTTAGTGGAAACTGGGTTTCACTATGTTAGCCAGGCTGGCCTTAACCTCTTAGGCTCAAGCAATCCTCCCGCCTTGGCCTCGGGACTACAGGCTCACACCACCCCGCTCCCACTGAAATTTTAAGTTTTCTAGTAGAGACAGTTTCGTTATGTTGTCAAGGCTGGTCTCGACCTCCTGGGCTCAAGCCATCCTCTTGCCTTGCTCTCTGGACTATAGGCCTGCACCACCCTGCCTATTGCTATGTTTCCCAGGCTGGTCTCAACCTCCTGGGCTCACTCAATGATTTGAACCCGGGAAGCAGAGTTTGCACTGAGCTGAGATCACACCACTGCACTCCAATCTGGGTGACAGAGCCAGACTGTCTCAAAAAAAAAAAAAAAAAAAGAAAAAAGAGAAAGGAAAGAAAGAAAAAAAAGAAAAGAAGAAAGATGGAAAGAAGAAAGGGAGGGAGGGAAGAAAGAAAGAAAGAAAAAAGAACCAAAGAAAGAGAGAAGGTAGGAAGGGAAAGAAGGAAGGAAGGAAAGAAAGAAAAAGAAAGAAAGAAAAAAGGAAAGAAAGAAAGAGAAAAAACTAGCTGAATCTCTGTAAGAACAGTAAGCTTTGTGGCATTTTAACTTACACTCATCCCAGCTCATGCTCCCATCTTGGTTCCGTTCATTGCTGATGAAATACAGACAGGATTGGCCAGAACTGGTAGATGGCTGGTTGTTGATTATGAAAATGTCAGACCTGATACAGTCCTCCTTGGAAAGGCCCTTTCTGGGGGCTGATAATCTGTGTCTGCCATGCTGAGGAACAATGACATAATGCTGACCATTAAGGCAGGGGAACATGGGTCCACATACTGTGGCAATCCACTAGGCTGCGAAGTGGCCATTTCAGCCCTTGAGGTTTTAGAAGAAGAAAACCTTGCTGAAAATACAGAAAAAATGGGTATTATCTTGAGAAATGAACCCATGAAGTTACCTTCTGATGTTGTAACTGCCATCAGAGGAAAATATTTATTTATTTATTTATTTATTTATTTATTTATTTATTTAGAGTCAGAGGTTCACTCTGGTTGCCCAGGCTGGAGTGCAATGGTGCGATCTTGGCTCACCACAACCTCCATCTCTTCGGTTCAAGCAATTCTCCTGCCTCAGCCTCATGAGCAGCTGGGTTTACGGGCACGAGCCAGTATTCCTGGCTATTTTTGTACTTTTAGTAGAGATGGGGTTTCACCATGTTAGCCAGGCTGGTCTTGAACTCCTGACCTCAGGCTATCCACCCGCCTAGGCTTCCCAAAGTTTTGGGATTACAGGTGTGAGCCACCATGTCCGGTGAGGAAAAGAATTATTAGTCTCTAATGTTATTAAAGGAACCAAAGATTGTGCTGCTTGGAAGGTGTGTGTAAGACTTCGAGATAATGGACTTCTGGCCAAGCCCACCCATGGTGACATCATCAGGTTTCTCCTCCACTGGTGGTCAAGGAGGATGAGAGTCGAGAATCCATAGAAATCATTAACAAGACCATCTTGTCTTTCTGAGGGTAGCAGCTATTTTCAGTGGACGCTGGGAGCCAGCTGGAGACAGGTGGTCCTGTAAAAGCTTGGCTCTTAATGAGGGCATATTCCACTTCCATGTGTCTTCAAAACCTTTTTGTGGAATATATGTTTTTTTTCAGTTGATACATAATAGAACAATGTTTATGAAGCTGCTGTTTGCTTTGCAATGTAAGAAAGGGAAAGTAATGGCATACTTTCTAAGGTGAAACGCACCTACGTATACAGGCAGCCTTTAAATCATGTCCTTTAGTATACTTTATATATGTTTTTATAATTTCTTTGCTGGTATATATGTTTTGTATTTGAAAAAGTTATCTCTGGGGTATTAAATAAAAGGCTTCACCTTGTAAAGTCAAATCACTGTTAGCATTGAATTTCAGGAAGGATGAATGGTTAGTCATATGTAAAACACCAATATTAAGTAAACTTCATATTGGGCCAATGCCAGAATGTATTCTATGGATGTCATTACTTTGAATTAAGAATTAGTGTTTAAAATTCCTAAATTGTTTTGAGTGTTTGATTGTAATTTGTGAAAAAAATGTTTATTTTAAATATTTCTTTAAATTTAAAATAAAGCATGTATTTCAGAAGAAAAAAGATACAGAACATGGCAAGGTGCGGTGGTTCACGCCTGTAATCTCAGCACATTGGTAGGCCAAGGTAGGCAGATCACTTGAGGTCAGGAGTTTGAGACCAGCCTGGCCAACATGGTGAAACCCTATCTCTACTAAATATACAAAAATTAGCCAGGCGTGGTGGCACATGCCTGTAGTCCCAGCTACACAGGAGTCTGAGACAGGTGAATGGCTCAAACCTGGGAGGCAGAGGTTGCAGTGAGCTGAGATCCTGCCGTTGCACTCCAGCCTGGGTGACAAAGTGAGACACCATCTTGGAATGAAAAAAAAAAAAAAAAAAAGGTACAGACATTTCCGTCACCACAATGCTATCCCTTGTGCTACTTGTTTTTAGTAATACCGACTCTCCTCCCATCCACCATCCCTAACCCGTGGCAACCACTAATCTGTTTTTCATTTCTACAATTTTATCTTTTCTAGAATGCTGTACAAATGAAATCTCATAGTACATAACATTTTAGAGGCTTATTTCACTCAGCATAATTCCCTAGAGATTCATCCAAGATATTAATATATTTGTGTATCAATAGTTCATATTTTTGTTGCTGTTGTTGAGACAGAGTCTCACTATGTCGCCCAGGCTGGAGTGCAGTGGTGCGATCTTGCCTCACTGCAACCTCTGCCTCCCGGATTCAAGCGATTCAGGTGCCTCAGCCTCCTGAGTAGCTGGGACTACAGGTGCACACCACCAGGCCCAGCTAATTTTTGTATTATTAGTAGAGATGGGGTTTCACCATGTTGGCTATGCTGGTCTTGAACTCCTGACCTCATGATCTGCCTGTCTTGGCCTCCCAAAGTACTGGGATTACAGGCGTGAGCCACCGTGCATGACCAATATTTCATTTTTATTACTGAGTAGTATTCCATGGGATGGATGTACCACAGCTTGACCATTCACTTATTGTAGGACATATGGATTATTTCCAGCTATTGGCTATTACAAGTAAAGCTACTATGAATAATTATGTACAAATTTCTGGATGGGGATAAATTTTAACTTCTCTGAAGTGTAATTGTTGAATTGTAAGGTCATTGCATGTTTAGTTGTATAAGAAACTACCAAACTGCTTTCCAGAGTGGCTGTAAGATTTTACCTTCCCAGCCGCATTTTACAAAATGTCCAGTTTCTCTGCATCCTTGTCACTATTTGGTGTTGTCAGTACATCTTTTATTTGAGCTGTTGTAATAAGGGTGTAGTGATACCTCATCATGGTCTTAATTTGCATCTAGTGAAGCAAATGAATGTTGAACATCTTTTCATATACTTCTTTGCTTATTTCCTCTTCAGTGAAATGTATGTTCATATCTTTTCATAATTTTCTAATTGGATTATTTGTTTGTTTGCTTTCATCCATGTTTTGTTTTGTTTTTGAAACAGAGTCTCGCTGTGTTACCCAGGCTGGAATGCAGTGGCATGATCTTGGCTCATTCCAACCTCTGCTTCCCAGGTTCAAGCGATTCTCATGCCTCAGCCTCCCGCATAGCTGGGATTACAGGCGCGACCCATCATGCCTGTTTAATTTTTGTGTTTTCAGTAGAGATGGGTTTTGCCATGTTGCCTGGGCTGGTCTCGAACTCCTGGCCTCAAGGGATCTACGCTTTGTCCACCTCGAACTCCAAAGTGCTGGGATTTCAAGCGTGAGCCACCACGCGCAGCCTACCGGTGAGTTTTGAGAGTACTATACATACCCATTATATATTCTGGATGTGAGTCCTCTGTTGGATATGTGGTTTGCAAGCATTTTCTCCCAGTTTATACCCTGTTTTTTCATCCTTTTAACACAGTTTCTACAGAGCCAAAGTTTTAAATTGGATGAAATCTAATTTATTTTTTTTCCTTATGGATTATGTTGTTTGAACCGTTCACTGTGCCCTAGATCTTAGACATTTCTCCTATGTTTTCTTGTGAAAGTTTTTTCAGTTTTATATTTTGCATTTAAATCTATGATTCACTGGGTGTTGGGGTTTTTTTTTTCTGTATAAAGGTTTTTTTTTTTTTTTCTTTCTTTCTTTTTTGCCTATGGATATGCAACTGCTCCAGCGCCACTTGTTAAGCAGGTGATCCTTCCTTCTTTTTGTCTCTTTGTAAAAAATCAGTGTGGGGCTATTTCTACGTTCTTTTCTAGGTTCTCTATTTTGTTCCAGTGATCTACGTGTCTATTCTTCTCACAATACTACAGTCTTGATTCCTGTAGCTGTATAAGAAGTATTCAAATATGGTAGAGCCATTCCTCCCACCTTATTCTTCTTTTTCAAAATTTGTCTTAGCTACATATATATATTTTGAGATGGAGTCTCACTGTAGTCGTCCAAGTTGGAGCTCAGTGGGGTGATCCCGGCTCACTTCTATCTCCGCCTCCTGTGTTCAAGGGATCCTCCTGTCTCAGCCTCCTGAGTAGCTGGGATTACAGGCATGTGCCATCACACCCGGCTAATTTTTGTATTTTTAGTAGACACGGGGTTTCACCATGTTAGCCATGCTGGTCTCAAACTCCTGATCTCAAGCGGTCCGCTCATCTCAGCCTTCCAAAGCGGTGGGATTACAGGCATGAGCCACCGCGTCCAGCATTGTCTTAGCTATTGCCAATTTGTTACAGCAACAATACAAAATGAATACACATAGAAACAGATTAGTGAAACAAAATAGAAAATCAAGAAAGAGACTAATTTATGTGCAGACTTCAGCATGCATTTCCAAACAGTGGGCAAAAGGTGGGTTGTATAATAAATTATTGCTTGACAAGTGTCTATCCATTTGAAAAAATAAAGATTAAATCCTCACTTTAAACCACATAAAATAGTAAATTCTAAAAATTCAGTGTGAAAACATGAAATCATAAAGAACTACATGAAAATTTAGGAAAATATTATAGTGTAAGACATCTTGAGTTGGCATAGGCACTTCCTGACATTACACCAAGGCTATAAACAATGAATCTGACATAAAGATGTAAAAGTTAAACTATCATCTAAGTCAAAAGACACCATAAACAACTGTTTAAAAAGGCAAATTTGGGGGAAAATGGTGAAGGATCCGCAATAAATTAAAAGTAACCATCTCTAATATACAACAGAGCTTTTGCATATCAGTAAGAGAAACTGGAACAACCTAGTGAAAAAAATGTGTTCAGACATGGCACTTCTTCACCGTATAGCAGAAAAGGACTATGCAATAGAAAGTACGAAAGAAAAATAATAAAGGAAATGGAGAATAGATCCCAGAAGTTTCAATGTTCATCCAAGAGAAGTTCCAGAGATAGAGAATAGAAAGACCGGGCCAGGGGCAGTGGCTCACGCCTGTAATCCCAGCACTTTGGGAGGCAGGCACATCACCTGAGGTGAGGATTAGAGACCAGCCTGGCCAACATGGTGAAACCCCATCTCTACTGAAAATACAAAAATTGGCCCGGTGGGGTGATAGGTGCCTGAAATCCCAGCTACTAGGGACACTGAGGCAGGAGAATCACATGAACTCCTGAGGCGGAGATTGCAGTGAGCTGAGGTTGTGCCACTGCACTCCAGCCTGGGTGACAGAGCAAAACTCCGTCAAAAAAAAAAAAAAAAAAAAAGAAAGAAAAGAAAAGAATAGAAAGACTGGAGAGAAGGCAGTACTTGAAGAAATAATGCTCTAGAATTTTCTCAACTAAACAAAGACATGAATCTTCACCTGAAAAGAGCCACCTAGTTCTGAGTATGATTAACACACATGTGCACACACACACGGGTGCACCCCGCCCCCCCACCCCCACACACCGTAGGAGTAAAATTTCTAGGAGAAAGATAAAATCCTGAAAGGTCCCAGAGAAAAAGAGAAGAGAAAATGCAATGGAGAAGTTTTTCAAGGAGCTGATTAAAGATAACTTTGGGCCGGGCGCAGTGGCTCATGCCTGTAGTACCACCATTTGGGAGGCCGAGACGGGAGGATTGCTTGAGCTTAGGAGTTCGAGACCAGCCTGGCCAACAAGGCGAAACCCATCTCTACAAAAAATACAAGTAGCCAGATGTGGTGCCACATGCCTGTAGTCCCAGCTAATTGAGAGGTTGAGGCAGGAGAATCGCTTGAGTCCAGGACGTGGAGATTGCAGTGAGCTGAGATGGTGCCACTGCATTCCAGCCTGGGTGACAGAGCCAGACACTGTCTCAAAACAAAACAAAACAAAAACAAACAAACACAAAAAGGTGAACCTAGATATCTGTATACAGCCAGGATAATCCAGAATGAAGGAAAAAATATTCAGAAAATTCACGACACATATACCCTTCAGAAATCATTATTGGTATACAGTTCTATCAGAAGGAAAAACTAAATTTAGGAGAAAGGAGGTGATTTCAATAAGCAATGGTGAGGAGAAAAATAGTAAAATATATCGAAAAGTGTAAACTTTAGACTGTAAATTTAAAAAATTGCAGTCTTGAACTAAAATTCCCAGTATTATAAGCTTCGAAGATGGGAGGAGGGACAAGAAAGAAAAGAGAAGTTCTTTTGGTGTTCAAGGAACACCAACATGGCAAAACCCCATCTCTACTAAAAATATAAAATTAGTTGGGCGTGGTGGTGCACACCTGTAACCCCAGCTACTCAAGAGGCTGGGGCAGGAGAATCACATGAACCTGGGAGGCGGAGGTTGCAGTAAGCTGAGATCACACCATTGCACTCCAGCCTGGGCAACAACAGTGAAACTCCGTCTAAAAATAAATAAATTAAAAAAGGCCGGAGGTGGGGGCTTATGCCTGTAATCCCAGCACTTTGGAAGGTCAAGGCAGGAGGATCACCTGAGGTCAGGAGTTCAAGAACAGCCTGGCCAATAAGAGTGAAACTCTGTAAAAAAAAAAAAAAAAAAAAAAAAAAAAAAAAAAAAAAAGGAAGGACAGGCACCGTGGCTCACGCCTATAATCCCAGCACTTTGGGAGTCTTAGGCGAGTGGATCACCTGAGGTCAGGAGTTCGAGACCAGCCCGCCAACATGGTGAAACCCTGTCTCTACTAAAAATACAAAAATTAGCCTGGCATAGTGTCACAGGCCTGTGGTTCCAGCTATTCAAGGGGCTGAGGTAGGAGAATTGCTTGGACTCGGGAGACAGAGGTTCAGTAAGCCAAGATCGCGCCACTGCACTCCAGCCTGGGCAACAGAGGAAGACTGTCTCAAATAAACGAAGAAATGAATAAATAAATAAAAAGAAAACCTATTGGATATGAAAACATTAACTGCTCAAATAAATAATTCAGTGGAATAGTTGGATGTTAAAATTGATATAGTTGAAAAAGCAATTACTGAGCTAAGGAAATGCATCTAAAGAATTCATAAAAGTAATCAGTAATGGATAGAGAAGAAGTAAATGAAGGAAAAGTTAATTAATAGGGAGGATAGAAGAACAAATGTCAGAACACATCTAATAGTAGCCTTATAACAAGAAAATATAGTCATTAAAAAGGAGAGTATATTTAAGTAATGAATGAGAATTTCTCAGATTTAGAAAAATGACTTAAGAATTAAAGGTGTTATAGTACACACACACAGAAACAGTGAAATGTAAAATTGTGAAAGACAAGGAAAAAATATTTTAAAAATGATCAGTGAGAAATAGCAGGTTACTTACAGAGGAAAAATAATTAAACTGACATTGGATCTCTCGAACACCACACTGGAGGCAAGGATACAATGGTGTAATAACTCCAAACTGTTGAAAGAAAGGATTTTTTTTTTTTTTTTTCTGAGACAGAGTTTCGCTTTGTCACCAAGGCTGGAGTGCAGTGGCATGATCTTGGCTCACTGCAACCTATGCCTCCTGGGTTCAAGCAAATCTCCTGCCTCAGCCTCCTGAGTAGCTGGGGCTACAGGCACACACCACCACACCTGGCTAATTTTTATACTTTTAGTAGAGACAAGGTTTCGCCATGTTGGCCAGGCTGGTCTAGAATTCCTGACCTCAGGTGATCTGCCCACCTCGGCCTCCCAAAGTGCTGGGATTACATGCGTAAGCCACTGAACCAGACGACAGAAAGGAATTTTGATATCGGGTGGAGTAAAGACAATGTCAGGCATGTAAGACTTCAGGAGATTGAAGACACAGGGAAATGTTAAAGCAAACAAGTATTTATTGCACTTATTAAAGACTGTAAGGAAGGGTCAACTGCAGTGGCTAATGCCTATAATCCTAGCACATTGGGAGCCCGAAGCAAGAGGATTGGTTGAGCCCAGGAGTTCATGACCAGCGTGGGCAACATGGTGGAACCCCGTCTCTAGAAATAATACAAAAATTAGCCGGGCACATCAAGTTCCTGGGTCTGTAGAGAATTAAACAACAACAACAACAACAACAAAAATAGCTGGATTTGGTGGTGCGTACCTGTAGTCCCAGCTAGTCGGGAGGCTGTGGCAGGAAGTTTGGTTGGGCCTGGAGTTTGAGGCTGCAGTGAGCTAGGATTGGGTCACTGCACTCCAGCCTGAGTGACAGAGTGAGACTTTGTCTCTGAAAATAGAGAAAAGATCATAAGGACGATTTTACTCAGAGCGGGGACTACTGTGATAGGTACAGGGACCACTGCAATGGGGTCTTGTGCTGGGAGAGTGATATTGGGATCAACTTCAACTCCACCAAGGACAAGTGGGGATTTGTAGTCAGGGAGTAGGAGCGGGGGGTCAGAAGATGGGAAATTACTTGGAGGAAACCTCAGGGGCAGGGGGATTCTGGCTAAACTGACTTGACAGGATTTTTGCTGAAACAGGTTAAATGGGCAGAGTCCCTGGATGAAGGACGGAGCCTGAGGTTGGGACCTAGTCAGAAACAGGACTCAGAGGAGCCTGACTCAAGTTTGGTAAAAGGAGAGCGTCTGTCTGAAAGCATAAGCAATAAAGTCAACAGCAGTAAAATGAGTGGATCACAAAGGATAATTTTTGTGTATTGCTAAGCAGGACTCTGCTTTAACCATTGTGAAAGTTTATTATGTGAATTGAGTCGTTCTTTTTTTTTTTTTTTTTTTTTTAGATGAAGTCTCACTGTGTCATCCAGACTGAAGTGCAGTGCGTGATCTTGGCTCACTGAAACCTCAGCTTTCTGGGTTGAAACGATTCTTCTGCCTCAGCCTCCTGAGTAGCTGGGACTATAGTCACGCACCACCACACCCCACTAATTTTGTTTTTTTGCTAGAGACAGGGTTTTTGCCATGTTTACCAGGCTGGTCTTGAATTCCTGACCTCAAGCCATCTGCCCCCCTTGGCCTCCCAAAGTGTTGGGATTACAGGCGTGCTCCACCACAACCCACCTGAATTGACTCAATTCTTGACATACACAACTATGTCAGAGTTGGGTGGCCAGGGGAAAAAGCACTCAGGGCACATTGCACCTGCTCCAAGAAGTGAATTTTCCACAAGGCTGGTGGCTGAAATGGCCTACTGCCATCCTAAGACCACTTTTACTGTGTAAATGCTGAAACAACCTGCAATGACTCTAAGGCTCGTTTTACCTATTGTCCGCACTCACCAATCACAGCTTGCCAGCTCCCGAAAGCTTCTCTGGTGCCAATGGACTTGCTTTAAAAAATATAGGTAACATTTCTGTTTCTAATACAACTCTCAACTTTCTCTTTGTTCTTTGGACACACCAAAGACCAGCCAGTTTGTGTGTATGCCTCAGATTACGATTTTATGATTCTGAAAGAAAATGTTTAGAGATTCATGGCCGGGCATGGTGGCTCACGCCTGTAATCCCAGCCCTTTGGGAGGTCGAGGCTGGCAGATTGCTTGAGCCCAGGGGGTCGTGACCAGCCTGGACAACGTGGTGAAACCCTGTCTCTACAAAAAATACAAAAAATTAGCTGGATGTGGTGTTGCATGTCTGTAATCCCAGCTATTCCAGAGGCTGAGTAGGGGAGGTAGAGGTTGCAGTGAGGCGAGATTGTGCCCCTGCACGTCAGGGTGGGTGACAGAGCGAGACCCTGTCTTAAAACAAAAGAACCCCATAATATAACATCCTTGATATTGTAGTTATGAAAAGAGATTCATCTCCATAGTCTTTGACTTTGATATTTGTGGTGTCAGAAATGGGATCTGAAGCTGACTCACCTTGGAGACATCAATGACCTCTGGAACTATGGCATGAGGTCTGCACACTTGGCCCCCTTGAGCTTTTGCTTTTCTGGTTGCTTCTTTCCCCCGTGGTGTGTGTTTCTTGGATCAAACTGCCATTTTCTGGGTGGTTGAGTTCAGTTTTATTTGGGAATTTGTTAGGAAGGGTCTTTCTCTTCCTCCTGGTTATGAAACCTCCTCTTTTCTTTTCCTTTCTTTTCTTTTCTTGTCTCTTTTTCTCTTTTCTTTTCTCTTTTCTTCTTTTTTTTTGAGACAGTGTTTCACTCTGTTGCCCAGGCTGCAGTGTAGTGGTGTGATCTGGGCTCACTGCAACCTTCACCTCCAGGCTCAACTGATTCTCGTGCATCGTCCTCCTGAGTAACTGGAATTACAGGCGTGCGCCACTACGCCTGGATAATTTTTATAGTTTTTAGTAGAGATATGGTTTCACCCAGTGAGCCAGGCTGGTCTTGAACTCCTGACCTCAAGTGATCTGCCCACCTCGGCCTCCCAAAGTGCTGGAATTATAGTCATGAGCCAACACGCCCAGCCAACTGGCTTTGCTTAATATGTCAGTTTTCATAAGTAATCTAAGTATGATTGTTAAAATGAATAAATGAGGTAAATGTGAGATACATGTTTATAAAGTGAACTTTTCATGTAATTTGAAATGTTTTTTCTCTTGCTCTTACCATATGAAGATGAAATATTAAAGTTATGTTATGTCAGATTAAGTAATAGGTACTCACTAAATGCCAGGATCATTTCCAACTAAGAAAATAACAGATACAAATCGCTGAACATAAGTACAAGTTTGTTCTTGGCCCTTAAGTTTTATAAAAGACAAAACGTATTTGGATCTGTTAATAAAATACCCTGTTCCACATTGAAAATTGTTCTATAAAAATATTTTTAAAGATTATAAAATATATATTCATGAGATGTTAATATGTAACAATTCCCAACTACTTCCTAGGTTTTTACTAAAAATTAAGGTTACTAAAAATTAAAAGTTCTTTGTATATATAATTCTATATACAAAATGTAAAAAAATAATTTTTATATGACAAAATTTTGTGTGGTCTGAGTGACAATAAGCTTTTTTCCTAAAATAAAATGATTGGTTGTTTTAATATAAAAAATAGTCTATGGCCATACCACCCAGAATGTGCCAAATCTTGTCTAATCTCAGAAGTTAAATAGGGTCGGGCTTGGTTAGTACTTGGAATGGAGTCCAATATAAAAATGAAAATTTATACGGCTAAGACTGGGGGTAAAAAAATGACAGAATGTCGACCAGGCGCGGTGGCTCACGCCTGTTATCCCAGCACTTTGGGAGGCCGAGGCGGGCGGAACACAAGGTCAGGAGATTGAGACCATCCTGGCTAACATGGTGAAACCCCGTCTCTACTAAAAATACAAAAAATTAGCCGGGTGTGGTGGCGGGCGCCTGTGGTCCCAGCTACTTGGGAGGCTGAGGCAGGAGAATGGCGTGGGTCTGGGAGGTGGAGCTTGCAGTGAACCGAGATCGAGCCACTGCACTCCAGCCTGGGCGACAGAGTGAGACTTCGTCTCAAAAAAAAAAAAAAAAAAAAAAAAATGACAGAATGTCTAGGCAAGTTGCTGAGGGTTTATGAAGGATGAGCCTTGGGAAGGAAGTCTTATATATGATGAGATAGGTTGGGATGGAAAAGAAATTGTTTATCAGTTTTTCTAAAAATTGAACATTAGTGTCAAGGGTGCACTGAAGCAGGGCGAGTCTGCTCCTCTCTGTTTGAGATAGGTTTTCTTAACATGTTGATCTGTTTTTCTTTACCTTTTAAATAATCAGTCTATAACAACAGAGATTTCGCATTTTAAGAAAGGTTCTTAACTGTGTTTATTAAGTTTTTGTTTTTGTTTTCTAAGATGGAGTCTCGTTCTGTCGCCCAGGCTGGAGTGCAGTGGTGCGATCCAGCCAGTGCAGTGAGCTAGGTTGCTCACTGCAACCTCCACCTCCTGGGTTCAAGCGATTCTCCTATCTCAGCCTCCCAAGTAGCTGGGATTACAGGAGCCCACCACCATGACTGGCTTACTTTTGTATTTTCAGTAGAGACGGGGTTTCACCATGTTGGCCAGGCTGGTGTCCAACTCATGACCTCAAGTGATCTGCCTGCCTTGGCATCCCAAAGTGCTGGGATTACAGGCGTAAGCCAACGCACCCAGCTGTCATTAGCAATAGTATAATAAATTTAGTTTGTACAATAGTTTTGATCCAAGATCCGAAGCCTAAGGGCCGTCAGCTGAACAAATCAAAAGACTGTGGGGAAAGTGAATGAGACCTCTCATAGTCTTTGAATAGCATTTCAGGACTGGGTTGAATTAAAGCAGAGTGCCAACTCTATAAAAGGGAGCACTAGGTGAAGTAAAGGATTTGGGGATCAGGTTCTGTCAAGTGAAAAATGTAGACATTAAGCAGGTAAGAGTCTCATTATGATATGAAGACTTACTCTGGTGTCTTGGGAAAAGCTGTCTACAGTGTGGACACATCAACTTCTCATCCTGATTTGTTGTTGGAATGTCTCTGCTTATGGCATTGGACAGTTTGGTGAACTTTTTGTGTGGTGCATACGTCAGGCATGAGACTTGTTCCTTAAAATTTATACAGTTTTATCTTATAGGACTTGTAAAGCAAAAATAAAATCCTAAACCCCTGCGTCCCTGCAACCATCTGAGTGGACTTCTTCCTCAGCCAGGGCTCTTTTAAAATTTAGCCTGAGAGATGGTTTCAGGCCATGACAGGAAGTGGGGGTCAGACATGCCTCATTATACCTCTCTGGCATCAACATCAACACAGACTTGAAGTCTGATAAGAAACATATTATGGCCGGGCGTGGTGGCTCACAACTGTAATCCTAGCACTTTGGGAGGCTGAGGCAGGGGGATCACCTGAGGTCAGGAGTTTCAGACCAGCCTGACCAATATGGTGACACCCTATCTCTACTAAAAATACAAAAATTAGCTGGATGCAGTGGCAGGCGCCTGTAATCCCAGCTACTCAGGAGGCTGAGACAGGAGAATCACTTGAACCTGGGAGGCAGAGGTTGCAGTGAGCTGAAGTCACACCACTGCATTCTGGCTTGGGCAACAGAGCGAGACACCATCTGAAGAAAAAAAAAAAGAAACATGTTAACAACCTGTTCTCTCTGTAGCCTAGTACCTGAAGGCTTCCTCTGCAAGGAAGAACTTGGGGCTCTGCAATCCTCTATCTTAACCCTGGCATTCCTTTCTGTTGATCCTAGGGTTTTGTTTTGTTTTGTTTTGAGACGGAGTCTGTCTCTTTCGCCCAGGCTGGAGTGCAATGGCGTGATCTCCGCTCACTGCAACCTCCGTCTTCCAGGTTCAAGCAATTCTCATGCCTCGGAGTAGCTGCGACCACAGGCACAGGCCACCGCACACAGTTAATTTTTTGTCCTTTCAATTGAGATGGGGTTTTACCATATTGCTCAGGCTGGTCTTGAACTCCTGGCCTCAAGTGATCTCCCTGCCTCAGCCTCCCAAAGTGCTGGGATTCCAGGTGTGAGCCAACACGCCAGGCCTATAATTAGGTTTCTGATTGCTTAGGAAACTGAGCTTTGGAAGGGTTATGTTTTTAAGTCCACGTAACTTTCTGTATTGTTGTTGAAGTCTGTTGACTATCAATCTGGTTACATGAGTGACTATTTTCTTTTTTCCCTTTTTCTTTTCTTTCTTTTAGAATTTATTTTTGGCCTGTGACACAGCCCTCAGGAGGTCCTGAGAACATGTGGCCCTAAACGAGTGACTATTATTTCACAGTGACCCATGATCCTGTTTTGAACAAATGTTTTGAGCCTTTAAACATCTTTGACAAACTTCCCCCAAATCAAATTCTGTTTTAATTTATCTGTTGCTGTTGAACAAACTAATCAAATTCTAATTTAAGTCTTTTTAACCTGAAATTGACTTTGAGATTTACCAGTGAGGCCCCTGGAGAGCCTCAAAGAATGTGTCTCTCATTAGGCTTATTTGATATGCTAGATTATATGAAAAGCAATGTCAAATAATAAAATAATACTAATTGCTGTTTACACTTATGTAGATATGATATTGACGTTAATGTTATATGTTTACACTTACATAGATATGTTATTGATGTTAATGTTTATATGATCTGAAGATCATATAAAATTTACAGAGGTCTGATGATCCTGATGTGATGCTATCAGTCATGATTCTGGTTGTTATCTTAAAATGCTCTATATAATAGAAATATCTGAACTTTCATGTCAAATATTGAACTTTCATCAGATTTTAATCATCACTATTCTAAGTTTTTTCATCTACAGTGCTGATTCTTCTCTAAAAGCATCTAGAATCAGATTCATTAAAAAGATTCTAACAAGTACTGTTGAATATAGATTTCTAATATCTTTCAGATCAATGAACTAAATAATTTTTTTTCAAAACTCTAACAGAAACTGATGGGTTCATGCAACTGATCATCAAGATCAAGCAGAACAAAAATTAATTACATGAAGCTAAATAACTGATAAAGTTAATGTATTTTTGACCTTTTTTAAAAACTTTATTTGTTTGTTGGCTGGGTGCGGTGGCTCATAGCTGTAATCCCAGCACTTTGGGAGGCTGAGACAAGAGAATCCCATGAGTGCAGGAGTTCAAGACCAACCTGCGAAACATAGAAGACCCAGTTTCTAAAAAAAAATTAAGACAATAAAAACTTTCTTTTTAATTAAATGTTTTGTTTTCCACATATAAGAAAATTTTCTGGTGGGGTGGGGTTGCTCACTTTGGAAAGCGAAGGAGGGAGGATCGCTTGAGCCTAGGAGTTCAAGACCATTCTGGGCAACATGGCAAAACCCTGCCTCTACAAAAAATACAAAAAAAATTAACTGGGCAAGGTGGCACACGCCTGTGGTCCCAGCAACTTGGGAGGCCGAGGTGGGAGGATCAGTTGAGCTGAAAGGCAGAGGTTGCAGGGAGCTGTGTTTGCACAACTGCACTCCAGCCTGTGCAACAGGGCACAAACCTTTCTCAAAAAAAAAAAAAAAAAAAAAAAAAAGGAGAAAATTTTCTCTGTTAAAGTATCTATAGTTTATAACAATTTGGTTAAGTATACTTTTGTAAACTAAGATGGAAATGTTTGCTTTTTCTTTCTACTGGATTCCTCCAGAATTCGAAAACCATTTGTAAATATTCTTATGGCAATATGGTTATTTACACAGGTCCAGTAAAAACCTGCTCTTGGTGACTCATTCAACTCCAACATGGCAAAAATCTCCAGCCCTACAGAGACACAGCAGTGCATCGATTCCCCAATTTCTGTTTTCCAGAAATAGGCTGGAAAGGATGGTTACAACAGCATTCACCCCAAGATGGAGTTCCCAAGCTTCATGAATACGGAACGAGCTGCCTTCACAAAGAACCAGAAGCGCCCCAGTGTCCTTGAACACATGATGAAGAAACTGGACCTCACTAGTGATGGGCAGTTAGATTTCCAAGAGTTTCTGCATCTGATGGATGGCATGACTGTGGCTTACCGTGACTCTTTTCTCAAGGCTTCCCATTTCAAGAAGCGGATCTGAGGATCCCTTGGGCCTGGTTTCCAAGCCACCCCCTTTCCTTGCAGCCTTGCCATCACCATCTCCTCACAGCCCACACGTCCCCTGGGCCCAGCACACCTACCACCTCATGCAGGCCCTGCATGCAGGTAGTAATAAAACCATACTTCTCTTCTCTTTTCCTTTATTTATTTATTTTTTTGAGATGGGGGTCTCATTATGTTGGCCAGGCTGGTTTTGAACTCCTGGGCTCAAGTGGCCTCCCAAAGTTCTGGGAATACAGGTGTGAGGCATTGAACCTGGCCCCCCCCCCCTTTTTTTTAGGCACACACACACACACACACACAAAACCACCAAAAAAGCAACAACAACAACAACAAAACACCTCTGCTCTCTCTTTATAGAGGGATACAACTGAAAACATTGGTTATAGGGCTGGGCAAAGTGGCTTGCGCCTGTAATCCCAGCACTTTGGGAGGCTGAGGCAAGTGGATCACCTGCAGTTGGGAGTTTGAGACCAACCTGGGCAACATGGTGAAACCACATGTCTACTAAAAATACAAAGTTAGCCAGGCTTGGTGGCACACGCCTGTAATCCTGCCTACTCAGGAAGCTGAGGCAGGAGAATTGGTTGAACCCAAGAGGCGGAGGCTGCAGTGAGCTGAGATCTCACCACTGCACATCAGCCTGGGCGACAGATCAAGACCCTGTCTCAAAAAGAAAAAAAAATGAAACATTGGTTATATTACCAAGGCTTTCATCAAAATGCAAGGAATGGCTAACTTCAAGTATTTTTAGCTTTACAGTGAGTAAATAAAAACGGTCACTTTCCGGCAGGCCCAGGAACCTTGAGAATGTAGGTGAAATCTAGAGTCTGCCTTGGTTTCACTTTCTGTCCTCAAGAGGTTTTTAAATCTGAGATTCCTAAGTGATCAATATATAGAGAAAAAATTATGTTGCTAAAGAAAAGTTCTAATAGACCAGTTATTAGATTGTGGCTGTCTGCATTGTTTCGAGGTCTTGGTTTTTTGTTTGTTTGTATTTGAGACGGAATCTCTCTGTCACCAGGCTGGAGTGCAGTGGCGCGATCTTGGCTCACTGCAACCTGCACCTCCCCTGTTTAAGCGATTCTCCTGCCTCAGCCTCCAGAGTAGCTGGGACTACAGGCGCACGCCACCATGCCCAGTTAATTTTTGTATTTTTAGTAGAAATGGGGTTTCACCATGTTGGCCAGGATGGTCTTGATCTCTTGACCTCATGATCCACTCACCTCAGCCTCCGAAAGTACTGGGATTACAGGCATGAGCCACTGCGCCCAGTCGAGTTCTTGTTATCTACATATAGAATGGACTAATTCCAACCTTTCCCCATAAAATTACTAAAAACAGATTCTGCTCCATTCCTGAAGTCTGCTGATGAAAAGAGTTAAACTCTGGAAAACATTTGAAGAGATTTATTCTGAGCCAAATAGGAGTGACCATGGGCCATGACGCGGCCTCAGGAGGTCCTGAGTTGCCCAGGGTGGTCGGGGTGCAGCTTGGTTTTATACATTTTATGGAGACTCAATCAAATACATTTAAGAAATACATTGGTTTGGTCCAGAAAGGCAGGACAACTCAAAGCAGGGGCTTCCAGCTTGTGGGTAGATTTAAACATTTTCTGCTTGACAATTGGTTAGATTTATCTAAAAACTTGGGATGAGCCAGGCATGGTGGCTCACGCCTATAATCCCAGCACTTTGGGAGGCCAAGGTAGGCAGATCACCTGAAGTCAGGAGTTTGAGCCTAGCCTGCCCAACATGGTGAAACCTGGTCTCTATGAAAAATACAAAAAAATTAGCCAGATGTGGTGGCAGGTGCCTGTAATCGCAGCTACTCTGGAAGCTGAGGCAGTAGAATTGCTTGAACCCAGGAAGTGGACGTTGCAGTGAGCAAGGATCGTGGCACTGCACTCCAGCCTGGGTGACGGAGCAAGATTCCATATCAATAAAATAAAATAAAATGATTGCTAAGTAGTTTTGTATTATGATATTAGATTGTCAGTCTAATATTTGTTAAGCCAGTTCTCCAAACAGGATTATGTTGGCCTAGTGCTTCAAGATGATTGCCAATACAGATGGGACTAATAAGATGGAACATGTTGCTGACCTGCAGACAAAACTGCCTGATTTTTTTTTTTCTGACCTCTTTGTTGCTCAAATGTGGCCCATGTCCCTGATATCGACTCCCTTACCTTTCCCTTGACATGGGACAAAGACAACCGGCCCAGGTCCATCCTCGCATGGAGTGACAATGAAGCCTTACTTTAAGATGGCTGATCAGTGAGGTTTTCAAAGAAAGATGTTGATCAAAAGAGGGAATGTGAAAGCTGATTGTGCCAATGAATCAGCTTCTCCAGGGCCAATGAGCCTCATTCCAAAACAATATGTAACATTTTTCTTTTTTTTTATTATTATTATACTTTAAGTTCTAGGGTACATGTGCATAACGTGCAGGTTTGTTACATATGTATACTTGTGCCATGTTGCTGTGCTGCACCCATCAACTCGTCAGCACCCATCAACTCGTCATTTACATCAGGTATAAGTCCCAATGCAATCCCTCCCCCTGCCCCCCTCCCCATGATAGGCCCTGGTGTGTGATGTTCCCCTTCCCGAGTCCAAGTGATCTCATTGTTCAGTTCCCACCTATGAGTGAGAACATGCGGTGTTTGGTTTTCTGTTCTTGTGATAGTTTGCTAAGAATGATGGTTTCCAGCTGCATCCATGTCCCTACAAAGGACACAAACTCATCCTTTTTTATGGCTGCATAGTATTCCATGGTGTATATGTGCCACATTTTCTTAATCCAGTCTGTCACTGATGGACATTTGGGTTGATTCCAAGTCTTTGCATTACTGGGTATATACCCAAAGGATTATAAATCATGCTGCTATAAAGACACATGCACACGTATGTTTATTGCGGCACTATTCACAGTAACATTTTTCTTTCTTTCTTTTTTTTTTTTTTTTGAGACGGAGTCTTGCTCTGTCGCCCAGGCTGGAGTGCAGTGGCCGGATCTCAGCTCACCGAAAGCTCCGCCTCCCAGGTTCAGGCCATTCTCCTGCCTCAGCCTCCCGAGTAACTGGGACTACAGGCACCCGCCACCTCGCCCGGCTAGTTTTTTGTATTTTTTAGTAGAGATGGGGTTTCACCGGGCTAGCCAGGATGGTCTCGATCTCCTGACCTCGTGATCCGCCCATCTCGGCCTCCCAAAGTGCTGGGATTATAGGCTTGAGCCACCGCGCCTGGCCACTTCCAACTTCCCTTTGTTTGTTGGACATACTGAAGACCACCGCAGTCCGTGTGTATGTCCTGAATTGCAATTTTGTGATTCCCGAATAGAGCATTTGATTCAGGGATTTGTCTCTATAATTTATTTTGACTTTGACACAATTAACCAGTATGATATGTTTAAAGGTCGCCCCTCACTCTGACACGGTGAGTATTATACTGAATTTAAAAACTCATTCTAGGCTGGACATGGTGGCTCATGCCTGTAATCCCAGCTATTCCAGATGCTGAGACAGGAGAACAGCTTGAACTCGGGAGACGGAGGTTGCAGTGAGCCGACATTGCACCACTGCACCCCAGCCTGGGCAAGAAGAACGAAACTCCATCTCAAAAAAAAAAAAAAATTTTTTTTTCATCCTATTGTAATCCTGATAATTGCTTTGCTTTGCATCTTACTATGGACTTGTTGGATATCTAGGTGGCTGTAAACTACCCAGAGAAAGATAGAAACAGCAGTGGAGATAATTAGAAAATTGTAGTGTTACTATAAAAGAATAACAAACGGGGGAAATTGTAAGGGTAACTAAATATAAATTGAGTTTTTCCTCTTGCCAAAAGGGAAAAAGAGACCTTCCCCCATTTCACTTTCCTTAGAGTATTTCCTTGAGAAAATTTGTATTTGTAAATTCTTCCTTTGATATGTAAGCCTCTGGCCATCCTATGACCCAGGAATGTCTTGAACTTGAACTCCAGGCCTCAAATGATCCTCCAGCCTCAGCCTACCAAAGTGTTGGGATTACAGGCCTGAGCCACCACGCCCGGCCCCTGGAAATGTCTTTCTTTTCTTGGAGCCATCTTTGAAATGTGAACGTTGAGGAAGATGATGTCCTTGTCTCCCTGTCACCAGGGGAGTTTAGCCTAGGTGCCTAGCTCCACCTTGTAAGCACCTGCTTGTCATAGAGATATGAGTTTTATTTTTCCTCAGATAAAGGCAATTAACTAACACAGATGGGTACTCCAGTTACTAGGTGAATTTAGGACTTGCCTTGGAGCATTAGTTTTCACCCTTGGCTGCTGCTGTACAACCAGGCAAAGTAGCTACATGCCTGGACTTTCTGACTTCTGCTACCACTTTTGTTTGTTTGTTTGTTCGTTTTTTAGATGGAGTCTTGCTCTGTCACTCAGGCTGAAGTGTAGTGGTGTGATCTCAGCTCACTGCAACCTCTGCCTCCCAGGGTCAAGTGATTCTCCTATCTCAGTCTCCCAAGTAGCTGGGATTACAGGCGTGCACCACCATGCCCAGCTAATTTTTGTATTGTTGGTAGAGAAGGGGTTTCACCATGCTGCCCAGGCTGGTCTCAAATTCCTAACCTCATTCTCCACCTGCTTCGGCCTCCCAAAGTTTTGGGATTACAGGTGTGAGCCACCACACCTGGCCTCTGCTACCAGTTTTGGATTGTATGAGACACTACACTTCCAAGTGTGGGATCTGGCTTCCCAGACAGTTGCGAAAGGGGCAGGTGATGCAATCTAGAAGCATGGGGGAGTTCGTGCCTGTGGGGTAAATTTTGATCAATAAGAAAAGGAACCAGGAATGAGAGCCAGGTATGTAAATTCCCTCTCCTCTCCACTCCCCATGCACCGTTCCAAGCATGGTTTCTCAGTATAGTCTGTCTAGAGGTGTCCTGTATGGCCCAAAGCCTGTTTCCTTGGGAACCTGAGCTAAAACAATGGGCATTCAAACACTGAAGACAGTGTTACATGTGTGGAGGACCCAGACTTGGGCAGAGGAAAATTATCGCAATAAGGAAATGGACAATTTAAGGATTTGGAATAGAGGGAAGGACTAGAAGAACCAGTAGTAGAATAGCTTATGGGTAAAATTTTTGGAGAAAAAGGCAGTTCTGTTGATTTTTGCAGTGAACTGCTCAGCTCTGTAAAAAAAAAATATATATCTATATATCTCCTTTCTTTCCATCAGTCTCCCCTATGAAATCTTCCATACAGTATCCTTTTATAACTATCTATTGCCTGTGAGGTGAATTTTCTTTTTTTCTTTTTCTTTTTTATTTAGACATAGAGTCTCTGTCTCCCGGGCTGGAGTGCAGCGGCACGATCTCGGCTCACTGTAATCTCTGCCTCCTGAGTTCAAGTGATCCTCCTGCCTCAGTTGCCCTAGTAGGTGGGAATACAGGCGCCCACCACCAATGCCCAGCTATATATACATATATACACACATATATATACACGCACATATATATACATATATACACACATATATATACGCACATATATATACATATATACATACACACACACACACATATATATATATTGTATTTTTAGTAGAGATGGGGTTTCACTATCTTGGCCATGCTGGTCTCGAACTCTTGTCCTCAAGTGATCCACCCGCCTTGGACTACCAAAGTGCTGGGATTGTAGGCGTAAACCACTGCGCTCAGCTTGCCACTTTCCTTTTGGAGAATAAAACAGACTGAGTTTTGTGCCAAAATGCAGAGGAAGCCGCACCCAGACAGGTAATAAAATATTATATACACTCATAGGTAGGTTTTCTACATACCACTAATAACCATTTAGAAAACCAAATTGAGAAAAATTACACTTATATAGTGACAAAAGTAAATAAAATATCTAAAACCAGATGATTGGAGCAAGATAGAAGATAGATCCTGTGCCCCACTCAACATTGCATTGAACTGGGAAGAAAATGTTTTCAAGGATCAATTCTTAACAGTAGAGGAAAATAGGAAAACAGGTCAGTGGTCCACCAGAAATATTGAGACATTCCTGGGAGATAGAGTAGATGGGATCAGACTGATAGAGAAACCCAGGTAGAAAAGACCACGGCTCAAATCACTGTAGGAATGAGATGCTGTTTGTTTTTTGAGATAGAGACTTACTCTGTCACCCAGACTGGAGTTCAGTGGCGTGATCTCGGCTCCCTGCACTCTCTGTCTCCCGGATTCAAGGGAGTCTCCTGCCTCAGCCCCTGCAGTAACTGGGATTCAAAGGGGCCTGCCACCACGGCCGGCTAATTTTTGTATTTTCAGTAGAGACAGGGCTTTCGCTATGTTGGCCAGGCTGGTCTCGAGCTCCTGACCTCAAGTGATCTGCCTGCCTCAGCCTCAAAAAGTGCTGGCATCACGGTGTGAGTCACCGCGCCTGGCCAGGAGATGCTCTTTGTAATAAAGCCTCTGAAAAACTCCACACTCTGAATCAAAAAAACACGGAGCTGGAAAGGGCCTTAGGATAGTCATCAGGTAGGTTAATTTAAAAGTTCATTGGAAACATCTGAATCAGCCAGATTCCCCTCCAACACCACAGACAGATCGGCTGGCAGTAGCCACTTTTGCCTCTAAGATGAAACTCTGCTAATTGTTCATTAAAGAAAGTGAAGGCCTGGCGAGGTGTCTCACACTTGTCATCCCAGCACATTGAGAGGCTGAAGCAGGAGGATTGCTGAGGCCAGGAGATCGAGACCAGCCTGGGAAACATAGTGGACACCCTCTCTAGAAAAAAATACAAAAACTAGCTGGGTGTGGTGGCATGTTCCTGTACTTCCAGCTAGTTTGGAAGCGGAAATGGGAGAATCCCTGGAGCCTGGGAGATCGAGGCTGCAGTGAGCTGGACTTGCATCACTGCACTCCAGCCTGGGAGACAGAGTGAGATCCTGTCTCAAAAAACCACAAAAGTAGTGTATCATGACTTGGTGTAAATTCAGCCCTTCACAAAAATAATGAAGGAGAGAAACACATTTGTGGAGAGGGGACCATGTTCACTCATTATCTACACATGATAGACAGATAGTCAGGAGCTTTATACATCCAAGGAATGTAAGGAAAAATGTTCCCTGTCATGACTCAGAATCTTCCAGCCACCCTTCCTTGCACCTGTCTGGAGGGCTGGGGGACCCAACTTATGGATCCCATTTTCCCAGGGAGAAAGAAAAATTAAACCCTTCAGTATCTCTCTTGGGGCATCCTCTCCTCTATTTGCATGGAGGATAAGGCACTCAATATCTAGTAGCTGAATGTTACATTTGTTTAGTACAGAACCATATTGGGATAAAATAGAATTTGTTTCCTCTGAGACACAGGTAAAGGTACGTCCACACTGACCCGGGTGGCAGCCACCTCTTCCTGCAGTGCCAGGCAGGGCATGCTCACAGATCTGGGGAACCTCTGCTGCTCCTGGAGCCCCACAACCTCCTTCCTGGCACCCTGTCCCTCTGGTGGCTCTGACAGCCCACACTTGGCCTTGGGTCTCCCAGCTTCTTTGCCTGCCCCTCTTCTGCCCACCCTGCATATCTCTGTCTCCCACTGTCCCTGCTGTGACTACGACTGCCTCTCCATCCTTGCACTCTCTCTCCCCTAGCGCTCCTTGTCTTGGGTAAATGAACCCACAGCCTCTACATTGTGATCGGGGGCAGAACCCGGGGCTTGTTCAATTCTCCCTCCGTCCATCACACACACCTGTCCTCCTTAATGTTTCTAGAGTCAGTGAGCTCCAAACTCAGCTTCTCCTGCACCTGCCAGCTGTAGGACCTGTGACAAGACGCCTACCATCTGTCTGGGACTCCGTCTCTCATCTATCTATCATATAGATATAATGATGATAGTGTCCTCCTTCCAAGGCTGGGGAGAACCAGGAGGCCAAGGTGATGGGCTACAGATAGTCAAAACAGCTCTGATCCTGCCTCCACCTGGGGCTGGTGTTTCAAGTCTGTTGTGTGTGAATGGAGCCTTAATGTCTTCATTCACACACAATGATTTGTTCTAAAACAGACTCCCCTCTGCCCTTCCCTTCCCCACAACTGTTTCCCCTCTGCACTGTGCAGTGGTACCTGTGAGAAATAACTGACCCATTTCAAATCATTGTCCCCACCCCATCCCTGAGGCCCTTGCTTGGTGAGACCCTTGATGGGCAGTCTCATGCTTCTGTCCAGGGGACTTTCCCACCGTTGCTCCCCTGCATGGAGACTAAGTGGACTCTTCTATTCCCTGTCTATCACAGGGTCTACAGTGCACGCATCTTCCTAATTCCTCCACATTTCCCAGAGGACGATTTCATCTGTGTCTCCTCCCACATACTCCCAAATGGACCATCCCAGCCCTAGAACTTGAAAATCGTTCAGAGAGCGAAGGCCAAGATGCCCAACCACTTGCTGCATAATCCTGCTCCAGGACTGAAGTGTATGGTCGCTATCAAAATAAAAACTGGAGGCCAGGCAAGGAGGTTCATGCTTGTAATTCCAGCACTTTAGGAGGCCAAGGTGGGAGGATCGCTTGAGTCCAGGAGTTCGAGACTAGCCTGGGTAACATAGTGAGACTCTGTAGGCAAAACCTAAAAAAAAATTAGTAGATCATGATGGTACGTGCCTGTAGTCACAGCTACTCTGGAGGCTGAGGTGGGAGGATCGCTTGAGCCCAGGAGTTCAAGGCTGCATTGAGCTATGCTCATTTCCCTGCACTCCAGTCTGGACAGAGCAAGTCCCTGTCTCTAGAACAAACAAACAAACAAACAAACAAACAAACCCAACAACTTGAAATATCCTCCTCTAGAATGGTGGTCAGGAACATCTGTCTGCCTTGTTCCCTGATGTCTCTCCAGCACCTAGAACAGCGCTCAGCACCAGTTCGCACTCATTAGGGTTTTGTTGAATAAATGACTCTTTGAAAGCAGCAATTGCACTTCTAAGAATCTATACTAAAGAAATATTTACACACGTGCACAGAACTGTGTGCACAATAATGAGAGGAACAAACAATTGGGGAACATTTGCAAATGCTTATTAACTGTCAGTGACTGATAGAGGGGAATCGGATGAAGGGAGTGCATGCTGAACAGGAAATGGAGTGAGGGGGGCTTGACCAGGACGCATGGCAATGGAGAAAAACAGATGGGAGATGCTTATAGTGGTACTTGGTGTGTGTGTGGCGTGGCGGGGGGGGGGGGGGGCGGTGTAAATGCAGAGGAGAAAATCTGAAATTAAACACTCAGAACTGCCCTCAGTAGTCACATCTGGGGAGAGAGGAGACTAGTGCTATGCTATGGAGAGAATACCTGAAAATACTTGTTTCTAAGGCAGGTGCATGGATACACAAATTGAAATATACGTTAAGTATGTCTTGTTCATCAATGAAAACACTAATATCTAACAGAATGGCACACTGTAGGAAAATACAACGGAAAGGCTAACATCGAACTCTTGGCACACTAAGAAAAATGATGCTCAACTTTGCACTGTTGTGAACACTCGCTTTCACTTGCTATGCACCTGATGATGAGGGGTCCACAGCCATGCCTATGTTCGTGAAAGATTGCCACGTTCTGCTTCTCATCATCGGCATGTGTCACATCCCTGAGGGTGAGGCAAGAAGAGAGAAGGTAAGTAAGTGGCAGTGAGTTCCCACTGCCCGATAACTCAATCTCAACTCCTCCTGACCTGCAGACCCTGCACACTCCGATTCTGCCCTACCTCAGGACCCACACAGGCCTTCCACGATTCCTTGAAATAAACCATCTGCACATGCCACAGTGACTTCCTCGCCTGGTTTATCCATTCCTAGGCTAGTGGAAGGTGTGGCCCGCATATCAGGGCTGACCTGGGGTTTGGGATCCCACAGCATCCTGGGTAGGGAGGATCCCTGCATATACAGGCAAGGGAGTAGAAAGAGCATGGGAGATCTCATCATTCAGCCTCAATGCTGTACTCTAGAAAATTATGAGAAGGGAATGATTTGGGGAACAAGTGACAAGATGGGATACCAGTACCATAACAGAAGAGCACATCTGCAGGGATGTGGGGGATGAGCCGAAGGTTCACTTACGGAGTTACTTGTTGTCTTCCTCAGGGTCGCTGATCTCTTCATAAATCACCAACTGCTTTCTCTCACGCAGTCTGTGGGTCCAGGTATGTTTCCCCCTTTTGGGTCCTATGATGGGGAAGATTGGAAAATGAGGGTTGGGTAGGCTGGAGAGTGTTAGTCTCTGTTTACTCAAAAAAAGGAGATGCCTCGCTGCTCCCAAGTGCCCATGTGTCTTCTTTATCCAGTTTCTCATTCTCTGGCTTAGAGAGGCTGATACCTTAGACCCATTATTACTATATCCGTTAGAGTAGTCTGTGAAAAATCTCAATGTAATTGAGAGTCTGGTATACAGAAGATTTGGAGAATAGCATTCTAAGAATTCACAAGGTCTATAAAAGGAAGAGCTTCTATAAAATACAAGGGATCCCACATAAGCTTGTAGACAGCTGCTGAGAGAGTAAATGTACATAGAGAGGGGACAAAACACTGCTGGGAAAGATGGTGTGTGGAGATGAATACAGGGAAGGGAGAGGGAAAGAAATGGTTTGCTGAAATTAATCTAGGTAGCAAAGAAAGCAGTACTAGATACGGCATACCACCCTACCGAGGAACGAACACTGAATGTGGAATTAGGTGAGGTGGTACCCATACGAATTCTGGCTACACTGGGAAGTGTCACTGACCAACATTGTTAAGCTACATTTACACAGCTTCTTCACTTATGAAATAGTGAAAAATACATGTAAAACAGGCTAAGGGAAAGTCCTCTCTGAGCTTGCAAACACTTTAAATATAGTAGTAACAAAAGCTAATACTTTTCATGATCCTTCTTTGAATTTGTTCTCCACACTGGCAACCCAACTCACAGATCCCTTGACCCTCTAAACCAGAGTTGAATCTGCGCTTGTGGAATCACTCATTCAAGGGCCTCTGAGGGATACCCTGGGCTGGGATCCCCAGGTGTAGACGAGGCCCTCAAGGGTTTCACAGTAGAAAGGGACCAACAGTCAAGCGATTCCTAAGCGATGCGAGTGGCCCCAGTAACAGAGCAGAGGCCAGCTGGTCCTTCCTGTTGCAAGAGTGGGTGTCTCAATGGAAGCACCAGCAGGCCCTATGAGGTAAAGCCATAGTGAGCAGTATCTGAACTTCTTAAACAAATGCAAACATGAATGAGCTTTAAACGGCTTGGAGCTCTGGATTAGGCTACCACTGCGACTGCGCCTCAGGAAAATTCTTTAACATCTCTGTACCACGACAGCCTCATGTCATTATTATTTTGCTGATAACTATGATCTATAACATGAACTATGATTCTTTACTTCCATTTCATGGACCAGGAGTCTGGAGCTCAGAGAACTTAGAAGATTTGCACCAAGTCACATGGCTTTTGTGTGGATGACAACCGAAATGTATGAGACGTTATTATTTGGAGATAATAATAGAAACATCATCATAGAGGTCTTCTTAAAGATTAAATTCATCCATGTAAACTGTTTAGAATATCTGGCATCTCTATGAAAACAAAGAGGTATTAGGATCATAACTGTTAGTATTATCAAGCTGTCGATGCTACATCAGGTGTTGGATAGACATGGGGAGAAGGAGGCAGTGAGGGCATTTTTGATATTCCCCCACTCTTACCAGTGTTTGCATCCATGGAGGGACAAAGGTTCTCTGGCCCTTAAAATTTGAGAGACATTCACCTTTGGGAGGATTCTCTGGAGCTTGCTGAAAGTCATCTGAGGACATTCAACTGAAAGATAATACATCAGAATTTTTCTTTGTTGGTAAAGATTTCCAAACTCTAGAGAGACTTCTGTCGCATGAGTGCATTCTGCAGCAGAGGGTTATGAGTCCACTCATTATTGAGGAGTTATTTGAGATTTGCTTCTGAATTATGTCTAGTCATGGTTGGTGCATTTATCTGTGGCATCAGTTCAGAATTTTCCATCTCATGGTTTATTAAATGGGGATTAAACCCCATCACGGTCTCATCTTATTCCATTACATATCTTTTAATTTTTCTCAAATAATTAAATTATTTGGTTGGGAATCTGAACTGTATCCACTTAAGATGTACAACAACTAAAAATCATTTTACACTTGAAATGGGTGAATCTTATGGTATGTCAATTAAGCTGTTAAATGTGTGATGAACCATGGATGATTTAGTCCAGTGGCTCTGAAATATTTTCAGTATAAAGACACTCCTTTAATGTCAAAAACTTGGCAGATACTCAAGCACTGGATTTTCAGATCTCTTATAGTGATGGTGGGAGATTGTAGAACCTGGCCTGTTTAGTTGGGGAGTAATAGGTCTATTGGAGACAGTTTGGACATTCTGACCTTGTCTTATAACTGTGTTTTCAGAGCAGAAGAGCAAGTAAACATATATGTCCCCTTAATAGTCCTGAAATCCACAAAGATCTCTATGCAAGAACCTGTCTTTTTTCACCCTATGTTATCTCCGCTCACTGAAAAGTGGGAAAGCTCTCTGTGTTGGATGAGGGATCACTCTTTCAAACTCTCTTCCAAGCTCATCATGGAGATTCAGAGTTGTTTGAGAGTGAGAAGAGTATTTGGTTTTTGTAAAATAGAGAGAAATAGTGATCTTTTTTACATAATATTTTCATTATCCTCTCTCATAAGAAACTTATCCAATCCCTACATGTTGTTAATCAAACAAACTCTGGAAGTTTTTTGCAGATCTGCACTTTTAATACATTCTTTTAAAATTTTTTTTCACTTGTAACGCTTTCTTAACTGTCCTTTCATTCATTAACAGTGCTTAGCAAGAACAACATGTCCTTTAAAAAAGAAATATTTCAAACACACAGAAAAGTATGTGGAATACTATTGAGTCCAGTCGCATCTCAACGGTACCCCACAACTATGTTAGACCTGATTTATTTATTCAGAATGTTAGAAATACTATAAACAGGCAGGGAATGGTAGCTCATATCTGTAATCCCAGCACTTTGGGAGGCTGAGACAGGTGGATCACCTGAGATCAGGAAGTTTGAGACCAGCCTGGCAAAGATGCTGAAATCCCGTCTCTACCAAACATACCGAAATTAGCTGGGTATGGGGGTGGGCGCCTGTAATCCCAGCTACTCGGGAGGCGGGGGGGCAGGAGAATCACTTGAACCCAGGAGGTGAAGGTTGCCGTGAGCTGAGATTACGCTATAGCACTCCAGTCTGGGTGATAAGAGTGAAACTCCGTGAAAACAAACAAACCACAAAACAAAACAAACAAAAAAAACCCCTACTATCAACAAGTCACGGCTGAAGCTGTCTGTGCAGCACTCACCAATCCCTGCTCCCCTCCTTCTCCACTTACAGTCATTGTTCTCAATTTGATGGCTTTTTATTCGCATTCATGTTTTTATACATTTACCATTTACTTATTATCCATAAAATATATATTCTTGTTTTGCATGTTTTAGCATTTTATATGAATGGCCTCTGTAGTTAACTTTCTGCAAGCAATTTTTTTTTTCACTCAGTCCTGATGTGTATGAGGGAACAAATGTCTGAGGATCTTTCCCAGGTAGCTGAGCTGAAAAGTAGTTGGGCTTGAGGAGACCCTTTCCAGCCCCTTCCCATCTACTCACCCTGATTCCCGCCATTATGGTCATTATCAAAATCATTCCCCTGGAAGTCTGTGGCCCGTTTATTATGCATGAAAGGTGGGAGGGTGACTTTGAAACCTAGAAAGAAGCCAAATGTTTATTCCTTAAGGGACAAGCTTAGGCCTGGCACGGTGGCTCATGTCTGTAGTACCAGCACTTTGGGAGGCTGAGGTGGGAGGATAGCTTGAGGCGAGGAGCTCAAGACAAGCCTGGGCAACATAGAGAGATTCCCTTATCTACAAAATATAAAATAAAACTAGTTTGGCATGGTGGCACGAGCCTGTAGCCTCAGCTACTCCATAGGCTGAGCAGGAGGATTGTTTGAGCCCAGGAGTTTGAGGCTGCATTGAGCTATGATTGCACTACTGCACTCTAGCCTAGGTGACAGAGTGAGACTCAGACTCAAAAAAATAAAAGAGAGACAAGCCGAGAGAAGGAAGGTAGGGTGGGTGGTGGTGGGGGTAGGGGGTGCCGGAATGCCACAGAGACAGCTGGACTCATCCGAACAGACGCCTAAGGGAGAGGAATGTGCAGGATCCAGGTATGAGCTCCACTGTGGCCAGTCCCTGCCCTCAGCCCTGCAGGATACAGAAGAGCAGAACATCCAGAAGCTGCCTTGTGATTTTTCCCTGCACAAAAGGAAAATGTGGGGTACTTTCTGCAGCCTAAGAAGTAGCCTAGGCAGGAAAAGGGATGCTCATGTGTCCCCAGACTTGCCTGTACCTAGAACTTTCTGTTACCTAGTTTAGTCATGGCCTCATAGTTTATCTTCATATACACATAGATGATTTTCTCCGAGAATTTCATCTTTTCCCATTCTTTCTTAGAGAAGTATTGGGCAATATCATTGAAGGCCTGGAAAATAAAAAGGAATTCTGGCAGTGACTCAGCTAGGCATGTCTGCCATTCAGCTGGAGCCGCTTCCTGTGTGCTGGATCTAGGAAGTGGGGATGATAATCCGTCCTGGCTGATGCCATGGCTAACTGACAGAACATGGGGGATCTTCCCTAGCTTCTCCCCTGCTACACAGTAGGGCTTTAATGCTGCTGGCTGGCTCCCTTCCCACCTTCCAGAATGGACTGAGAGTCACCAAATGTAGTGCACGGTCACAGACTTGTCTCCAGGGATGCTAGGTGATGACAGAGCGAGGGTGGGAGGCTCCCAAGGGTCCAGATCTCCCCCGAGACCCTGCTCCCTGCCCCCAGTATCTCTGTCCTCCCCTCCTCAGAAACCTGGTCACCCCACACTGTCCCCTGGGCTACTACTCTGCAAAGGCGGGCAGATGGCTTGAGTCCGGGATGTCTGGACCAGCCTGGCCAACACAGGGAAACCGTCTCTACTAAAAAAACCAATAATAATAATAATAATAAGCAGGGGTGAGGTGGCACACGCCTGTAGTAATGAGGCGGAGGTGACAGGATCGATTGAGCCCAGGAGGAATGATTTGAGTGAGCTTTTTTTTGGAGACAGGGTTTTGCTCCATTGCCCAGGGTGGGGTGCAGTAGTGTGATCGTAGTTCACTGCAACCTCTGCCTCCCGGGTTCATGCGATCCACTAGCTGTGTCCTCCAAAATGCTGGGATTACAAGCCTGAGCTACAGCGCCTGGCCCAAATTTCTTAAGTTAATAGAGAGTTCCTAGGAAAAATCCCATACCTGAAAAAGTTAGAAACTGACAGGAAGGATTTGAGATGGCGACCTGCCTTATTAAAAGTAGATAACAAATGCACCACGGTGGGGGGAGGGGTAGGAAGAATGGAAAGAGAAAATCAGCACATGCTTACTCTGATTTTGGAAGAATGGAAAGAGCAGGTGTACTCTGAACTTAAAGTAGCCAATCCCAGGGGATGCTTTATTCGGGAAAATCAGTCTCCGTCCCCTCTTCTCCCTCTCCCTGCCATCACTGCTTGGGAAGGTTGTCTCACTGGAGCCTGTACTGATAGACACTACATCAGCTTCGCTTGTCACGCCTACTGTTCTGACTTCCGATTGGCCAGATCGAGTTCACTAACTGCCCTGATTGGTCCATCATCCTCGGGCAGTGACATTGCAGAATATTGTCTCCTCCTGCCACTGCGACAAAGTGGGAGGTCCTCAGGCACCATCAGGAGATTTTGATCTCTCTGAAGACCCTCCCTGGATCTTGGGTTAAACATCTGTATTTTAGTCTGAACTGTGGGAAGAAATAAATGGTCAATCTGTCGTTTTTCTACTTGAAAGACACAATGTTTTCCAAACTAGCACACTTGCACAGCTTTGCTGGACTTAGTCACAGAGTTCATTCTTCAGTGGCTTCTACACCTGTTGCAACTAAAAAAAACAGTCCAAGGCCCTCTAACCTATGATTACATTTTTGAAAGGGAATCTAAGTATGGTGTGCACAATTACCATTCTTTACCTGTAGTCCTGGAGAGAGGAAAAGAGATTTACTTATGGGATGTGATTGTGGTGTTGGTAAAATCCGCCTTGGCCAATCCTCCTGCCTCGTTCTTGGGACTACAGGCATGCACCACCTCGCCCCCACTAATATTTTTATTTTTGTTTTTTCAGTAGAGATGGTTTTACTATGTTGACCAGGTTGGTCTTGACCTCCTGGTCTCAAGCCATCCCCCCGGCAGGAAAGGATTTGGGGGTCAGGTTCTGTCAAGTGAAAAATGTAGATGTTAAGGGCGTAAGAGTCTCATTATGATATGAAGACTTATTCTGACGTCTTGGGAAAAGCTGTCTACAGTGTGGAAACATTAACTTCTCATCCTGATTTGTCATTCGAATGTCTCTGGTTATAGCATTGGACAGTTTGGTGAACTTTTTGTGTGATCCATACATCAGGCATGACACTTGTTCTTTAAAATTTGTGCAGTTTTATCTTATAGGACTTGTACATCAAAAATAAAATCCTAAGCCCTCTGCTCCCACCCATCTGAATGAACGTCCTCCTAAGCCAGGACTGTTTTAAAATTTAACCAGAGAGACGGTTTCAGGCCATGACAGGAAGTGGGGGTCAGACATGCTTCATTATACCTCTCTGGCATCAACATCAACAAAGACTTGAAGTCTGATAAGAAACATGTTGGCCGAGCGCGGTGGCTCATGACTATAATCTCGGCACTTAAGGGGGCCGAGGAGGGTGGATCACGAGGTCAGGAGATCAACACCATCCTGGCTAACACAGTGAAACCCCGTCTCTACTAAAAATACAAAAAATTAGCTGGGCATGGTGGCACACACCTGTAGTCTCAGCTACTCAGGAGGCTCAGGCAGGAAAATCGCTTGAACCCGGGAGCCGGAGGTTTTAGTGAGCAGAGAAGGAGCCACTGCACTGTAGCCTGGTGACATAGTGAGACTCCGTCTCAAAAAAAAAAAAAAAAAGGTTACAATCTGTTCTCTCTGAAGCATAGTAGCTGAAGGCTTCCTCTGCAAATAAGAACTTAAAAAAAACTAAGAATGACACACTTCACATAATCAACTTTTACAATGATTAAAGCAGAGTCCTGCTTAGCATTGCACAAAAATTCTCCTTTGTGATCCATTCGTTTTACTGCTGTTGACTTTATTGCTTATGCTTTCAGACAGAGACACTCTCCTTTGACCAAACTTGAGTGGGGCTCCTCTGAGTCCTGTTAATGACTAGGTCCCAACCTCAGGCTCTGTCCTTCATCCAGGTACTCTGCCCATTTAGCCTGTTTCAGCAAAAATCCTGTCAAGTCCGTTTAGCCAGAATCCCTTGCACCTGAGATTTCCTTCAAGTAATTTCCCATCTTTTGACTGCCCCCCTGCCCCGCCCCTGCTCCTACTCCTTGACTGCAAATCCCCACTTGTCTTTGGTGGAGTCGAAGTCGATCCTAATATCACTCTCCTACCGCAAGACCCCATTGCAGTGGTCCTTGTACCTATCACAGTAGTCCCGCCTCTGAGTAAATTCATCCTTACGATCTTTTTTTTTTTTTTTGCTTTCAGAGACAAAGTCTCACTCTGTCACTCAGGCTGGAGTGCAGTGACCTAATCCTAGCTCACTGCAGCCTCAAACTCCAGAGCCCAAGCAATCTTCCTGCCCCAGCCTCCCGAGTAGCTGGAACTACAGGTACGCACCACCACACCCAGGTTTTTGTTTTTGTTTTTGTTTTTTTTTTCAGTTCTCTACAGACTCAGGAACTTGATATGCCCATCTAATTTTTGTATAATTTGTAGAGACGGGGTTCCGCCATGTTGCCCAGGTTGGTCTTCAATTCCTGGGCTCAACAAATCCTCTTGCCTCAGGCTCCCAATGTGCTGGGATTACAGGCATGAGCTACTGCAGACTGGTCCTTCCTTACAGTCTTTAATAAGTGCAATAAATAGTTGTTTGCTTAAACATTTTCCTGTGTCTTCAATCTCCTGAAGTGTTATATGCCTGACATTGCCTTACTCCACCAAATATAAAAATTCCTTTCTTTTGCTGGGTGCAGTGGCTTACTCCTATAATCCCAGGACGTTGGGAGGCCAAGGCGGGCAGATCACCTCAGGTCAGGAGTTCGAGATCAGCCTGGCCAACATGGAAAAACCCCATCTCTACTAAAACTACAAAAATTAGCTGAGTGTGGTAGTGTGCGTCTGTAGCTCCAGTTACTCAAGAGGCTGAGGAGGAGAATTGCTAGAAACTGGGAGGCAGATCATGCCACTGCACCCCAGCCTGAGTGACAAAGCGGACTCTGTCTCAAACACACACACACACACACACACACACACACACACACACAAAAACCTTTCGTTAAACACTTTGGAGTTATTACACCATTGTATCCTTGCCTCCAGTGTGGTGTTTGAGAGACCCAATGAAGGTTTAAATATTTTTCTTTTGTAAGTAACCTGCTATTTCTCTCTGATCTTTTTTTTTTTTTTTTTTTTTTTTGAGACGGAGTCTGGCTCTGTCGTCCGGGCTGGAGTGCAGTGGCCGGATCTCAGATCACTGCAAGCTCCGCCTCCCGGATTTACGCCATTCTCCTGCCTCAGCCTCCCGAGTAGCTGGGACTACAGGCGCCCGCCACCTCGCCCGGCTAGTTTTTTGTATTTTTTAGTAGAGATGGGGTTTCACCGTGTTAGCCAGGATGGTCTCGATCTCCTGACCTCGTGATCCGCCCGTCTCGGCCTCCCAAAGTGCTGGGATTACAGGCTTGAGCCACCGCGCCCGGCCTGATCATTTTAAAAATATTTTTTCTTTGTCTTTCACAATTTTTTATTTCACTGTTCCTGTGTGTGTGTGTGTATGTGCGTGTGTACAATGACCCCTTTAAATCTTAAGACATTTGTCTAAATCTGAGAAATTCTCTTTCATTATTTAAGTACACTCTCCTTTTAATGACTATATTCTGTTCTCACAAGGCTACTAACATTTATTCTTCTATCCTCCCTATTAATTAACTTTTCTTTCATTTACTTCATCTCTATCCATTACCGATTACTTTTATGAATTCTTTTTTTTTTTTTTTTTTTGAGACGGAGTCTCGCTCTGTCACTCAGGCTGGACTGCAGTGGCACAATGTTGGCTCACTGCAAGCTCTGCCTCCCGGGTTCACGCCATTCTCCTGCCTTAGCCTCCCGAGTAGCTGGGACTACAGGCGCCCACCACCATGCCTGGTTAATCGGCCTCCCAAAGTGCTGGGATTACAGGCGTGAGCCACCTCGCCTGGTCTACTTTTATGAATGCTTTAGACTCATTTCCTCAGGTCAGTAATTGCTTTTTCAACTCTATCCATTTTAATATCCAACCTATTTCACTGAATTATTCATTTGAGCAGTTGATGTTTTCATATCCAATCTATCCAATAGATTTTCTTTTTATTTATTTATTTGAAACAGAGTCTTATTCTTTCGCCCAGGCTGGAGTGCAGTGACTCGATCTTGCTCACTGTAGCTCTGCCTCCTGAGTCCAAGCAATTATCCTGCCTCAGCCCCTTGAGTAACTGGGACCACAGGCGTGTGAGACTATGCCAGGCAAATTTTGTATTTTTAGTAGAGATGGGGTTTCACCATGTTGGCCAGGCTGGTCTCGAACTCGTGACCTCAGGTGAGCCACCCACGTCAGCCTCCCAAAGTGCTGGGATTACAGGCGTGAGCCACCGTGCCTGGCCTTCTTTTTTTTTTTTTTTTTTTTTTTTTTTTTCTGACAGTTTCACTATTGTTGCCCAGGCTGAAGTGCAATGGTGTGATCTCACCTCACTGCAACCTCTGCCTCCCAGGTTCAAGTGATTCTCCTGCCCCAGCCTCCTGAGTAGCTGGGGTTACAGGCATGCACCATGATGCCCAGCTAATTTTGTAATTTTAGTAGAGATGGTGTTTCACCATGTTGGCCAGGCTGGTCTCAAACTCCTGACCTCAGGTTATCCTCCCGCCTCTGCCTTCCAAAATGCCGGGATTACAGGCGTAAGCCACCACGCCTGGCCTATGCGATGGTTTTTCTATATAACTCTTTGTTCCTGGGAAGATGTGTCAGCCCAGAAACTCCACATGAGTTTCAGGGTTTCTGGATTGAAAGGACTTAGAGTACAGAGCCTCTAGAGCTGAGCTGAGTCAACTCTTCTTTCCAGTCCCTAGCCTATGAGCCCCCAGAGACCCTTACAGGATTTCTGCCTTACAGTGTGGAGGGAATCTACAGGTGCATGATATTGGTTGTAACTCCCTAGCTCAGAGGTCAGAGGGAGAGGTAGGAAAGGAATGCTCAGTTACTGGCCAGCTTTGATGAGTCTGCACTTTTTCTAGGAGCTTTCCAAGCCCCCATTCCTTAATATTATCACACCACTTTGGGTTAGCACTGGGTCTGCCCTGCCAAGTGTCTGCTCTATATATTCACAGAACAGGTAATAAGCCTTCCAGAAAAGAAGGACAAAAAAGAATGCAACTTAGAAAGCTCCACCTGGGCTGATCCTCCATCTGTGGCCTCTGACCTTTTCCCACTCTAAGCCATCTCATCCCCCCATGGGGCCAAACCATCAAGGGTTTTGTTACTGGGAACTGTTCTGAACTCCAACCACTTCCCACCTCTTCTGTGGCATCTGCAGGGTTGGGTTTGGGAAGGAAGCCAGCAGCTATTGCTGGTTCACCATCTTCTTCTGGAACCAGATATGCTTTTACATTTTAAAAGTAATTTGAAGTCATTATAACAACAACTAAAATATATATATCACTTAACCACATGAGAGGTGCTATTCTAAGTGCTTTACATGTATTTCCCCATTTAATCATAGCAATCAAATGAGTTAGGTAATGTAGTTATCCCCAGTTTACTCTTGAGTAGCCTGAGACACAGGAAGGTTATATGACTTATACAAGGTCACACAGCTTGGTAAGTTGAGAAGCCAGAAACTGAACCCGAGCTGTCTGGCTCCAGAGTTTGTACTCTAAAATACTAGCATTAACTGGGCAGTGACTCACTTCTGTAATCCCACCCCTTTGAGAGGCGGAGGTGGGAGCATTGCTTGAGGACAAGAGTTCAGGGGGAGTTAATTTTAAATCGGTACAAGATGGCGGAGGGGGACGAGGCAGCGCTAGGGCAGCAACCGCACCAGGGGCTGCGGCGCCGGCGGCGGACCAGCGACCCAAGCGCCGCGGTTAACCACGTCTCGTCCACGACCTCCCTAGGTGAGAATTATGAAGATGATGACTTAGTAAATTCTGATGAGGTTATGAAGAAACCATGTCCAGTACAGATTGTTCTTGCTCATGAAGATGACCATAACTTTGAACTTGATGAAGAAGCTTTGGAGCAGATACTGCTACAGGAGCACATACGAGATCTTAACATAGTAGTGGTATCTGTAGCAGGAGCTTTTCGTAAAGGGAAGTCATTTCTACTGGACTTCATGCTTAGATACATGTATAACAAGGATTCTCAAAGTTGGATTGGTGGAAACAATGAACCATTGACAGGCTTTACATGGCGAGGTGGCTGTGAAAGAGAAACAACAGGCATACAAGTTTGGAATGAAGTATTTGTGATTGACAGACCTAATGGAACGAAAGTTGCCGTGCTGCTTATGGATACCCAGGGTGCCTTTGATAGCCAGTCAACTATCAAAGACTGTGCAACGGTGTTTGCTCTGAGCACTATGACTAGCTCTGTCCAGGTATATAATCTGTCTCAGAATATTCAAGAAGATGATCTTCAACATTTGCAATTATTTACAGAGTATGGAAGACTTGCGATGGAAGAAATCTACCAGAAACCATTTCAGACATTAATGTTTTTGATTCGAGATTGGAGCTATCCTTACGAACATTCATATGGTTTGGAAGGTGGAAAGCAGTTTCTTGAAAAGAGATTACAGGTAAAAAAAAAATCAACATGAAGAGCTTCAGAATGTAAGGAAGCACATACACAATTGTTTCTCAAATCTTGGTTGCTTCCTTTTGCCACATCCTGGTCTTAAAGTTGCAACTAATCCTAGTTTTGATGGGAGATTGAAAGATATTGATGAAGACTTTAAACGAGAGCTTCGAAATCTGGTTCCATTGCTGCTTGCCCCTGAAAATTTGGTAGAAAAAGAGATAAGTGGATCTAAAGTCACTTGTAGAGATCTTGTAGAATATTTTAAGGCTTACATCAAAATTTATCAAGGAGAGGAACTTCCACATCCAAAGTCCATGCTTCAGGCAACAGCTGAAGCTAATAATCTTGCTGCAGTAGTAGGAGCAAGAGATACCTATTGTAAAAGTATGGAACAGGTATGTGGAGGGGACAAGCCTTACATTGCACCTTCAGATCTGGAGCGAAAACACTTGGATCTCAAGGAAGTGGCGATCAAACAATTTTGTTCTGTAAAAAACATGGGTGGAGATGAGTTCTGCCGACGTTATCAGGACCAGCTTGAAGCTGAAATTGAAGAAACCTATGCAAATTTTATAAAGCACAATGATGGCAAAAATATCTTCTATGCTGCTCGTACCCCAGCCACACTGTTTGCGGTCATGTTTGCTATGTATATAATCTCAGGACTGACTGGCTTCATTGGCCTAAACTCTATAGCCGTCTTGTGTAACCTTGTCATGGGGTTAGCACTGACATTTCTTTGTACTTGGGCATATGTTAAATACTCTGGGGAGTTCAGAGAAATTGGAACAATGATTGATCAGATTGCTGAAACACTATGGGAACAGGTATTGAAGCCCCTGGGTGATAATTTGATGGAGGAAAACATAAGGCAGTCTGTAACAAACTCTATCAAAGCAGGCCTGACTGACCAGGTGTCTCATCATTCCAGATTAAAGACAGACTGACAGTTCATCTCCTCACGGACTCCACTCTCTTTTTTTTCATGCTTGCTGTACAATGAGAACTCAAATAAAAATAAACCAAAGTTTACAATCAACTGTAGAAGTAGTTTAGTGTAACTGGCTTCACAGATGGCTGCCACAGAGTGTGAAAATTGTTTGTTAGTTTTAAGCATTCTTTTAATGGCTCCTAAGACATGCAGATTTGCTGAGGAGCATTGGTTAATCATGCACCTTTGTGCCATGTTTAATTCTTTTATTTCTTTTTACTTAATCTAATGTTAGTGAATTTGTCTTACGTAAAAGGATATTTCAGGGAAATATTTTCAGAAGTCTATTTAGAGTCTCTTTAACCCAGTGTCCCATTGAAATTTTAGTTTTTAGAGAATTTATGAATCACTGTTTCAAGAACCAGATTGGAATGACAATGAAGCCTTTATTGAGCCACTACATTAAAAGTATATATTGCTTTACCGCCTTCAATACCAGTATTACATAAATGCATGTATCAGAAACTTCACAGAAATTACATGACAACTCTTGTAGCTAAGAAAGTAATTCTGAGGTGTACATTTGTCTTGCCTTTTTAAATTTATAAACCTGCCCTAAAAGGAGATGCATATCTGGGAAACTGAACTGTCTTTTGCAGTTTAGCCTTCATGTACATAAAATATGCCATTAATTTTATTGGGGAAGAAATTCCATCCAAAAATGTTGCCTACAGCTATGAGTTAAGAGTGTCTGTACAGTGTGTAGCTTTTATTTTGTAAAATCACAGATAGGGCATGTATATGAATTATAAATATATAAATACAATTTTGTATTAAAAGTTTTGTAGTTTATGGCAAAATCTGGTCCTGTGGTAGGCTAAATAAGTACAGTCCCTGTGAAAGGAATGTTTGTGGCTCATGTCAGTGTGTGAATGCATAGACAATTTGAAGTTTTTGATATATTTGTGATATTTATCTTGAGCACTGCAATCTCACCCCCGCCCCAAGGGAATTCAATGGGAATGTTTATTGTGACTTTGTCCTCTGTTGCATTTTAAAGTTATTTCCTGTAATTTATTTTCAGTACATAATTAAAAATTTGTTGTATATATAAAAAAAAAAAAAAAGTTCAAAATCAGCCTGGGCAACATAGTAAGACCCTGTCTCTACCAAAAAAAAAAAAAAAAAAAACTTAATTAGCCAGGGGTGCTGGTGCACACCTGTAATCCCAGCTACATGGGAGGCTGAGGCAGGAGGATCACTTGAGCTCAGGAGGCTGGGGCTACAGTGAGCCATGATTGTGCTATGGAACTCTAGCCTGGGCAACAGTGAGGCCCTGTCTACAATAAAACAAAATAAAATGCTAGTGTTTTTAACCATTCTACCATTCTATCATTCATTAGTATCTGTATCCATTCCTTGAACAGCGAAATAACTTCTCTTTTGTTTCCTGTCCCTCCTCCCATCTTCCATGTTTATAATACCTGCAGTTTTAGTTCAAGACTATAACTTTTAAAATTTACAATCTAAACTTTACACTTTTCAATAAATTGTACTATTTTTCTCCTCACCATTGCTTATTGAAATCACCTTCTTCCTTTTAAATTTACAACCTCTGCCTCCCATGTTCAAGCGATTCTACTGCCTCAGGTTTCCGAGTAGCTGAGTCTACAGGTGCGTGCCAACACGCCTGGCTACTTTTTTGTGTTTTTATTAGAGATGGGGTTTCATCATGGTAGCCAGGATGGTGTTGATCTCCTGACCTCATGATCCGCCCTCCTCAGCTCCCTAAAGTGCTGGGATTACAGGTGTGAGTCACTGCGCCTGGCCTAAAATTTGCCTTTTTAAAAGGTTGTTTATGGTGTCTTTTGACTTAGATGACACTTTAATTTTTATATCTTTAACTATGTCTGATTCATTGTTTATAGCCTTGGTGTAATGTCAGGAAGTGCCTATGCCAACTCAAGATGTCTTACACCGTAATATTTTCCTAAATTTTCATCTAGTTCTTTATGACTTCACATTTTCACATTTACATCTCTGAATTTTTAGAATTTATTATTTTATGTGGTTCAGAGTAAGGATTTATCTTTATGTTTTCAAATGGTTATACACTTGTCAACAATCCTTTATTATACAACCCATCTTTTGCCCACTGTTTGGAAATGCATGCTGAAGTTGGTATAAAAATTAGTCTGTTTCTTGACTTTCTATTTTGTTTCACTAATCTGTTTCTATGTATATTAATTTTTGATTGTTGTTGTAACAAATTGTCAATAGCTAAGACAATGCTGGGAGTGGTGGCTCATGTCTGTAATCCCAGCACTTTGGAAGGCCAAGATGGGCGGATCGCTTGAGGTCAGGAGTTCGAGACCAGCCTGGCCAACATGACAAAACGTCATCTCTACTAAAAATACAAAAAGTAGCTGGGTGTTGTGGCGTGTGCCTGAAATCCCAGCTACTCGGGAAGCTGAGGCAGGAGAATCACTTAAACCTGGGAGGTGGAGGTTGCAGTGAGCTGGGATCACCCCACTGATCTCCAGCTTGGGCGACCCAAGTGAGACTCCATCTCAAAAAATATTTATATAGCTAAGACAATTTTTGAAAAAGAAGAATAAGGTGGGAGGAATGGCTCTATCATATTTCAATACTTTTTATATAGCTACAGGAATCAAGACTGTGTAGTATTGGGAGAAGAATAGGCACATAGATCACTGGAACAAAACAAAGAACCTAGAAATAACCCCACACTGATTTTTTAGAAAGAGACAAAAAGAAGGAAGGATCGTCTGCTTAACAAATGGTGCTGGAGCTGTTGTAGAGCCATAGGCAAAAAAATAAAAAATAAAAAATAAAAAGTCCTAATCTTCATACCTTTATACAAAAAAGTAACTCAAGTGGATCATAGGTTTAAATCTAAAATATAAAACTAAAAGAAAACTTTTACAAGAAAATACAGAAGAAACGTCTGAGATCTAGGGCATAGTGAATGGTTCAAAAAGCATAAACCATAAGGAAAAAAATAAATGAGATTTCATCCAGTTTAAAACTTGTGCTCTGCAAGAAATCTTGTTAAAAGGATGAAAAAATAGGGTATGACCTGGGAGAAAATGTTTGCAAACCACATATCCAAGAAAGGACTCACATCCAGAATATATAATGGATATGTAAACTACTATCAAAACTCAATGGTAGGCTGAGTGTGGTGGCTCACACTTGTAATCCCAGCACTTTGAAAGGTCGAGGTGGACGGAGGGCAGATCCCTTGAGGCCAGGAGTTCAAGACCAGCCTGGGCAACATGGCAAAAAACCCATCTCTACTGAACTACAAAAATTAGACAGGCATGATGATGCCTTCCCATAATACCAGCTACTCGGGAGGCTGAGGCACAAGAATCGCTTGAACTTGGAAGGCAGAGGTTGGAGTGAGCCAAGATCATGTCATT